>NC_141687.1:418432149-418789649 GCF_964263255.1 Lissotriton vulgaris
GTAGTTGTTTGTGCACTTTCCCGTTGGACCGAAGCATACCCAGTCTCAGATTACACTGCCCCGACCACTGCCAGGCAGCTGGTTCGAGAATTCTTCCCACGATACGGCTTGCCTCGTGTCGTGTACTCAGATAACGGACAGCCGTTCTCATCCGAACTCATGAAGCATGTCTCCCTTCTGCTAGGATATCAGTGGAGATTCCATTGTGTCCGACATCCCGAAGCCGCAGGCCTTGTAGAAAGGCATAACCAGACATTAAAGACCCGTCTTGCTAAAGTTTGTAAAGAGAAAGGGGTCGACTGGATAGTCGCCCTGCCAGTTGCATTGTTCTATATGAGAATGGTTGCCCATTCGAGATCAGGACTATCCCCGTACGAAGTGGTCTTTGGCAGACCACCGAATATGTGGGGGACGCCCATGCCTAAGAAAATTACTGATGTCGATTGTAATATGCTGACAGATTACCTTGCCTCCTTGATGTCTGCACTCCAATCATGTCGTTCACAGGTTGCCGCAGCCTTCCCTGACAACACTGATGTAAAGCCGCACGATGTCCGACTAGGTGACACCGTCTTAATAAGGAACTTTGACAGGAAAAGTCCGCTGGAACCCCGCTGGAAAGAGCCGAAGATCGTCCTGCTCACTACGAGGACAGCAATCAAAGTGGAGGGCAGAAAGGGGTGGATACATACGAGTCATATTAAAAAGTGCAACGAACTGAAACCAGACCCTGACTCGTCCACCCCCACCAAAGACTGTATTAAACCTAGTGACTTTAAGGTTCCCGAACGAGAGAAAACTCCCCAAGAGGAGTATAAACTGAAGCTTCGATCTAGCAAGTCAGACAGTTTAATTGTTTAAGTCCTCCCCTAGGTGAATCGGTTAAATAGTTTCTGACATGTATCCCCTAGATCGAGATAGAGAGAGAGAGAGAGAATTCAAGAAACGTGCATATTGCAAATCACTCCGCAGCCACTGTATAGTGACTTTATTAATCATGTTTTTTCTAAGTCTTCTGATTATTGTGGCGAGTATATTGCTTCCTATATATCACCCTATCTTCAAGCGTGAACAATCTGCTTACAATGTTTCTGCTGAACACTCTTTTAGTACATTACCCCCTCACGAATTGTCTTACAGACTTGCGCTGCACAACAACACATTCATTAGCATGTTACATCACTCCCATCAGACGAGCAATGCTACAAACTGTTGGATATGTGGCCGACTCCCTCCCCATCAGAAATACAAGGGAGTTCTGCCCCTTTTTCCGTATCCGTTCACTCACAATGGCTCCTGTGGTGCATGGAGTAGATTGATTAATTCTTTAGATTCTGATATTGCTGTTACCCGCGAAGGGGGCTGGGTTTGGGGAAACCTGAATTCAGTTCTGTTCGACGTCTGTTACCCTGATAAAAGTGGACGATCCGTTAGAATAGGAACTGATCTAGAAAACGAAGTATATGGATTAGGTAATTACACAGTTAACCTCATGATCCTTACTATTGAGTCCGAAGCTGCACCCATTCTCCCCGCTATGTCAGTATTACCAGTCACTGGTCATCTTTGTGTTAGAAAGAAAGGTTCAGTACACTTAGGTCATAGTAAATGTACTACTGTGGTCGAATTCACTGATGAGGGTAGGTCCTCATTTCGAGCTACACGTCATTCCTACTTTGTTTGTGGCCATACCGCATACATACGTTTACCTCCAGATTGGGATGGTACCTGTTACATTGCCTTCCTTCTGCCCCCTGTTTTTCTAGCTCCTCCTGATTATCATAGAAATACAAATCTAGTAAAAGATAGATTCCGAAGAGATCTCCCGATTGTCGACTATACTGAAACGGCATGGGAGCAATACACAGATTTCAATAAAGGATTCTTTTTCTTCACAGGCCCCGTCCAAAACAGTAAACTAATACGTAGATTAACTAGAACACTTGAAGCAGTAGTACATGAAACTGCCTCCGCCCTAGGTAACTTAACAGAGGAGCAGTCTGCTATGCGGATTGTTGTCCTTCAAAATCGTCTTGTTATTGACGTCATCTTGGCAGATAGAGGTGGAGCTTGTAAGGTCATCGGGTCAAGTTGCTGTGTTTTCATTCCAGAAAACGCGCCATCTGTATACAAAGCTATTACACGTCTCCATAAGATTGCAAGTTTAATACATCAGAATCCAGGCACCTGGACTTGGTCCGGTTGGTTCTGGACAACGTTGACCGCTTGGGGATGGAAGATCCTATCCTTCCTAGGCATTGCCCTTGTCATAGTATTCAGTTGCTGCCTGTGCCTACAGTGTGGGCCGGCGATTTGTGGACTGTGTGCCACATCATGCATTGAACATTCCAGTTTTCTCTCAAACCGACAACGGAAGAGAGACGAGCAAATGATGTTACAAGAACAGACTGATCGATTCATGATGATCGAGATATCATGAAGGGTCTGTAGGGAACAAGGAGGGAATGAGGAAATATAAATTTTTGGTCAAGTTATGTTCCCTATCGTGTACCCCACCGTCTCCATGTATGAGTTTAAAGTGCAAGTAACTTCCCTCCTGTGCCAGCTATGAAGACGCAAATACATTTGCGTCCAACGTTAACATGTCCTCTTTCAGACCCACCCTGAATGGGTTGAATAGTCCGTTCCTAAGTATGCCATGCCAACGTCTTTTTGTGGTGTACTTTACACGTTTTTCAGCTCTGGCAAAGTAGGCCCTGAATTCTGCCATCGAGCTTTTTCCTGCCTTCTGACTCTGAAAGCCTCAGCCCAGGCTGCCCCTGTACCTGTGAACTCTGCCTCACTTCCAGCGCGGCCCACCGCGCTTAGCTCAGCCTGCTGCCTGCCAAGAATGAATTCAACCTTCGAGTTATCTGTTTCCCTCTCCGAAGATGCATTCCTGCCTACTAGTTTAAGTAAACATCCCCCCAGCTGCAGAGCGAAGGGCCTGGCCTTACTGTCTCTGTGCAAGTAATTCATAGCCTCTGTTACCATGCTCCCATGGAAGGCCCATGCCCCCACGCTTCTCATGCAGACACTTAGGCGCTTATACACGCACTCACAGTCAGTATAGAATAGCTTCTGCCCCAGAGACCTTTCCGCCCAGATAGCTCAGTTCCTAAACATCAGATATCAGATATGATAGAAGCACAAGTTGATCTGACATGCCAGACTTCTGTCTCTTTCCGTTAGTTAAAATGTCAAGTCCCCTGCACCCTCCAGTTCCACGTCAATCACACGTCATGCAGCTGCGCGCGCATCCAGGCCTCAGATTTCTGCTGACATTGCAAGATTCTGCTTTTGTTGCCACCCACTTATGACACCTACCTGTGACGTTTCTAGCACACACCTCTATGTTCACGCCTAGTTCACGCCTTCTAATTACGTATCACGACCACGTGTGTGTTTTATCTTGTTTCTCTCAGCTGTTACGCCTACTATATTGGTTTCTATAATGTAACTCAAGTATATAAGCTATGTATTGTCAATAAAATATTGCTCTATCCCTTCCTGCACCCTCAGTGGTGGCAGGAACCAGATATCCGGTCATGACCATTCCTTTTTAAGAAATAAAACCCCTAAGAACTCTAACACCACGGACTCTGCGTCTTTCTTTCCGATTGAGTTATTATTGATTAAGTACTTACCTGCATAGAAATTAAGACGGTAAATCAAATATTTACCACAGTTCCCTTGCGGTCTTTGTGTTCCTGTTGCTCTCTGAGGTTATCTCTTCTGATACCTTGCGTTCGGCGGTGCCGCTTGTTGGGTTTTTGCTGGTCTGACACCTTGCATACCGCTGTTTTGCTGACTGTCTCCTTCCTCGCTGCTTCCGCGCACATCTACGACAGTTCCACCTTCATTACGAGTGCCAGTACTTCTTTGAGAGGAGCGTCACCGTTGACCCACAACTTCTCTTGGATGGCTGTGTTGAAAGTATGCATTATGATCTGGTCCCTGATCAGGTCGTCATGCAGCGTTCCAAATTTGCACGTCACTGCTAGCTTCTGCAGTGCTGCTACATACTCGTTGATCGATTCCCCACTTCTTTGTTTCCTCTGGAAAAAATTGCATCTGTCTATGGCTACGCATACTACCAGTCGGTAGTGTAAGTCTAAATCCTCGATCGCATGTTGGAACTCATCTGTGTCCGCAGGAAGTCTGGTTTTCTTCAGTAGGTTGTCGTATACTCTGATTCCTTCTAGGCCTAGGTTGTGGAGAAGAATTTTCTTCCTCCTGGAACTTGAGTACGCCCCTTCGCTCTCTTCCTCCAAGGTGGATAGGTAGTTCAGGAAGTACCGCTTCTAGCCTTCCCATGGTATTGTTGGTTCACCCCTCTTAGGCAAGAATGGGACTAAGTTGGTGAGGGAGGATGATTGCGCGCACATTCTCTCTGCGTTGCGCTGGACCGGGTTCTGCTGCGCGATGACGCCTGGTGGGCTTCCAGGGGCTTGCCTCTCTTCCAGTCTGCCTTCTTGTGCGGGGACAGGACTTCCTTCCTCTCTTCGGGAGGCACTTGGGGAGTCCAGGGCTGCGCTTTGGAGCTTTGTAGGCTGATCTTTGGGGTACCCCCTTTGACTGTTAACCAGGCGTGTTGTGGAGACCTTTCGGGGACAATCTGCACCCCTGTACTCTTGCTCTGCCTTCTGCTCTTGCTCTGTCTACTGCCGCCCTTCACCACGTGAACACCTTGGTTAGGGCAGTCTTTTCCCTCCTGAGATGGTTTCCCCCGGTGTCAGCAGTGGTCCCTCTTCATTACAGCTCCCCTGTGGCTCCACACGTGTAACTATGCCTGCCACTTCAGTCCTGGAGTGAGGCAGCTGGCACTTACCAGCAGTGGCTGGGAGTCTTGAGTACCTCCTCCTTTGTTAGGTCCTGCGCACGTGTGCTGCGCAAGTCGGGTGGAGAAGGGCGCCTGCTGCTTCGCGGTGCACTTTGCCCCCCCGCCGCGCTCGAACCTGCGTGGACCGTCATACTTTGCGCTCGCTTCTCAGCGTGCAGCCGCAACATCCCTTGTCCTCGTCGCCATTGTAAAGGTGGGTTTTTATCCTCCACAAACAACTCCAGACACTTGCAGTTGTTTAATTTTACTTCAGTACATCCGAGCGCCGGGGAGTCAGTCCCGTTCTCGCTTTTACCTCGCGGCAACTGCAAAATGGCCGCACTTCCGTTTCCGGTACTCGTGGTGCCCGCCCTGCACAACAACTAGAGCGTCACCACAGCTTGCATCTATTTTTCTTTCCTCTGTATAGGGTGAAATTTTAAAATAGTATCTACATACAGTAAGTTGATTTATCTGCATGAAGGGAATATCTGAAGGCTACCTTCCCTTCATTTTTAAAGCCCAAGGTGAAGAGATCTAGAAATTAGTAGACCGCCTTGCAAAGACAGACAGAGTATCAGGCCCGCATCTAGTATTCCCTCCCTCAGTACTAAGGTGACCCAAACTTACTTGTAAATGAACGAAAAGACGCTTGCGCTGTATGACCAGATCGTCTCATAGTGGTGTCCAAATAGTGGCATTTAAATAGCCTGCTGCCTGTATCATCTGAGTTGAGTTATTACCTAAGCACCCCGTTTACACAGCCGCCATCTTGTAAAGATGACATAGATCATTTAGACAATGGACACGCCCAATTTGGTTTATTTCTCAACTGTGCTCACTGCATATATTTTTTACTTTGACTTGTGCATGTATGAATACTTATTAAATCTTCGGTACCTCGAAAAGAATATATTTAAAGGCATTTGTATTTTATGAAAGTATTTTACGGTCGCCACCTTAATTGGTCTGTAAATACAAATTTTTTTAAATTATTTTAAAACCCCAAGTTCACAGGTCACCTGACACAGAATAAAATAAATAAATGATCTAATTTGCATGTTTTTGTATATATTTATGATTCAACCTTTCAGTAAAATGCAGGAAAACAAAACCGCATCTATATGTTTTTAAAGGGTGGCCGCCAATTTAGATTGTCAATTAATACACTAAAGTTCTATTCACTAAATAGAAGACCATGGAGTGATCAAGCCTGCATATCTATTGTAAAAATAAAAACTACAAATTAAATGAAAAAAAGTTTCTTTGCAGTAATGACCTCATTGTGGTGTTCAAAAATGGAGCCGGAAGAATATTTAAATGAGTTTTGAGTGTATAAGGTCTTGTTAAAGGAATTCATACTTTGTGATGGAACTATACATTTAGCAAATTTGATGCAATGTGCGAATAAACACGGTTTTATGCATAGATCTATATGCCTCCGTTGTTTAATTCACAGAGCCGAAAGATTAGGAGAATCAGCTAGTTTTGATGTGTATATGACTAGCAACAAAGTTTAATTTTTTTACTACACTTCATGCAGCTTTATCCTTACACATGGTTTACAGAAAATGGTATAATTCATTATTAATGTTCAGGCCCATGCAGATTATTCTAAGATGGCAAATCCAACCCGCTTCTGCTTGTCGCAGTACCCTTTCCCTGTCACCACCCCTCTCCTGAGCCTTCACATTCTCTATTGCCTCAAACCAAATTCTTGATTCTTTCGAATGCGATTTGTGTATGTGTGTAGCCACTGGATACCTATAATCATAATTTTTCTAGCGTCTCACATGCTCCTGAATTCTAATTTTGAGGCTGCGAGTGCTGTTCCCTACATAGATTTTTTTTACAAGAGCAGCCTGATGGGAACATTGTATATATTTTACTAAATCACCTCTGTTGTATTTGGAGCACTTTTATTAACATTGTAAATAAAGTTGTAAATATAATATATACCTATATATATTAATTTGTAGCCATGAAGAAGTCCGATGGGACGAAACACATTGGCTACGGTCGTTTTTTATTATTGAGAAGAAATTTTGAATAAAGAAATTTGGAACAGGACCTGTTGAATTAATCAAATTTGTGTATACAATACATTGAACAATTTGTCTAACTACATTTTGGAGTGCTGGATCATACTGTTGTTGTGCTATTTTTGGGATATTGTATCCTAGGAGGTTTAAGGGTATTGAGCCTCAGGTCCTTTGCACCATGGGAGTTTAAACTACATATGACCTAATATAGCGATAAGTGCAGTCAAAATTGCACAATACCCTTTTGTTTCTCATAATGACAGACCCTGTAGTCTAATTTCCATTCAGCACTCGTGATTCTTATATGTTCCACCTCAGTGGGATATGTAATAGGCTGCCTCGAGGTGATTTTGGTGATGCCTTTCTACTTGGTAAGCCTAAAGAAAATGTGTAACACACATTATCAAACAAAGTAATAACCCATACTAATGTAAGCTTCTTTGCCTTTGTAGGGGCAGTACGTATGCATTGGACCTTGGAGCTTAACACCATATTTGAACCCAAAACAAGGAGTGAGCAGAGGTACAAAAGTGCTCACAAAACCACACTCTCCTTTATAGAGCGGACCTTTTGGGTACTAAAATCACACTTCAGGTGTCTGCACAAGAGTGGTGGAGCTCTACAGTGCTGTCTGGGCACATGTTGGAAACTCATAGCTACATGTGTGTCAAGACCAGCTCTTCTTTTCTCGCTGGCTAAATGACACAGGAGCAGAACGACGCAAGCTCCCAATTCCTCGTCAGAACTCCCCCGGTCACGCACAATATATAAATGCGTAGCCAGCAGAGCCCCAACAGGGAAAGGGGAATTGGACAGAGAAGAGAATGCACACAATGTTATCTTCTTTTTCTTCTTCTTCTTAAGCGAACTTCTTTTTCTTCTGTGCTACTGTTTGACGTGCTGAAACAAATAAGTACATGTATATAACTCTCTATTCACTCTCTTACTCAGTTGCACTATTCTTCCATAAAATACTCTAAACTTACTCAGTAGCTGTGTGCCTTTACTTTCTCTTCTATGCTTCAGGTTCTTCTACTCTTTTAAATGATGCACTGGAATGTAATGAATTTATATTACCAACTATTCCTTCTCTACTTCAGATTTTATCTATTATTTCTTATTGGTACTCACTTACAGAAATAGAAAACTGAAGCCTCGGTAAGTATTAATCCTCTTCTTCACCTGAATATCTTCTCGTTTGTTTATACAGTTACTTCACTGTTGTCTTTTAATAATTCTGGAGCTGGGAGCTAATTACCCGGCAGTTACTTCACTGCCGTGTAATTTATTATGGACAATACTAACACTAAGGTGCTAGTGCTTTACTCTAGGATACAGTTCTCTCAAATGTCAAACGTTTTCTCTCAAAAAACTCTCGAATTCAACTGCACTCAGAATTTTCATTAATTACTTGTGCTGGCTCTAGTTTTTAGCGGTTGTCTGAGGCACTGCGCACTCGCTCTGTAAAGTGTTGTTTTCAGCGAGCATGCGCAGAGCTATATCACGGAAACTCTTTTCAAAACAAATAACAAGGAACAGTCTTACTGGGTTGACTATGAACTCCGGACTCAGGTACTTCTCCTCCGAACTCGTGACGCATAGTTTCTTGGCCCTAAACTAACGCGACGCTTGGATACACCTCCGGCTCCTCTCATGGTTCAGGTGAAGTGCGCAGTTCTCTGTGCGTTCCACCTGCTTCAATCAGCGCTGCCGCTTTGACTAGAGCGCTGACTCGTTTATTCTTAAGGGATTCTCTGCCGCCATGTTGAATCCGATTCTGTACCCCAGGCTGTTTAATCAACTTGGACAATACGGCAACCACCATTGCTTTCCGATATTGTTGGAATTTCTTCTTGTTAGTAGACCCTTTAGTTTGGGACCTGACAATGTGCAATGTTGCATAATCTTGCCACAATGCGAAAATAAAATGGATTCTAAACCTGAGGAAGCAATACTACAAGAACAACCATAGGATGGTTCAGCTGCTACTGAGGGTAGAGCTGGTTGTGCTGAGTTCCCAAACAATTATTTTTCATGAATATGAAATTACAGGAAGGTGTGTATATCGAGTAATACATGTTTGTGATGCTTTTGAACTGTAAAAATAATTGTATTACAGAATCATAATAGTCACATATTGTGCATGAAAAACACACCCAATTTTTGGTACCACTGGTACTTATTTTGTTGACAAAAGGTAACTCACAGATAGACCACTGGCAAGAAGACTGAGGATTTTTGCTCAGGAGACCTTACCTTCTTTACACTACGGGGAACCCCAGCGATTATATATTAATCAAAAAGGATTTTTTCTGATAAGATCCAACTGCATCTATTGATCAAGAAAGAATCACTCCATTCTTGGAAATACGTATCTCAACCGAAGAACTGAGGCTTTAATTTGGGTAATTGATAGCACGCTATGGGGGATTCACAGCACAAAATATAACACTTCTCCATTGGAAGGCCTGCTCCATTGGTATTGATACCACGTCATATTTTAACCCTGATGAAGTCCTTTTACAGACAAAATGCGTTGGCGGGCTGGTGCATGTATTCATTCTTCTAATTGTGAAAATAAAAGCAACATAACTGAATTCAAGAACTATCAAGACTCCCGTCTACATATGTTTCATTAATGCCATGATTTAAAAGATTATATTGTACTTGACATTTTAATTGCTTTAGTTATTGTGCTGTTTGATACTATCTTTACTTATTTTGTTTATTGGTAGTGCACTGGGTCCCTGCTAACCATACCCCAGTGCTAGTGTGATTTCCCTTTAAAGTAAGAAAATGTTAAATTGTAACCCAGTTGGCAAGGACTAGAAATAGCACTCTTGTAAGTCATGGATAAATGGTAACTCTAGTTCCCATGGTGTGGGTACTAGACAGGGTTCCTAAGGGCTGCAACATGTATTATGCCACCCTCAGGGACACTCACACAAACTGCATGTAGACTACCATTGCAGGATGCATGAAATGGCGCAAGCCATTCCAAAAACACGTCATGGTACTCTCACTTTGCACCATGCCCACATACACTGCTTGTACTATATGTAAGTCACCCTTGCAGAAGGCCTTAGGGCCCTAAGGCAGGTTGTATTATATTACATGTGAGGGCACACTTGCATGAGCAGATGTGTCCCTGTAATGCCCAGTTCCATTGCTAGACATGGCAAGTGATCAGGAAGCCATCTTAAGGACATGTCCTAAGCACTGGTCATTACGAGTTATCCAGCTACATGATGAAATAGTGGTGTTTGGTTTCTACCGCCTTTTCTTAATAAATCTATACTGATGCCAGTATCAGATTTGATATGACATGCACCCAAAGGGCACATTAGAGGTGCACCCTGAAACTCTACTAGTCACATAGTGTGCTGGCTGACTGGTATCTTCCAACCTGCCACGACAGATGAGTTTGTGGCCCCATGCAAGGGAGAGCCCATGCTCTCAGAGGTCTGAAATAACACCTGCTTTGGCAGAAGGTGTTCACATCTCCTCCAGCAGGAGGGCTAGTGTTTTAGTATATCAAGGCCGAAGGCTTCCGACCCTCTGCTGCCTTTGACATGCAACAACAGCTTTCCCCGTACCTGGGGAACACCACCCCCTGTCCTGGGGCCCATTTGACTGCAGAGCAGGCCGGAAACTAGATAGTTAGAGGGTGTGTCACACTTAATGGCTAGGCACAAGCACAGGGTAGGCCACCTGAAGTGGATAGTCGAAGAAGGGTTTCACCAACTCAGTTTTGGTGAAACTAGGGCTTCTGGGTTAGGATCATGCTGACTCCTTGCAGGAAGTGGCCCCGCCCCCTGCTCTCCAATTCGCCACCCCGCTCCCACCTCCCAGCTGCTCCACCCTCCCACATTCCCTTACATGGCGGCCGCTGCGCGGCAGAGGGAGCGACCCTTGACCCTGCTTGCAGGTCAGGCCACCCCCCACACCGCACAGCTCAGCCTGTGTGTGCCTGCCTTGAGCCAGCTGCTGCCGCCTCGTGAGTTCGCCGCCCCGCCCCCTACGCTAGTAAAATTGTACTGTGACTTTTTTCCTTGTTTTGGCATTTTTCTCCTTACTATACTGTGCCTCTTTATTTTTTACTGATCTCTGTTGCCCTGCATTGTTGACTGTTTAGCGCCCCTGCCCCGCCCCCTTTTGCCTTTTGTATCTTGCCGTCCCGTTCCCTTCTCACCGCTGCCTCCCTGCGGCCCCGCCCCCCACTCTCCCATTCACCACCCTGCTCCCACCTCCCAGCTGCTCCTACCTCCCATATCCCCTTATATGGCGGCCGCTGCGAGGCTGCTACGCGGCCACGCACTATGAGCGTGCCGCTGGCGCACCAAAGGCACGCCTAAGGCAAGTCCGTCTGCTCCCGTCCGCGCCTGGACCGCGCCCAGTGCCAGAACCCCTTGAACCCCAAAGACACCACGACACCCGACTATACTACGACGCTAGCACCCTCCACGCACTCAACCCTGGACAAGAACACACCTACTACCGGGCCACCCCGAAGCGCACCCAAGGGCCCTTCACCTGCTGGAACTGCAGCTTCACCAGTATCCAACCAGCGAAACCACCAACCAACCAACCCAACCACCTGAGGTGCATCGTCCTCAACACTCGCTCCGCCCGCAAACACACCGTCGAAATCTGGGATCTCCTTGACTCAACCGCCCCAGACGTCGCCTTCCTAACGGAGACCTGGCTCCATTAGGAAGGCGCCATAGCCATCCCGGAAGGCTACAAGATCCTCCGCAGAGACCACACCAACGGAACAGGAGGTGGAATTGCCATCGTCCTCAAGAACACCTTCAGCGTCTCGACTAGCACCGACGACACCCTCAGCACCACCGAACACCTGCATTTCCAGATTCACACTGACCCCAACACCACACTCAGAGGAACCCTCATCTACAGACCCCTTGGACCCATACAACAGTTCAGCGACTCCATCACCGACCTCATCAGCACCCACGCCCTCCCATCCACAAATGACATACTCCTTGGGGACCTGAACTTCCACCTCGAGAACAACAACGACATCAACTCCACCACCCTGATCGCCAACCTCGGACTCAGACAGCTTGTGACAACATCCACCCAAACGCCGCCGGTCACACGCTAGACCCCATCTTCTCCACTAGCCCTCAAGTCTTCTTCAACCACACCACCAAACCCCACTGGACCGACCACCGCTGTGTCCACTTTACCTTCAGGAAGCCCACGGCACATCGCTGCACTCAACAGAAGCCTCCTTGCTGGTGGGGAAAAGTCACCAAAGAGCAGCTAGCTACTGCCCTCGCCCAGTGCCCACCAGCCGACCCCACCGAACCCGACACCGCTGCCCTCAACCTACGACAGTGGATCCACAACTGCAACAACACCCTCGCCCCGCTCAAGACATCCTCCAACAGCCACACCAGCAAAAAAGCCACCTGGTTTACTGAAGACCTCCAGGCCTCCAAGCATACTTGCCGGAAACTGGAGAAGAACTGGCTCAGCAGACAGCCACACAGCCCTCAAAACCACCACTCGCAGACACCATCAACTCATCAGAACCGCCAAGAGGACTGCATTCAAGGTCTGCCTGGATAACAACACACACAACAGCAAAGAGCTCTTCAACATCGTGAAGGAACTTTCCAACCCCAGCTCGGACAACAACGACATCCCCCCTTCGCAGGACCTGTGTGACTCACTGGCCACCTACTTCCACAGCAAGATCGCTGACATCCATGACAGCTTCAATGCCACGACCGGCCCGACAATCTCTGAGACCCCCACCGCCAAAATCATCTGCCGCCTGACAGCATGGTCCAACGTCAACGACGATGACAAAATCAAAATCATGAACTCCGTCCACTCTGGATGCCCGTCTAACCCATGCCCACACAACGTCTTCAACAAAGCGAGCACAATCATTGCACCCCACCTCCGGAAAGTCATCAACACCTCCTTTGAGACAGCAACCTTCCCAGAGAGCTGGAAGCATGCCGAGATCAACGCCTTACTCAAGAAACCCTAGGCGGACCCCAAGGACCTCCAGAACTTCCGTCCCATCTCCCTGCTCCTGTTCGCAGCGAAGGTCATCGTCAACAAGCAACTGACCTGCTACCTCGAGGACAACAACATCCTGGACCCATCCCAGTCCGGTTTCCGCAGCAGCCACAGCACCGAAACCGCCCTAATCGCCGCCACTGACGACATCAGTACCCTGATCGACAACGGAGAAACAGCAGCACTCATACTCCTAGGCCTGTCAGCCGCCTTCGACACGGTCTGCCACCAAACACTACGAACACGCCTACACAACGCCGGTATCCAAGAGAAGGCCCTGGACTGGACCACATCCTTCCTCTCCGGCAGAACACTGAGCATCTGCCTCCCCCCCTTCAGCTCCACCGCCACCGAGATCATCTGCAGCGTACCCCAGGGCTCCTCCCTCAGCCCAACACTGTTCAACATATACATGGCACCCCTCGCCTACGTCGTCCGCCAGCACAACCTCAACATCATCTCCTACGCCGGCGACCCCCAGCTGATCATCTCCCTCACAAAAGACCCTCACACCACCAAAACCAACCTCCACGAAGGAATGAAGGCCGTTGCCGAATGGATGAGAAACGGACGACTGAAGCTGAACTCGGACAAGACGGAGGTCCTCATCCTCAGCTCTACCCCTTCAGCATGGAATGACTCCTGGTGGCCGACATCGCTGGGAACAGCCCCGACACCTACTGACCCCACATGCAACCTGGGGGTCATCCTCGACTCCACCCTCTCCATGACCAAACAGGTCAACGCCGTCTCCTCATCTTGCTTCAACACCCTACGAATGCTCTGTAGAATCTTCAGGTGGATCCCCACCGAAACGAGAAGAACAGTAACCCAGGCCCTCGTCTCCAGTAGGCTGGACTACAAAAATGCCCTCTACGCAGGAACGTCATACAAGCTCCTGAAACGGCTGCAACGCATCCAGAACGCCTCGGCACGACTGATCCTCGACATCCCCCGCCACAGCCACATCACACCCCACCTGAGAGACCTACACTGGCTCCCCATCAACAAGAGGATTACCTTCAAGCTCCTCATCCACGCACACAAGTCCCTCCACAACGCCAGCCCAGTGTACCTCAACAAACGACTCAGTTTCTACGCCCCTACCCACAAGCTCCGCTCAGCCGACTTCGCCCTCGCCAAAGTGCCACGCATCCGAAGAACAACCGCAGGCGGCAGATCCTTCTCCCACTTCTCCGCCAAGACCTGGAACACCCTCCCCACCAACCTACGGCAGACCCAAGACATCTTGGCCTGCAGACGACTTCTCAAGACCTGGCTCTTCGATCAGTAGCAGCACGCCCCCCCCCCCCCCCCCCCCATCGCCTTGAGACCCTCACGGGTATGTAGCACACTTAACAAATGTCCTGATTGGATTGATTGAAGAGCCATCAACGTGAGAACTGAGGACCTACACCAAACTTGCCACACAACCCTGCCCGGTGCTGGTACCTCAACAATTGCAAAGACCCAACTCTTCCAAAAGCTGCTCATTCTCCTAAACACTGGCAGGACTGCCAAGCACTTTGCCAACCTTCTAGCATCTCACTTGGGGTGGAGGAACCATCCACCTGCATCTGCAGGCACCGACCACACCTGTCCGGTATATTGTTTTGCTGGCCATTCGGATCACCGAGGGATCATCACACCAGGAAGAGGTTTTCATGGTTCCAAGGGGGTAAACCCCGTCTCTCCACTGTGTTTTAAGATGCTAGACCCTCCGGGAGCCCCTTGCACCAATACCTTGGGTACCAGAGCGCTTGCAGCAACCAAAGCTTGTTAGTGTCCAGCCCGAACACCACCGCCACCAAAGTTGACCTGCCCAATGAAGGACTTCAGGACTGATGAGGCTCACACTGAGAGTGGCCCTGCGGTGTTTTCCCCCCCTCTGCATGTCAACGGGTGAGAGCCTAAAACCCAAGTTGCCAGCCGGCCAAAAACACCTCTGCACCCAAGCCCCACAGCCCTGTAAACCAATAAGGGTCATTGGGACTTTTGGCATGGTGTTCCCCACATTGACCCACTACATAAAAAACTGGGGGCCTCATTTATGAGGCCTTGTGTCAGTTTTGGGCTTCCGATGAGTCACCTTTTGTGATGCATCGGTGGCGTAAAGCATGCCTCCTGTTGCGCACTATTTACAAAGTGACACATCTAAGCAGATGCATCACTTTGCAAACCCATGCGCTAGATTATACCTGTGTCAGGTATAATGTATCGGGGGGACGTTCCCCCGCAAATAGCCTCGTAGAAGTGACGCAGAGAAATCTATGAGATTTCATTCCATCACTTCTAGGACGCTGTTGCGTCAAAATCTTACGCCTGGCTCACAGCAGGCGTAAGACTGATGCAGGCCCTTTCACATGCGGCTTGCCCCATGTAAAAGGACGCATTGCTTGAGTTGTGTCACTTTTGTGACACACTCCAGCAATCCTTCACTTTTGCGCTATACAGATACTTCAGAAATACTGACGTATCTGTAACTCTTTGCGACATGATGCGTCATACAGTAAATATGACGCATCAGGTATGTCGCAAGGAGTGCGCACTGAGAAGTGACGCATCGCTTCTTTCACGCAGCGATGCGTCATTTCTCATAAATGAGGCCCTAGGTTCCTACAATGACCTAATGTTGTCCTATCCTATGTATTATTTGTCAATATGACATAATACTAAAGCATGTAGCATATGAGAAATATGACAAACACATCAATACTTTCTTCTTGATCTGCGAGCACTGCTCCATCAGCATTATCTGCCTCTGGAGTAGCACTAACATCTGTACCTGTACCTTCATGTACACCGAAGGGAGGAGACATCAGGAACTGAGAGTCTACTAAGGCTTGATGCCTTTTCACTCACATCAACTCCTAAATCTGCAGGTCCAGATAACTACTGGTTTGCATATTGTCCAAAACAGATGTTACCTGTCCTAATTCACGTGCCACATCTGCACAGCAGTAACCCATCTATGTTTGTATATTTACAGTGTACCTGGATAGCGAGATAGTGGCCTGTGCCTGGCGGTTGATTGATTGGCTCGATACATCAAACCACAATTTATGCTGGCGATGCCTAGGCCATTGCAATCTATGGTGATGTTTTATTGCTGTCGTGAGTTTGTCCACTGAGTCTGTGAAATTAGCAAAGTTATGATTTATTATATTTTCCCTCTATCCGCTAATTTCCTTCAATCGTGGCATTGGGTGATTCATACACATCATATGCTGTTTTACTCCTTTCGAGATTTCTTGCTTGCTGGCACTGCACAGCGGATTTCTTGGGGAGATGAGTTGGCCTAACTGACTAGGGCGGTCGACCTCGAACCTGGGGAACTGGGTTTAAATCTCGGAAATGACGCTGAACATCCTGTGATTCTGGGCAAAATCCAGTAATCTCCCCGTGCCTAACCAAAATGAATGTGTTCTCATGTAATGCAACTGGTGCTATGCAAAGCGCTCTGATACCCTCTTCGGGTCAAGTTTGCGCTATATAAAACTCTTGGAAAATAAAAAAGAGAGCTCTAACCCCCCAAACAACTGAGATTTCGCCTCCAAGGGAAGAACGCCAGTATTACGAAAAGCGATAGCATTACGACAAATGCTGCAACACCCTGCGATGCATCTGTCTGCCTCTCTAGAATGCTGGGCTGTTCTCTCTGGCTGTGTTTGGTTCATCTGTTAAAATCTTGGAAATCAGTTAAAGTGTGGCTCTTTTTCTGGGTGGTACTTCATTTGTCGGTGTGGCAGATCATTCTATTGCTTCCTCTATATCACAGGACTTTCTACAGTGACATGTTGCTCACTCTCCTGCTCTCTCGGTTGTGACACATCTATGAAAAATGTATTGCTGTAGTTTACCATACTGTTAATACTTTTTATTTAAATAACATTTGTGTCATTTACTTCTCTCTTTTCTGGCTGCTTTAATTGTGACATTTCCTAAAGGGCAAACAAAAAACTTGTGTTGTTAGACATTGTAGTTTTACTACAACTCCCATGATGTATTAGAGATTCACTACGAATGTTCAAAATAGATTTCTCAACAAAAAGTAAGAATAAATGAGTAATAAAACATGCCTGCTAGGGAACTGACATACACAATTTATAATGTTACCTTGATTAGTAGATGGTGGATTTGATGTAACAACGTTGGAAATATCCACAATTCTCTCAGGCTGAATTGTTCTCTTAATGAGAGTTTCCATGAGTGTTGGTGGTGGCTACTGAGATGGTCCTCCACCTGTCCCACATGCCTCTGCCAAGCTAGTTGCAATCTTTTCTTTGGTTTGTGATTTTAAGTCATACCCTCTTTTGTGTATTTCATGAAAGATGAAGTTTACCTTATCCAAAAAGTCATTCCATATTTTTTATTTTTGGGGATTCTCACACGCTGCAGAATCTCTTCCCAAACAGCTCCTTGTTATGGGATACACACTCTACAGTTAGGGCCTCCAACTCCTTCACAGAAATCTTTTTGCGTTGTAAGTGTAACACATTTCCTGCCAGCAAGATCTCTGTCACCTTCTTCTGGTGACATGGTGCCGCTTCTTTTCACTCCAAAATTTCCTTTTGCCACTGCACAGTTTCTCCTGTCACTCACTGCCTTAGTCCGAGTTACAGCGCACTGGGAGATGATGTATTTATTGACTTACTCATTGTGAGGTCATCATTCTGCAACCATATGCTACTTTTCCTATTTACCGTTTCCTACTACTAATTCGCTATTTTGTGATTCCCTATTAGGAAATCCCAAATAGTGAATGTGAATGCAAACGACTCTTGAGTAGGGAATGACATCAGTTTGTACATTTAAAATAGTGATTTCCAAATAGCGATTTGGATACCATCGCTAGTTGGAAATCTCTTTCCTTAATGTATATACATCTGGCCCTCGGTTCCTTAATTTACCAACAGTAGGTGGCCCAAGGTGAAAGCCATCATATGGAGCACCGAAGAGAAGGCATTTACCCAGAATTAGAAAATCCTAGGTAGGTTTATCAACCCTTTGTGTCAGTGCAAAATCACATTCATTAGTTATTTACTTTACAGATCAAAACTTTTATGGACTGGATCGTTGCCTGAAAGTAGGGCAAAGTAGCACATTGCACTGATCTGTGCTACTTGGTAGTCAAGGATGAGTTTCAAGGGTGGTACTTGAACATTCCCACACTACCACCAATGGTTTTTGATGCAAAACCCTATCTACTTACCTATGCTGACAGTGCTTTGCAACAACAAATACAAACATTTTGTTGGAGGCATAAACTTGAAGAAATGTTATTTCTCCAAACTTTTCAAACTACACATGTGTTCTGCACTGTAGAGCACAATATTTGTAAAGTTCTAAAGAATGTCTTAGAGTGGTTTTTGGTTTAGTCAAATACAATCCCTGTGCTAGACATCACACACACATGTTTGCACTATGGTGCTAAGAGGTGTGCATGGTACAAGGCAGCCTGTTTGAGCTCCCACAAGGGATGACAGTAGAACATCATTTCTTTTTTTTTATTATTGAGCGTTCATTGCACAATTATTTATATAGAAATAAAGTGTTTTCAGTACCCACATCTCATTAACACGTCATTCACAAAGCACACATATACAGTAAAGTACATATTCCAGATGTATCACTGAGCGTAGTACTTTAAAAACACAAAAAAACACATATTGCACATTTTCCCCTTGATAACTTAACCCATCTAATCTACTGGCTAGCTTCCTATGGACTTCCAGCGTTTCTCAAACTTTGTGTGCAAGCCCGACCTTATAGCTCTCCAGCTCTATAAAGTTATGTAGTTTAGCCTGCCAACTATGGAAAGTTGGTATGATCTCATTTTGCCAATTCTGGAGAATTAGTGATCTCGCCACTGAGGCCAGTATATACAGCCCTTCTTCTTATGCATTGTTTCCCGTTATGTTTGGGGAACATCCAATAGTTGCAATATATCTATTGATACCTATCGGATAGCTTAGCTTAATTCTGGAGTATTTCTTAATTTCTTCCCAAAATTGCTTAATCTTTGGGCAATCCCAAACAATATGAGTCAATGTATCTCCCCGTTCTGCTAAGCATCTGTCAGAGGATATACTCTATGCAGAAAGGATGGAGTCCTATATATCAGCCATTTAGTATCGAATTGCATTCTCCTAAAATAGGCGCCTCTTAGTAATGTAGTGTTGAAGTTGTTAATTCAGTTCCAGATTATCCTGGAAATCTGCAGTCCTTCTTTCTTATGCTATTTATCTTAAGCTTTTTCGTACTGATAAGCGTGGCTCAAATCCACCCGAGTGACTTACCGCACTCACCTATAGTAACTATATAGGAAGTCAGCCGGACAGTGGAGAAGAATAAACAAAAGTCTTTATTAGGCCAAACAACACTCATATGAGAGGGCCGTGTCCGACCTCACTCCTAGGAGTGCGAACGAGAGGACTGACTCTCTGCATCACAGCAATACATTGTAATGCAACACAGTTCATTGGGGTACGCCCCTTGTGGAAAATTACTGAAACCCAGACCAGCGAACAATGCCATCATGCAGCAGGCATCTGCACCTGCAAGGGATACATTGCTATCTTTACTCAAGGCCATAGAGCTAGGCTTCAGCGTCTCTGGGGCATGAGAACATTACTGATAAAGAAACTTGTTCGTTTCGGCCACAGTAAGCCGAGAAACGAAAACTGCTGTCTTAGTGAATTTCTCTATTCCTGCGGGAGGGGCACATGAGCGAGTGAAGCTCGCAGACACGAAGGAATATACAAAATGGCGGCACACAGGCTAAGCTAAGAAACTAATATAGTCACACATATATTTGAATAATAAAATAGCAAACGGAATATCTCAACATAAGTACATGTACGAACTTCATTAGTTAGCCATATGATGCTAACTTACATATGAGAAGGGGAGTGGTTGGAGCATCGAAAAGTGAATTCTATCAGACCCTCCTTTTAGCATCATTGGCTAACTGTGGCCACATTTATTTGCCAAAAGGTAGTGCCGGCATATCCATTCTAGGGACAGAACACATGTATTTTTTTCTTTTAGTCTAAAACATCCTCTGAAATAAACATCAACCAACTTGCATCAGCAGGAATTTCAGTAATCATCGAAGTAGCATATTGACCCGACACCTTCTTTTGTGGACGCAAATTTGTAGCACACATTGAGCAGCATGGAGGGAGGCAATATACACAAAGGCAGCATGTCAGTATTACGCTCACCACACCAACCAAACCCATCAATATTTTCCAACCCCAGGAGGAGAAGGCACCCCAGAGCCACCCCTGTAAGAACCATGTCCCATTATCCTGATGTAGTTCAGTCGCTAATCTATGTAATTTCTGTACTGCCAAGTTAACAGTCGGAGCTGACTCTGGAATATACACACAACAAGACGTCCCGATGACGCGACAGGCCCCACCCCTATCTGCCAGGATGACGTCAAGCACCATCCTATTTTGAATCGTGAATAATCTCATAGCCTGAATCTCAACGGACACGTTAGTCGCAATGTCAGCTTCAGTAAGGACTACCTTTTCCATTACCCTGGACAGTCGTTGAATGGCCCTACTGTTAAATATCAGACCCCAGAAAGGTAGCAAGCCCTTAGAAAAATCAGTCCATTGCTGGTACGAGGTGTCTGTCTGGTCAACGTCATCTACCTGAAGCTCCCTCCTTTTACACTGCTCTTGTGGACTGGGAAATCTACGATGAGTTCTGTGGTAATCAGAAGGTGCCACATATACAGGAGGAATCATATAGGCTAAATAACACACCCCACCCCAACCCTCAGGCAACCACAAGTATCCATTATCTCCACACACAAAATAGATGCTGGGGGGTGTAACCAAAGAGGGGCTGAGAGGCAAACGTATCAATGCCGTCACGTTACAGGAGCTATTACCAACCTTGATGGGGCCCCTTCCCTCTATACAGAAAAATGGCGAGGGACCCACCACAGCCAGGGGTATCAGAAACTTGACACTGTCATTTCCCTATGAGAGTATACCACCCCACACAACTATTCACAGGAGTCAAAGGAAGTGCTAGGAATCTATCTTTCTTGTAGGCAGCAGAAGGGAGGAGCCCACAGACCCAGCAGTCAGTCAAATTGGTGGTGGCATGTGCATGGTGCAAAGTCTTAATAAAAACATTTTCTTTATAGCCCTTTCTCAACATTCGTTCACCATAATCCACAGTAATCATGTTATGTTCAGGAACGGCAGTAGGTGTGGGTGCAAACACATGAACCGGATAGGCTTTATCCAGGAAAAATAATATACCAAGAGTCACTATAGAGGCAATTAGGATGACAATAATAAGCACTATTTTTCCTTTCCGGGAGAGGGCCAACCAGGGGGAATCAGGCACAGGTCTTGGCGGAGCCGCAAAGGGCTGCTCCTCATCAGGGATGGGACGGCCAAAGGGATACATTCTCAATAGCGTTCAAAATATATCAAAAAGGAAAAAAGAAAAACACTTCTACTAAAAAAAATAAAAAAAAAATAGTCCCAGACAGTCCGTGAAACCGGCCAGAGGGGTTCTTCAACCCTAAAAGAAGGGATCTTCTCCCTGTGTCCTTCAAAGCCTCACAGGCAGGCTTTTACCGTCCATACCTTATTCCCACGTCGCTCAACGCACAGCAATTGAAACAGAGGAGCACTTAATCTGGGCCCCGCACCACTCTATAGTCTCATAGAACACAATCTTCAGCTAAACACCAGGGCTCTTACAAGTCCATCCCTATCACGAAATCTTCGTATTTAGAAAATTCGCTAAGCCCTTCTTCCAGTGTTTAGTCCATCACATTTGTCATTCTCACTTATTTTCTTCGGGGCCGCAGATTATAACGAGTGCTCCCTCGCACTTCGGGATCAGTGAACAAAACAGGTGTGTCGATGGCAGGTGCTGGACTCTCTGATGTCTCTTCACTAGTAGCAACGGGAGTAGTAGAGCTCACTGAAACACTTTTTTCCGCACGTGACTGTGAATTTTCTTTTTCACTTTGCTCTTCTCCCCTCAGTGAAGCATCCGAGAAGGGAACATATCTGGGTATTTGCTCATGTTCCTCGTCAGCAATGCCTTCCTTTACCCATTGGTCATAGGGTAACGGCAGCGAGACTTTCTTCACGTGTGAGGCATGGGTCCACGCCTTCCTGCCTTCCACACGAAGCGCCGTGCGCGTTGTTAGAAGCACCTGACGCGGCTCCGACCACCTGGGCTCCAGACAGGACTTCCGTTGATATCTTCGGACGACGACCCAATCGCCTGGGTTGATGGAGTGTCCGGGCCCCTCCGGCAACTGCTTCAGGGTGTCTGCTGCCTGCTGATGAATAGAACGAAGATCTTTAGTCAAAGCATACAAGTAGTCTGTCAACAAAGGATACTGAATTTCGGAGAAGCACTTAGGCCTGGGCACTCCCCAGACATTGGCCAGGCGGCCAAATATCACTTCATGGGGGGAGATGCCCGTTTTCGAATTAACCGTCACTCTTGTGGAAAGTAAGGCTAAAGGGAGGGCATCTGACCAACGGAGACCTGTACTCTCCTGTATTTTGGCCATTTTCAGTTTGAGCGTTCCATTAAACCGCTCCACAAGTCCCGCTGCCTGAGGGTGTAGGGCCGAGTGGAATTTTTGAGAAATCTGTAAGCCTTTACATATTTGCTTGACTAATTCTGCATTAAAGGACGTACCGTTATCACTCCAGATCACCCTAGGTAATCCAAAGCGAGAAAAATACTCCTTTATCAACATTTTTGCAGTAGAAATGGCCGTGCAGTCTTTAGTTGGAAAAGCCTCCACCCACATGCTAAAAGCACATACAACCACAAGAACATATTTTAAGTTGTTGACCCTCTCCATCTCAATATAGTCCATCTGAATCACCTCAAAAGGGAAAGAGGGAGGTGCAAAATTTCCAGCTGGGACAGGGGTACCCTTTCCAGGATTGTGCCTCAAACACACCATGCACTGTCGGACCAAGTGAGTCGCCACTTTGGAGATATTCTTATTGCTCCACACTGGGTCCAACAATTTGCATATGCCTTTCGCGCTAATATGTGCAGGCCCATGAGCCATCGTCACTACTGGGAGAACATATGCATTTGGGAGTAACCATCGTCTCTTATCGGTCACATCTGTCCAACATTCATCCGCATCCAATCGCCCCTGCCCATCCTTCCATGCTCTTAATTCATCTTCAGTCACTTTTTCTTGTATATTTTTTACACTCTGTACAGTATCTGAAAACATGTTAACATCTGGGACCCATCTAGCTGGTCCTGCCACAAACATCCGTGGTAATTTTGTCCGAGCAGTCTCTTTTGCTGTTTCGTCTGCAAAAGCATTGCCTCGCCCTACGTCATCCACTATTGTCTTGTGTGCGCTACACTTTATCACAGCCAATCTTTTGGGTAACGTCAGTGCCGCTAACAGTCATAGTATCAGTGGGCCATGTTGTATGCGTTGGCCGTGTGAAGTCAGAAATCCCCGTTCTGCCCAGAGTCGCCCATAATTATGAGCCACGCCAATGGCGTATTGGCTGTCAGTGTAAATATTCACGTCCAGTCCCTCACTCAATTCACATGCTCTCAGTAAGGCTATTATCTCAGCAGCTTGGGCCGAATTGTAAGGTATCCTAGATGTCTCCACTACTGTCTGTAATGTCGTTATTGCATATGCTGCTGTCGATGTACCATCTGGCAATTTGAAACAAGACCCATCCACATACAACTCCCCGTCCGGTTCATCTAAGGGCTTGTCTGTCAGATCTACCCTCCCCTTAGTCTCTTCTTCTGTCCTAAACAAACAGTCATGTATGTCATCGTCCTTTGTATCTGTGGGGATAGGTAACGACGTGGCAGGATTCAATGTAGCACACCTTTTGATCGTCACGTGAGGTGCAAAGAGAGTCATCTCATAACCGGTAAGACGAGCACTAGTTAAGTGCTGCGTCTGTGTTCTGTTTAGCAAAATGTCCACAGCATGCGGTACCATTACTGTGAGATCTGACCCCAATACAAGCCCTGCCGATTGTCTTATAGAGACCGCAGCAGCCGCCGTGGCTCTCAGACAACTCGGCAGTGCTCTTGCCACATTGTCAAGCATTGCGGAAAAATAGGCGCAGGGTCTCTGTTTCCCCCCAAAACACTGAGTTAGAACAGACAACGTGCAACCTTCCGCCTCATGTACGTAAAGAACAAAAGGCTTCTGGTAATCAGGTGTTCCAAGAATGGGCGCAGAACATAAAGCATCTTTTAGTAAATCAAACGCTTCTTGACATGCAGGGGTCCAGGGTAGGGGTTCGCGCACTTCTTTGGTAGTCAGATACAGTAGGGGCTTCGTTAGTAACGTATAGTTAGGTATCCACTGGCGACAATACGATGTTATGCCCAGAAATGTGCGCACCTCTCGCTGCGTGTTAGGTACCTTCATGTTAGTAATAGCTTTTATGCGCTCTGGCGTCAATCTCCTCCCCACTTTCGAAAGGAGGTGACCGAGGTAGGTGACCTCCGTTCGACAGTATTGAAACTTTGGAAGGGACACTTTATGCCCCCTTTTTGCC
The DNA here is from genome assembly GCF_964263255.1 of Lissotriton vulgaris. NCBI lineage: Eukaryota > Metazoa > Chordata > Amphibia > Caudata > Salamandridae > Lissotriton > Lissotriton vulgaris. The sequence goes on from NC_141687.1 coordinate 418,456,641, forward strand.
AAATGGTGCAGTAATTTGACAGTAGCATCCCGACAACCCGTCTCGTCGTCCGACGCTATCAGGATATCATCCACATACTGCAACATGACGTTGCCAGGTGGAAGTTCCAGTTCATCCAATTGTGCCTTCAGAGCCTGACTATATATGCTCGGACTTTCAGTGTACCCCTGGGGAATTCTCTTAAACCGGAAGCTTCGGCCAGCCAATGAGAATCCGAATAGATAACGGCTGTCTTCATGTACAGGAATACTAAAGAAAGCATTTTTCAAATCCAGGACAGAGAAATATTTAGCAGAAGGGGGAATCATCGTCAATATCGTAGTGATGTCCGAGACCACTGGGTATTGTGGCTCCACTACTCTATTCACGTGGCTCAGATCGATCACAAACCTATAGACATCAGGAGTATTAACAGTAGCTTCAGGTGATCGTCTTTTAAGGATAGGTAAAATAGGGCTGTTACAAATGTTCGAATCCGTCTCTTCCACTACACCAGACCGAATCAAATCTTGTATTATTTGTAACAGGGCCTTTTCCCCCTCCCTAGGAATCCTGTACTGTGGAACCCTGGGCAATTTCGCGCCCACCTTTACTCTTATTGTCACTGTGGCTATATCCATTTTGCCTACATCTGTGTCATTTATAGCCCACAGACTGTCAGGTATTCCTTGGAATTCAGGTGGTAATGGGTAATCTTTGGAAAAACACTGTAATGGGCGAGCGACATTCGGGCCCAACGTAAGGTACACGCCATCCGGGGAACAATAAATGGTGGCGTGCAACCTTTTCAATAAATCTAAGCCCAACAAATTTTCTCCACAATTCGATGTTAATAGGAACGGTGAATCAACAGTGAAAGGACCAATCGTCAACGTGAGGGGTTTAGAAATGGGGCTAATCACCGGGGTACCTGCAAAACCCACAGAGATGTTATTCTTGCCAGACAGAGCCGCCCCTGGGACCCGGGAATGAGCCACTGAACTTTTCATTTCACCCGTATCCACTAGAAATTTTTGTTGAGACCCCAATAAGTCTGCCTCGACATAGGGTCCCCTTTGATCAACTTCCACAGGCACTGGTCCCTCGCTCTGTCCTACGCTGTCCTAGTTGTGGGAGAACCCTGTCAGATCGTCCACTGAGTAATCATCATTATAGTACTGACCGCCGCCCCTCTGCAACTGTTGTCTGTTCGCACTGTTGTCAAAGTAATTACCTCCCGGTATCCCGCCAGCATCCGACCGTGCGTTCTGTCTCCCAAACTCACCGCTACCTCTTCCTCGCCCTCGCCCTGGACCGGCATTCGACTGAAGCAGTGGGCAATCCCTCCACCAATGCCCCTCCTGCTTGCACTTCGCACACTGATTCGGTCCCAGTCTTTCCCTACTCTCACCTCTCCCAAAACCACCACCACGACTCGGCGCCGCACCCCTTTCTCTGCCTCTAGCCACTTGCTGCAACAAAACCCTAGTCTTCAAATCTTTAGCCTTCTTTTCCTGCTTGTCCTTACTCTCATTTTCCCTGTGTTCATAATACTGCGCCATACTGAGGATACCAGAGGGAGAGGACATTGTCCATGTACTCTCCGACGCTTGCAATCTCGCTGAAATTTCGGGTAATAAGTTCATGACAAACCTATTAACAAAGAGTCGCAACCCTCCATCCTGTGACACATCTTGTCCACTGAAATCCATAAACGTCTCTTCGAACCTCGTGAAGAAGTCCGAGACCGCCTCATCCTTTTTCTGCTTGCAAGCCGTCAACTTGTCCCAGTCTACCTTCTTCGGGGGAATGAGAGAGTGCATGTATTTTATTATGCGCCCCGGTAAAGCTAATATCTCAGCTTTTGGCTTTTCCCCCGGCTTACGTTCTTTATCCCAATCCTGCAATTCCTGCCACGTACCTCCTAATTCTTCCGAATGATCTGTACCTTTCACCTGCCGCCATACATCGACTGGGACCAAAAGCCCAAAAAACAATTCAACATCAGCCAGAGTCATTACAGTGGAAGACGCAGCTTCCGTTAGTTCTATGTAGTAGGCAGTAGGGTTCTTCCTAGAGTCTGGCAACTGAGCCTTCAATGCTAATACCTCGCTTCTCTTCCATGGCATATACACCCATTGCTCCTGGAAATGTGCATCCACCCTGTTCCTGATGACAGCCTTCGTGACCGGATCTACCATCTCGGGGATCTCGGGATGAAAAATAGGATGTACCTCACGCATGGGATGTATACCTGGAAAATGGGGCGTGCCTGCAGAGGGCAATTCATTTCTATACTGTAATAGAGCCTGTAAACTACGCATCACCTCCTTCACCCCAGTATTCGTTCTGAAAGCTCCGCTCTGTATGTCTCGCAAAGTCGCCGGAGCCACACCTCCATACCCCTGCTCCCATAGCGGTATCAATACATTCGACATATGCCACAAAGCATGCTGTTGCATCAAAGGCTCAAAATCTTTCATTGTGGACCAAATATCTTCAAACGAGTAAATATTATTCCTTGCCCACTGGCATGCCTGATTAGCCACTATACTCTTCTCATCCAAACCAACTGTAGAACGCGTAAGCAACTTCCGTACCTGTGTGAGTAGTCCGCTCCCTGCGCCTCGGCTCGGCGTTAACATCTCCTGACTGGGGGTGGTACTAGCTGAAACAGTAGGGAGAGCTAAAGAGAATTGGGAAGGTGCAGGTGAAGTGGTCTGGAGTAAAGAAACAAGAGGTGTCGAGGGCGGGGATTGTTGGGGAGCACTGGCTGATGGACCCGGAACCCCACTAATGGAGGCCGGAACTGGCAAGGAGGGGTACAAGGGCTGCGGGGCATAAGGGGGAGGGGGTCGGGTATTCAAAATGTCTTCCATCTCGTCTTTTATTTTCTTTCAACCTGCAAAGCCTATCTGCGCGCTCCAAACGCAGCGCGTTCTCATTCCCAATATGTTCTCTCGCTTTCTGTGCCATAGTCTGCGCGGACTTTTTAAAAGCCTCTTTCTCTTCTCTCAACTTACGCTTCCTGGCTTCTTTCTGCCACACTCTTAAGGAATCAAACATGCTTTGCCGGCTACGCCTAGCAAACAATTTGTCCTGTAAATAATCCAATTTAGCTTCATCGAAAGAACCCGTCAAGGGCCATTGTAAATCCACATTGTCAGCCGTGTACCGGTGCCATAAAGTACCAAACAAAATCGGGGTCAATCCATGCTTGATGTACATATCAAAGCTTGGAGTGCCCTCAGGGGGTGCGGGTTGGCTCTCGGACAGTCTAGTATCTGAGGGTCGACAACAACATCCAAAACATCGTAACTTACTAAAACAAGGCATTTTCAAAACACTTCTCTGTCAACGAACTTCGTCACCTTGAATCACTAGCTCGAGCTCGTTCACACACACATATAATTACACATTGGGAAATCACACACACACATATACAATACCTCCAAACACGTGTTACCAAATGGGACAAGGCCCGTCGACCAAGTCCTGGGGAACCTGGGCCCTACCGCAGACCGAACAGTACACTAACTGTTCTGAGGATGGAGGAACAAATCCGCTCCCCGTGCGGCACTATGGATCACTGCGCACTTTACCACGGGAGACCCAGGTCTCACCTCCACTGAACCACCACTCTGGGAGTTCAGGGTAAGCACCGGAGTCCACCCGCGATGAGCCACGCCTTCACCACAGTACCACCCGGTCGGATCACTACAAACAATATATCTAGACGTTCCCCCCAACCTCGTCAAGTCTGTCAGAGTGCCTGCTCGCACTCTGAGTTCCCCGGAGCACACTAGCCCCAGGAGCACACCGGCTCCTCAAACCACTGGAGACACCCTAGTCTCCCGGAACACTCCAGTTCCTGAAACAATCACAGGTGGACCACTCACCTTCCGTAGGCGGCACCGACCTCTACCGTTCTCCACCTCCGGCTGCCAGGACCAACACGGTCAGCTTCAAGTTCCGCCTTCTGGACCCCGGCGTAAGATCCGAACCGGGACCTCTCCCGATCAGCAGGGTGGGGCAGCGCTGCGAGAACCAAGCTCGGCATCAGATGGGTACCCGGGCCCACCGTGCCGACCAGCGGGTCCCCGGTCTTCTGCTACCCCCTTACGGGTGAGAAAGATCCTTATCGCGGGGTCCCTATTCGGGCGCCATCTGATAAGCGTGGCTCAAATCCACCCGAGTGACTTACCACACTCACCTATAGTAACTATATAGGAAGTCAGCCGGACAGTGGAGAAGAATAAACAAAAGTCTTTATTAGGCCAAACAACACTCATATGAGAGGGCCCTGTCCGACCTCACTCCTAGGAGTGCGAACGAGAGGACTGACTCTCTGCATCACAGCAATACATTATAATGCAACACAGTTCATTGGGGTACGCCCCTTGTGGAAAATTACTGAAACCCAGACCAGCGAACAATGCCATCATGCAGCAGGCATCTGCACCTGCAAGGGATACATCGCTATCTTTACTCAAGGCCATAGAGCTAGGCTTCAGCGTCTCTGGGGCATGAGAACATTACTGATAAAGAAACTTGTTAGTTTCGGCCACAGTAAGCCGAGAAACGAAAACTGCTGTCTTAGTGAATTTCTCTATTCCTGCGGGAGGGGCACATGAGCGAGTGAAGCTCGCAGACACGAAGGAATATACAAAATGGCGGCACACAGGCTAAGCTAAGAAACTAATATAGTCACACATATATTTGAATAATTAAATAGCAAACGGAATACCTCAACATAAGTACATGTACGAACTTCATTAGTTAGCCATATGATGCTAACTTACATATGAGAAGGGGAGTGGTTGGAGCATCGAAAAGTGAATTCTATCAGTACAACTTTAAAGTCTTTTGTTTATTAAAAATATTTACCCAACTACTTATTGGTCTTACTATAGTTGTTTCGAATGAAGCCTCACTAAGTTCTAGTCTTGCACTTAGTGCAGATGGATCAATGATTTCTAAAAGATGCCTTATTTGAATAAAAGACCATTTAAGTATATCTTTAGAATGACTCAGGCCGCACTCTATCTCTGTCCATTTTTTCCAAGTGTCAGAGCTCAGAAAATCTCCCACATTAGTGTATCCGTTCTCCTACCATTTCTTTAATATATTAGATTGGATCAGCCTATACTCGCCTCCCTGAAGGTCGGCTAAACATGTAGAGCCATTTATTTTAGGTCTTTCGAAATACTTGAATAGTTGGGGTTTTTGTTTTAAAAACCATCAGAGGACCCTATAACGTACTTTTTGGGGGTTCTTTACCAGCCTGATAGGATCTAGAATTTTTTGTTCCTTCAATATTTTCATCATAAAAAAGTTATCCGTACTTTGAGGATTAAGATAGTTCAAAAAATCAATATGTGTTGCGTGCAAAATTTACATAATAGTATTTCCTCAGGTTTGGAAGGGCTAACTCCCTCCTCCTATGGGTTACTTAAAGTGACTAGTGCTAACCTCGAAACCTTGTTGGCCCATATAAAGGATCAGAATAGACCATTAATCTCTAAAAAGAAATGACAATTGTAATGCACATGGGATAGCTGCAAATAAAAAATTAAATAATGGTAAAATTAACATTCGTATTAGTGCTGCCCGACCAACTATTGAGATTGGGAGTTGATTCCATTTTTCAAAGAAGAGCTTGACTTTCTGCACTGGGGGACGTAGTTCATTGTATATAGTTTGTTCACATTTTCCAACACAAATATCCCTAGATATCTCTTAGGCCTCCAATTGAATAGAGGCTAGAGATCAGGTATTAATGTGTGACCAGAACAGTTGTTGAGTAAAATTTCTGTCTTAGCATTATTTATTTTGTACTCTCCCAGTGCTTGAAACTCCGAAAAATTACTAACATTTCCTTTGGAATATTCTCCCCAGGCCTAAGAAATAAGAAAATGTAATGGACATATAATTCTATATTAGACATACCTTGCATTGGTGCTGTTTGTAGTGCTTTTTGTTTAATGGCTATTGCCAAAGGTTCTAAGAATAGGGCAAACAAAATTGGGGATAGAGGACATCCCTGCCAAGTCCCCCTATTTATTCTACAGCTACCTACATTTCTAGAATTAAAAATGATTTGTGCTGAAGAGTCCTCGCATAGCTGTTTCACTGTGTGTATACATTATTCTGAGAACCCAAATCTAGCGAGATTTTAAAAAAAAGACATTCTCAGGACACCAAATCAAAAGCTTTTCCGGCATCTAAAAATATCACTGTGCCTCTATTTTGTTCTAGGTAAAACAGTCCAAAGCTTCTATTAAAAACTTTGTATTTGAAGAGAGCTGCCTGCCTGCTACAAAACCACATTGATCCCCATGGATAATTGATCCCCCGATCTTATTGAGCCTATTGGTAAGTAGCTTTGTGAAGATTTTATAGTCAACATTAGGAAGGCTAATGGGCCTATAGGAATTGATGTTTTCATTATTTTTATCTTTTTTCAAAATACTAACTACGACGGTGGTATGGAAGGATGCTGGGGGTTCTCCTCCTTTTAATATGTGATTGCCAAGCTTTATCGGTTGTATATTTAAAATTTGGGTAAACCTCTTATATATTTATGCCAGTAGTCCATCCTCCCAAGCTGTTTTGCTGCTAGCCAATAAACTTACCACTGTGTCTATCTCCTCAAGACAAAATTCAGCCGTTACCATTTTGCTTTGCTCTCTGGATAGGGATGAAATAGGCAAATTATCTAAAAACCTTATAATGCGATCTGCGTTTATTTGTTGATCCATCTGGTAGATTTTCTCATAATGACTCAGAAAGGCCTTCCCAATCTCAAAGGAACCGGTTATCTGTGTGTTAGAATCCATATCCATCAGTGAAAGTATTCTATTTTGAGTTTGTCTGTCCTTTACCTGCCACACCTGTAATCTCCTCGTATATTCCCTGTCCTCATATACCTTCTGGAGGTAGGCAGTGTTAGCAATGTTTCCCTGCAGATACTAATATTCTTGCATATCTAACTTTGCTTGAGAAAGCTCCTGTTTTTTTTAACTGAATTCATATTTTTGGCGTTCTCTCCACTTGCGTGCTCAAGCCTAGATTCGAGCTTGGATCTTATTTCCCTTTTTCTCCTCTGATGTAGGATTTCTTTCAAAGTGATAAAACCCTGTAAAACTGCCTTAAAGGCAACCCACACAATGCTTACCTGGGCAGTATCTGTGTTATTCAAGAAAAAGCTAATAATTTTGTTCAGTACCTCAGTACACCTTTCCTACCTCTCTAAATTAATTTGATTAAAATACCATCTTCTGGGTGGTCTTTCGAACACTTCCCCTGCTACTTCCATTTTGAGTAATGCATGATCTGAAAAAGATGTTTTGGAAACCTTCATGAGAGATCATTTTCAGCCCATGTGAGATCCAGAAGTACTCTATTCTAGAAACCGAATTGTATTTTGCCAAAAAACATGAAAAAGGGTGTTTCCTAGGGAACAGAGAGCCCCATGGATCTATCAGGTCTAAATCCCTCTTGCAATTAGCTACAGCACTAGCCACATGTGGTTTATTTTGTTTTCGATCTTTAGAGGAAGAATCGAGTAGTGGTTCTTGGAGAAAATTAAAGTCTCCACCCAGAATGATAGAACCGGGAATATTGGTTAACGCCTGTTTGAGATGAAGCAAGGGGAGCGGGTTGTCTAGCACTGGTGCATAGATTGTCACTATGGTAAATTTGAATTGATTAAATCTTCCATTTACAAAGGCCCATCTCCCACCGGAATCTATCTGAGTGTCTTTCAACTGGAATGATGCATGTTTACCTATGTAGGTCACTAACCCCTTCTGTGTGCAGCTTGCATTAGATAGACAATAAAAACCGGCCCACTGTTGAAAAAGCCTACTCACACTGCTTGTGTTCTTAAAATGAGTTTCCTGCAGGAGTATGATATCCTGGCTTTGGCTAAGGCTTTCTATTGCCTGAGCCTTTCGTTTATAGTTCAGACTGTTAGTGTTAAAAGAGATTACTCACAGAACCTCTTTACCTATTATGTAATGATAAATAGACTACAATGAGTAAAATGACTCATACCAGTGCAAATAGATAATATGACTGATAAATGATCAGAAAAAGTGCTGTGTGCATTGCTCCCTATTATGACTATATACTATCCACCGAGATTTAGTATCAGCTACAGTATAACCCATGTAAATCTAAAGTGCATCAGATATACGTAAAGTGCCTCAAACATTTAACAAAATGTTAAAGTGCGTCAAGCGCGTCAAGTGCTCCATTCAGGATAAAGTGCCCTGTACAATGTCTTTTCACCCCGTGCTTTCGATTACACAATGTCTATGAATCATTTGATACATCCCCCAGAATCATTAAGCACTAAGATTTGAACTCTCCTTTTATGTTTTGCCTCACCCCCACAACCCTCACCACCCTCAACACCACAAACTCTTAGTGCCCTCCCTGGAAGATGGAATTGCCCACTATTCCATCTCCCCCACTTCTAACACTGGATGCCATGCTATTGCATCCTTTACGTGCTCCTGCTCTCCCCGTTGAGGACTAGTGCTATGAGCACCCGTCCTCCCCTCCTCCCTGCCTAAACAATGCATATACTATGAGACTAACTGAGTGAATTGCACCCACATAAGCTGACCTCACTTGTCCCCAACAGACAGATTTGATAACTTCAATTGGAGCTTCTTGAATATCAGTAAATATGTGAAAGTGACCTTAGGCTAGAATTTCAAGTTTTGATTGTTGTACTTTTGATGCCTGAGCCCCCTTGTCTTTGAAAAGACTGATCTTTTTAACAAACTTTTTTCTTCGCCAGGCTGTTGCCATCGACATATCTGAGAATATCCTGAACTCTGGGATTTCCGAAGTAGAGAAGGGCCTCTTAGCATTAGCAGTACTCGGTATTCATTCCTTAACATGATGGTCTGTGAAATTCAGTAATATTGTACAAGGGAATCTTGCGTTTGGCTGTCTCTGTGGGGGGACTCTGTGAGCTCTTGGAACTGTTATGTCTGTCCCCTTCCAGCTCCGGTATTACTTTTTTAAGTAATGAACCCGCTCATTTTGACACCAGAGCATCTTCACACCCTTCCGAGATTCCTACTAGACGAAGGTTCGAACGCCTATTGCGGTTTTCTAAATACTGGAGCTTCAGCTCTCTCTGGTTCTTGTTTTTTCCTAGTTCTAATAAATCTTGCTGAATGACAGTCAGTTTGCCCTCCAATTCTGAGATGCGACTCTATACCTCATAAATTTCTTTTTTGTGTATTGGACATACTTTCCTCTAATTTGGATAGCCTCTCATGCAGTGAAGCAATCTCTAGGGCCTGAGACGATTTTAGATCCCTAATTTCACCCAATAGGTTAAACAGCATATTTTGAATTGATGTCTCTCCATCTTCCAGCCTCCCTCTCTTCATTTTCATTGACTGACGCTTGTGGGGTCCCGGCTAGCGGACAAATGCCTTGAAGAGATAGTGAGATGTTGGAGATTTTTAGAGACCGCTCCGGCTCAGTATTTTCTTGCGGATACGCTAAAAGCTGAGAATTACCCTGTTCTCTAATGAGCATAGCATAATTTGCCCCACAGTAGGGCTGGATTCTGTTGCTTCTGATATTTTTCGAAGAGGGGTTATTGTTTAGGAGGAATAGATCTAGCGTTTGCGCTGGCGTTTGCCCTTTGTAGCTCCATTCTTTGAGCCTCTGATTCGGCCTTGCTTTCCGCGTTATAAGTTGTAACCAGCTGCAGGTCCAGCAGAGGGCTCTCCGTTATTCTCTAGCTCAGGCGTTCTCTCAGTGTCTGAGGGGTCATCAAGCTCCACTTGCCTTTCTGTCTCAAAAAGCTCATTAGCCTTAAGTTTCATCCTGTGTTGGGCATTTCTCTGACCCCTGCATTTAGCTCTGGGGGCTGGTGAAGGGGCCGTCTAGTATGGCATTTCGCTATTATCTTTCTTCGCTGTTTTAAGTTGTTTTGTGCACATTCTGTTATCTCACCCTCGTCTCACCCTCATTAAAAAAAAGCCAAAGCAGGCAGAGGCTGCCAAGAGTCATCAATCCTCCTGGATATACAAAAAAGACTCTACAGCATCACCTGGTTTCACTAAGGCTCTTAAGAGACTTATCGGAACGCCTCCTGTTGTGAATACCTAACCCTTACTTGTTTTTTATCATTGTCCTGCTGACCTAGATATCCCAGCACCGCAGATATCTCTTCTACGGCTGTGTTGTTGCTGCCGCTCTGGCAGGCTGCCCTTGAGGCGGTCTTTCCGGTAAGAGCAGGGAATAAGGGACCACAGGGGGCATGAAGAGAACAGCTGTAACCTCCCCTGGTTTTGCCCCTAAGCTCGACTTGGCCTGCCTTCTCTGCTGGAGGGATTGCTTGATCCGAACAAGCGCTGTTACAGGATCCACACTGTCCCTGGCCAGACCAGCTGCCAGAGCCGCTTAGTCCAAAAATAGCCCCTTCCATGCTGCACCTTCTCGTACCAACCACAAGGAATTTCCCCCCAGAATTACCCACCTCAACAAGCTGTCAAGCCATGCCTGTTGACCACGTCTCTAAACTGGCCCCCTTTCCCTTGACCTCAATCGTGGTGGGGCATACCCCTGCCGCGTCATAGTGATGCGGCGGGCATGCCCCGCCACTGATTGGTGCAGCTCCACAGTCGACCCGAAGCAATAGAATTGCTTCCGGGTCAAAGGGGGGGAGCCAAGGGGCTGACCAGTTATGACGGTTCTGCCACAAGGAGTTAAAAGGCCGGGGGAGTGCGGGAGGCGTCCTCTTGTTCCCACGCTCCCCAAGCCTGCCCTTAGCCCCCCAGCCTCTCGAGGCTGCCAATCTTTTTCTCTTTTGTCTTACAGCGGCTCCCCAGTTGAACCGGACCAGCACAACGAGAACGTCCTCGCATTTGAAGCGGAAGTCTTTCAGAAAAGCAGCCTGCAGATTAAATGCTCGGTCGGGCCTGGTTAGTACTTGGATGGGAGACTGTTTGGAAAGACTAGGCATTGTAGGCATTTAAGAAACTGCCCAGTGCCCACGCAAAATAGTACTGACGTGAGGGGGGTACACAGTTCAATGAGTAGAATTTAAAAAACGTTTTTTCTGCGCAGGGGACACTTTTCAATGTGAGTGTGGCAAACGGGGGAGTAATCACATCTCACGCATTGTAATAAATACAGTTTTTAAAAAAAATGTGAGGGCACTGAAATTTAAAGAACTCTGATTATTCTGTTTTTTTTAAGGCTTGCATGATTTAACTGACGCTCATGTTAGGGGCATAGGATACCTAGTTGAGAAGTATTTTCCTTTCATTTGATTAGCATACGCGCTTCTTGTGAGTGGTTGATTTTGGTGTGCACACCTACAAAGTTGAATAGGGGTGGGTACCTGACGGAGGAGGACGTCGTTTTGCACGTTGACTTAGGAACCAGGGGATGCTATAGCTCACTTTATTAAGAGTGCCAAGACGTGAGGATCATTATATATTTCCCCCACAACAAGAAAATAATAGTAGACGACAGACAGAATTTCCATTCCACGTTCTCTACCCTGGTTCCAGCATTATTGGATTATTACCTTCACTTTGATATGCCATTTGTAACATAATAGAACGTCATGGACATACTCATGCATCCCTTAACTACGGGAGAAGATCCAATAATATCCCCTTTAGTGACTACTTTTTGCCCTGAAGAAGTCCCAAGAGGACGAAACGCGTTGGCTGTAGTTCCTGTGTATATCTTACATCTTCAACTGAATTGAATAAAAGAACTTTTAAGAATACAAGTAATAGCTGATGTGATCATTTCTGTTGACCTTAGCAAAGTTAACAGTCTCTGAAAACATTGAAGTGGTGCACCTTGACCTTTTTCAAATTCTTTTACAGTTCATGTTTTGAACCGACACTGTAACAGTGGGTGTTTTTGAAGTGTGCACACAGACTGTCCCATGTACTAGAGTGTGGGCCAAAAATATTTTTGGGAGAATAATTGACTAGGTGCTGTTCTGTTGGGAATCCTCCACTGTTGTTCTTTTTTCTAAACAAATTGAATAGGGGTGGGTGTTCTTTGTGTTTCAGTGCTATATGCTAATCTTGTTTTCATCGTAGGACCTCATTGCAAGGAGACACTGCTTACAGAGAGGATGGGGAATGAAGCGGTGGACAACGCAATCAGGGGACACAATCAGGCCTGCACTCTACTGCTTCTGGTGGGCCGCAGGGCTAGAGTACACTCGGCCAACACCCAGGCTAGCTGGTGTGGCGCGGTCCCAGTTGTGTGGTGCCTACGGCCAGTCTGTGTACCCCCAACTTTGTGCAGGTAAAAGCCGGGTCAGGTCCTGGTGGTAGCGGGGATACTTCGTGCTCGCAGAGTTAGCACAAGTGTAGGTGGATTACCAGTTGCGAGGTAAAAAATGATGGCCAGTAGACGTGGTGCAAAGCGTTTTTGCATGGAACATATGCTGCATGGTATGAAGCGTAGTATGGCAGCAATGGACAGGAGATGGGGTAAAGTGGAACAGATAGGAAAGAGCGTGGGGGAGCTCAGGCAGAGGTTTGAAGAACAGGCTGGGCCATCTGGAAGGCCCAAGCGAATAATAGTACCCCCGCTGCCAAAGGGGAATTGGGGGGGAACATTTGGCTCAACATGTAACACAAGAAGTGAAGGATTTAATTTGGGCGGACAAATATGTCAATATGTTTTCTTTGCTCGTGGATAACAGGGAAATGGAGTATGCTAGGAAGCAGAAAGATTGGATGTTGCCTAGCGAATGGCGGGTAGAAATGGCAAGATTCAGGGTGGAGGAGACATTGATCAACTGGATTAGAGCCTTTTCTGTGTTTATGACAATTACAGCCGAGCGTTCCCCTAATTTGCAGGCAGAGATGGCGTGTTACCAGAGTAGGATCACAACTTTCCATGATAATTATGGGGGGGGAAGGATGGAAGGACTATGACATGAGATTTAGGAAAGCTAAAGAGTTTAACCCCTCACTTTCCAAGGATCGGGTTGATTCCATTTCATGGTATGGCCAGTTTACCGCAACCTGGTAGTGCGGGGCCTAGTTGGAACAGAAGCTACCCCTACAAATCCCAACATCTCTTTGAGCCGGCACAGGGTGGTGGCACGGCCCCTAATACACGGAGTAGTGGGGGGTGAAAAGGGGTGTGCTGGGATTTTAACAAGGAATCTTGCACCAGTGCACGAGGCACTTGCAAGTTCAGGCACGAATGTTCCAGTTGTAACCAACCTTCCCACCCAGAAACAATATGCCGCAATATAAAGGTAACGCCTCTGGAAACAGAGGAAGAAAGAAACAGGACTAGGGAGAGAGGACGGCTGGTGTCACATTCACCCATTGACGTTCTGGCTACGACTCCTTGGCTGAACAGGTACCCAGGCCATGCCTCTGCGAGGATGTTACAAGAAGGTTTTTGCAGGGCTTTAGGATCCCAGGGTGGGATACACTGGAACAGCAGAGTGTAGGAACCAACTATCTGTTAGGGACAACCCAGATGATATGGCAGCGACTAAAATTGCTAAGGAGCTGCGCCTAGGCAGGATAACGGGTCCTTTCGATCACATCCTAGTGCATAATTTTGTTTGCTCACCTCTCAGCGTGGTGCCAAAGAAGGAGGAGGGTGAGTTCAGGTTCATTCATAACCTGTCAGCACCGAGGGGCGCATCATTAAATGACTCCATCAATGAAGACATTTGTAGCGTTAAGTATGCGTCCTTTGACCAGGCGGTGGATATGTTGAGGACTTTGGGACCTGGAGCCTTGTTTCCAAAGTCTGATATTGAGTCTGCTTTCCGGCTACTGCTGGTTCATCCCTTAGATCAGCATGTGCTAGGTTTCTCATTTCAAGGCAAATTCAATATGGATAAGTGTATGCTCATTGGTTGCTCTGTTTCCTGCACCTACTTTGAGAAATTCAGTTCTTTTTTTAAATGGCTTTTTAGGCACACGAATGGACACCACCATGTCATGCATTACCTGGATGAGGTGTGATTTGGCGCCATACTTGGAAACAAGTGGGTGGCACAACAGTGGCTGGTTTGGTTGGAGGAGAGTTGCCAGACAGTTAATATAGGTTTCCTGGAACTATTTCCAATCTGGGTTGCATTGACAGTTTGGCCTAATCAGTTGTGTAATCAATATGTAGTTTTCTTGTCTGATAACATGAGGTTAGTTGAATGCATCAACCAGCAGGCGGCACAGTGTAAAATGATACTTTGCCTACTGAAGGAAATTGTGCTGGTGTGCATGAAACTCAACATACAGTTTATGGCCAAACATGCTACAGGGGTGTTAAATAATGCAGCTGACGCCCTCTCTCGCTTTTAGATGCAGGTATTCAGGCAACATCTACCATCCACAGAGGCGACGCCCACACACTTCCCAGCTACACTCTGGCAGATTGGTGACCCCAGCTACAGAACCTCGTGGCAGTTAGCCTAGTGCCCAGGACCAGAACCACTTACGAAGGGGCGTTTTTGTCTTACTGCACCTTTTTGGCAGAGGATTGGGCGGAGAGATGGGATTAGGCAGGGAATTTCACTCAGTACCTAGATGCTTTACACAAGGAAGGGCGCTCCGCAGCGACAGCTAGCCGGCACGTGGCAGTTGTTTCTTTCTTTGCACAGATTAGGGGTACCAAAGATCCCACAAATAGTTTAATCGTGAGGAAGGCACTAAAGGGGTGGCCACGCCTCCGAGCAACCGCCAGGGACACAAGACAAATGATAGGTTTAGAGTGGCTGGCATCATTATTAAATGCCTTGTGTGGCATCTGCAGTTCATCAGGGGAGGTACTACTGTTCAGAGCCGCCTTTTATGTGGCATTCTGGGTAGGGAAAGTGGTGGCTAGCAATAAGCAGGACCTGTTAGGTGGACTACAGCTTGTACACAAAAGGATATTAGGTGATACACTGTTAATTACCATCAGCAAATCAAAAACTGATCAGGAAGCCTGTGGTGAGGGGCTGGTACTCCATCGGGCGCGGACTAATCCATGCTGCCCAGTGATGCACATGGAGGCCTTCCTCAACCAGAGAGTAGGCTCAGTAGGGGGGGCATTATTAATGCATGTAGATGGTACCCAACTTACCAGGTTTCAATTTCAAAGGGTATTGGCTATAACAATTGAAAGGGCTGGTTTAAATCCGAAAGATTTTGGGACACATTTGTTCCGAATAGGGGCTGCCGCTGAAGCAACTGCTAGAGGGTTACACAATAGCAGTGTTAAAAGAATTGGGAGATGGTCTTCCAACTGTTAAAAGCGCTATGTGCAGCTGCACATGTTGTGAGGGTGGCATATTAATTGCGCTGATGCCTGTCTTGTTTGTTTTCTTGTATTCCAGTTTCTCGAACCTGTCACGCAGGGTGGAAACTGCTTCCGGCACACCACCAGCAAGTATCTTCATCAGGGCGGACCCAGGCACAGAAAAAGGAGACACAAGTTGTATGGGTTGTTGGTGATTCTTTTGTGAAACGTGTTAAATCTGTTTTTCTTACAAATAAATACAGACAGAGGGCGGAACAGGGAGGTTTCAGGGTTTCCTTTCATGGTAGGGGAGGTCTCTGCCTCAGTCAGTTTTGGGGGTTCATTACGGAGGGGACTCTGTCAAAGCGTTGAATCACTCGGTAAAGAGGATCAACAACAAGATAGAGAAATTGTTTTGGTCACCTCATTTGCAGAACATACCACATGGGTGTGTCAGGGGGGAACAGTACTTCTTACAAGATGGGGTCAAACGTACTAGGGCGGGCAATAAACTATTTTTGGAGAACATCTTGGCATGGCTAGAGGGGTTTTAGGTCTAGGCATGACCTTGCAGAGTAGGAGGATACTGAGGGGCCAGATAGTCGGGCAACTATGCTGGCCTGTGGCGGTAAGGTGATGATCGGTGAGCAGTCAATTTAAGGTCCTAATGGGGCGGCGCCACTCTTGAATGGGGTCGCCCAGGGGGAGGGACAAGTGGTCTCTCCTAGAACTCCAGGGGTGGTACATCTGCTTGGTTGGATGGGTGCGGAGTAGGGGGGACTCGCGCTTTCTTTAGGCTGGTTAGCCACCTCACATGTGCACTATGACGTCATTAAACGGCGCAGAGTGAAAGGGCTCCCCTTTGGTTAATGGAGTTCATGGAGCGTACGGGGGTAACCGGGAGGGGGGAAGTTCCCGCCTGGTAAACGGGCCCTCTGCGCATGCGCACTCATACGTGAGGGCGTGGCTGGTTGATAAGGATCTGACAGCGGTTAGCGACCTTGCCATAGGCCCAAAAATAGGATATGCAGAAAAATTATTAATGAGTGATTATGATCCAAATATATTAGATTTGGTTAGGAAATATTTTGTATTGGAAATTTGTTAAGGTTAGCCTTTTGATACCTGTCTACATGGAGTGTAATCTAATGTCAATAGCTCTTTCTGCATAAATGATTGTGTAAATATTGTTTATTTCACATTTTTAATTTGTTTTCATGTTTTAAAAAATACGGCCGGGGAGTCGTGACACCCCCCGCCTTCCAAAGAAACTCCTCTCATGTCCAATTTCTAATAATTGTGGGGGTGCTCGTATCTCGCCCCCTCCACGGCGTCTCAGCGTCTCAGGAAGGAAGTGGGCGGGTGGAGGAGGAGAACCATTGCTCTAGCAACTACATGCGTGGGCCATGCCTGCCACTATACCCAGTACATTGTATCTTTGTAGATATGGCTTTGCACTGTGTTTTCCACCTTGCAATACAAAGCTCAGCAACACTGAGCACAGCACTGCATTTTGTAACTTTTTATAAATCTGCCCCTCAATCTTTTCAGAACCCAACTTCATAGAATTTGCAGCCATACAAGAGACTACAACTGTCCGGGCCCGATTCACAGAATGAACTTACTACTTTTGGCATTCACAGAATGCACTTACTACTTTTGGTATTCACAGAATGAACTTACTCATTTCGGTATTCACAGAAGTTAGGACTACTAACTTTAGGACTCCTAAATGCCTTCTGTGAATACCGAAAGTCTTAAAATTAAGATTTTTCTCAATTTAGTAGTAGTAAAGTTAGGACTCCTAACTTTAGGATGCCTAAATGCCTTCTGTGAATACCGAAAGTCTTAAAATTCGGATTTTTCTCTATTTAGTAGTAGTAAAGTTAGGACTACTAACTTTACTACTACTAAATTGAGAAAAATCCACAATGCAATGGGAGACTACAAAGAAAGGAATGGCTAATACCGCAAAATACATCTAAGACGTGGTGATGCTTGTATGCCAGGGCCAGTTTTTGGCAACATTCAGTTCCATCAAGACAAATGGGGGTGTATTCCTTTGAATCTCAGACAGATATTTCAGCAGGTATTGAAGCATTAACACGATCCTCCCAAAAAAACCTCACCTACCTCCCGTAAAAAAAACCCGGCCTCGTGGTTTACCCAGGAGACCCGACACCTAAAAAAACACTGTAAAAAAGCTGAAAGAGTGTGGGGAAAGACTTCGACCCTGAGCGCAAGAAAGACTACAAACTGACCATTCTTACATACAAAAAAGACTTGAAAAATGCACAAACCGCCTTTTTCCAAGAAAAAATAAGTGCGGCTTCCTGCTCATCAAGGGAGACTTTCCAAATCGTCAAACAACTCCTAAAAACACCAGAACCGTCAGGATCGATCGAACCCTCAGACAACCAATGTGACAAACTGGCCAGATTTTTTGACCAAAAAATTCAAAATATCTTACAAAAACTTCCGCCCCCCTCCAATACGGATCATCCTCCGGTAGCAGCAGAACAGACCAACACCCTTAACACGGGTCTTGACTCATTCACCCTCATAAGCCCAGACACTCTGGCGCCTATTCTCCAGTCACTCAAAAGTGGCTCACCATCAGACCCCGCCCCAGTAAAAATCTTAAAACTGGTAACTTCGACTATTCTTGAACCACTGTTAAACGTAATCAATGCCTCTCTGACCAACGGAACGGTTCCCCCCAGCTGGAAGAAGGCGAAGGTCAGGGCTCTACTTAAAAAACCAAATCTAGACCCCCTCAACCTCTCCAACTTTAGACCAATTTCCCTCCTTCCATGTACTAGCAAGATAACAGAAAAATTCATCAACTCCCTGCTATCCAACTATCTCGAGACTAACGAATTACTCAAATCATCACTGACAGGCTTCCGCCCGGGTCAGGGCACTGAAACCACGATGCTGGCAGTAGTCGAGGAGGCCAGGAAGATCATGGATACAGGAGGATCAGTGGCAGTGATCCTCCTGGACCTAAGCGCGGCCTTCGACACAGTCAACCATCAGATCCTGGCCCAGCGACTTAGCGATCTTGGGATTTCAGGCCTCGCCTTATCTTGGCTGAAATCATTTCTGCAAGACCGCTCATTCCAGGTCATAGAGGGCAACTATTCATCTAAAGAGACCCCTGTACGTTGTGGAGTGCCACAGGGCTCCTCTTTGAGCCCTACACTCTTCAACGTATATATGTCCCCCCTGGAACAGATAGTTACCCCACATGGGATAAAACTCCTGACATACGCAGATGATACGCAGCCGGTGGTTTCTCTCACTCAGCAGAAAAATCCCAACATTGATCTCTACTCCTGCCTGACTGACATTGTCAGCTGGATGGACAGATCAATCAATCAATCAATCAATCAATGGCATTTATAGAGCGCACTACTTACCCGTAGGGTCTCAAGGCGCTGGGGGGGGGAGGAGGGTGCCGCTACTGCTCGAACAGCCAGGTCTTCAGCTTCTTCCTAAAGGAGAGGTGGTCTTGGGTCAGGCGCAGGTCGGTCGGGAGGGCGTTCCAGGTCTTGGCGGCCAGGTAGGAGAAGGACCTTCCTCCTGTAGTCGCTCTTCGGATGTGGGGGACGGCGGCGAGGGCGTGGTTGGCTGATCGGAGGTGGCGTTTGGGAGCGTAGAAGTTGATTCAGTTGTTGAGGTAGCTCGGGCCTTGGTCGTGTAGGGCTTTGTGTGCGTGGGTGAGGAGGCGGAAGGTGATTCTTTTGTTGACGGGGAGCCAATGCAGGTCTCTCAGATGTCCGGAGATGTGGCTGGTTTGTGGGATGTCGAGGATGAGTCTGGCTGAGGCATTCTGGATCTGCTGGAGTCTCTTCTGGAGCTTGGCGGTGGTGCCGGCGTAGAGGGCGTTGCCGTAGTCCAGTCGACTAGTGACGAGGGCCTGGGTGACGGTCTTCCTGGTCTCGGTGGGGATCCACCAGAAGATCTTCCGTAGCATGCGTAGGATGTTGAAGCACGCCAAGGAGACGTTGTTGACTTGCCTGGTCATGGAGAGGGAGGAGTCCAGGATGAAGCCCAGGTTACGTGCGTGGTCTGTCGGTTTGGGTGCGGTGCCCAGGGCGGGGGGCCACCAGGAGTCGTCCCAGGCGGAGGGTGAAGAGCCCAGGATGAGGACCTCCGTCTTGTCTGAGTTCAGTTTCAGGCGGCTGGTCGTCATCCACTCGGCTACCTCTTTCATCCCTTCGTGCAGGTTGGCTCTGGCGGCGGCGGGGTCGTTGGTCAGGGAGAGGATCAGCTGGGTGTCGTCGGCGTAGGAGATTATGCTGAGGTTGTGTTGGCGTGCGATGGCCGCGAGGGGGCTCATGTAGACGTTGAAGAGGGTGGGGCTCAGCGAGGATCCTTGAGGGACGCCGCAGATGACTTCGGTGGCCTCTGACTTGTACGGTGGTAGGCGGACTCTCTGTGTTCTTCCGTCGAGGAAGGAGATGATCCATTCCAGAGCCTTCTCCTGGATACCGACGTTGCTGAGGCGCTGTACTAGGGTGCGGTGGCAGACAGTGTCGAATGCCGCGGAGAGGTCTAGTAGGATGAGGGCCGCTGTTTCTCCGTTGTCCATCAGGGCTCGGATGTCATCGGTGGCGGCGATGAGGGCGGTCTCGGTGCTGTGGTTGGCACGGAAGCCAGACTGTGAGGGGTCGAGGGATCCATTCGTCTCGAGGAAGGCGGCCAGCTGCTTGTTGACGGTCTTCTCGATGACTTTGGCTGGGAACGGGAGGAGCGAGATGGGGCGGTAATTCTTGAGTTCGGTGGGGTCCGCTGTGGGTTTCTTGAGTAGAGCGCTGAGTTCAGCGTGCTTCCAGCTCTCAGGGAAGGTGGCGGTGTCGAAGGATGTGTTGATGATGTCTCGCAGGTGGGGTGCGATGACAGCGTCGGCCTTGTTGAAGACGTGGTGAGGGCAGGGGTCGGTCGGAGATCCGGAGTGGATGGAGTTCATCGTGCGGATGGTGTCTTCGGTGCTGATCGGAGTCCAGGCGTGGAGGGTGGTGGTGGGGGGTGGTTGTTCGGTCGTGGTGCGCGTTGGTTGGTTGTTGAAGCTGTTGTGTATGTCCGCGATCTTGTTGTGGAAGTATGAGGTGAGGGAGTTGCAGAGGTCTTGCGATGAGGTGATGTCGTTGTTTCCGGCGCTGGGGTTGGATAGCTCTTTCACGATGTTGAAGAGTTCCCTGCAGTTGTGTGCGTTGTTGTCCAGCCGGTCCTTGAATGCAGTTTTCTTGGCAGCGCGGATCAGCTGGTGGTGCTTCCGGGTGGCAAGCTTGAAGGTGGTCATGTTGTCCGGTGTTGGTTCCCTTCTCCAGACTTTCTCGAGGGTTCGGCAGTTCTTCTTGGAGCTCTTGAGTTCGTCGGTGAACCATGGGGCTTTCTTGCTGCCGGGTCTGCTGGGCGGGGTCCTCAGCGGGGCGAGCTCGTTTGCGCAGTTGCTGATCCATTTAGTGAGGTTTTCGGCGGCTTGGCTGGGGTTCGCTGAGCTGGTCGGAGGGTGCTGGCTCAGGGAGGTGGCGAGTTGGTCGGCTGTGATCTTGTTCCAGCTTCTGCGGGCGGTCTGTTGCTGGTGGTGGTGGGTCGTCGTTCTTTTGAAGGTGAAGTGGACGCAGCTGTGGTCCGTCCATTGAAGCTCTGTGGCGTGGCTGAAGTTGATGTCTGTGCTGGATGAGAAGACTGCGTCGAGTGTGTGTCCGGCGAGGTGGGTGGGGGTGGACACCAGCTGCTTGAGTCCAAGATTGGCGAGGTTGTCGACAGGGACAAGACGGAGATCATGGTGATGGTGAATCAAGCACACCCCCTCACAGACTCCCTTTGGCCCCCTTGCATGGGTAAACCTCCAACCCCTAAACCCGAGATTAAAAGCCTCGGTTTCTGGCTGGACAAAAATCTTACCATGCAAACCCAAGCAAGAAAAACGGCCGGAGTCTGCTTTGGTCTCCTGCGCTCGACCCGAAAAATCCTACCACTACTCCCTTTCCATTCAAGGAAACTTTTGATACAGGGTCTCATCTTGTCAAGGTTGGACTACGGCAACGCATTGTACCTAGGTGCACCACGAAAAGTCACTACCAAACTACAGGTAGTTCAAAATGCTGCCGCCAGGATTCTGACCAACACCAAGAACCGCTGTTCAGCCAAACCCGCCATGCGAGCGCTGCACTGGCTACCCGTCATGGAAAGAGTGCAGTTTAAGTCACTCTGCCTCACACACAAAATTCTAAATGGGAAAGCCCCCCCCATACTCAGAGATCTGGTTACTACCTATACCACCTCCAAATCCCTCCGATCATCCAATGCCCACCTTACTAAACTACCCAAGATCTATAGAGCACGATCAGGAGGCCGACACTTCTCATACAATGCGTCCAAGATGTGGAACTCCCTCCCCTCTGACCTCCGTGCCCAACCCAATCTTCTGACATTCCGAAAATCCTTGAAGACATGGCTGTTCTCGTGAGCTTCTCTCCCTCTTTTTCCATCTGTACTTGTTCAGCGCTGTGACGCTCACCGGCAGCTATGCGCTCTAGAAATCCGGTAACATTAACATTAACATTAACATTAACAGTGTGAGCATTTCACTGCTGATCCAACACTGCTTTGAAATAGAACAAAATATGTTTTGAGAGTGGCCTTAAGCAATATGTAAGGAAATGTGTTACATGATGGATAACTACCATAAATGTGATCCATTGGGACATAAGAATTTGGGTCACTGAAGAGAAGACAGGGTGCAACTGTGAGGGAAAAGATGATACACAATACAATTGAGGCCATTTCTTTCCATTTTAAGTCTTCGGTATTGGTCTTTATGATGCCCTTTCTTAGCCTAATAGATTAGTATTGCCAGAGAGTTACCAGATACTGACTGCAAACTGACCCATGAAGGCTTTGGTTGGATGCGATGCACCAGCCAATATTGCTGAATCTAATATATTTCACTGCTCTGCAGACATGTGGCTGCTCTGAGTCTGTACACCTCCAACGCTGTCTTTTCTAGTTCTGCCACATAAAGTTTTGCTTTGTACATACGTCGTATAGTAAGGACAGACGAAGAAAACACAGCGAGCCATTGAGGAAAAACTTTGAAGTCATCCTAATCTGACTGTTCACTGTCCTATAGCTCCAGGGTAGTATACTTTTAATCGTCCCAGAGTAGGTTGAAACTTGCCAGTAGCTTTGGAAACATGACTTACACTATTTTAATCTCTTTCTTTAGCAGGATAATTAACCCATTCCATTATCCTTTAGATTCCTGATTGGAGATTTGCCTAAACCTTCCTCATGAACCAAGGTCATGGGAGCTCCAATTATTAATGCTATATTAAACAAAAGTATTCAGTCTACAGTTTTTTCATGTATCTCCTAATCAGCTGCTTCTTTCAACTCCATGATCCCTCCTTCCCATGGATGCTTCTTTTGTGGCGCTCCTTTGATGAAGAAACACATTGTGGTGTCAATAAATAAAACAAAACACAGAGAGGCACTAAGCAAGTGGTATATAATATGCCAAGAATGATAGATCATCACAAACTTCGGCGTAGAAACTTCTTCTTTATTTTTCAAAAGGATGAGGGATATACACAGCCACAGCCAACATGTTTCACCCGAATGGGCTTCCTCAGGGCTAAACCTCAAAACTCACGATAGATCACAGTCTGGTTTCCATTCTCCTATCCTCCATTCAACTCTTTTCTCCAAGGATGTACATCCAAATAGAAGGCAAATAAGTCATCTCATCGGTAAGAAGATACGTGTTGGATAAACTTGGATAAGCACAATCGTAAAAGCTGTCGTTACAGGGTAGAGAAACGCCAAACTGAAGGGTAATCAGTTCATTTCAAAGTCATGAACATTGTGGTTTCAAGCCTGCATTCCAGTTACACACCAGGCCACTCATTCATCAGCATCAATCACTCATCAAGTAGAAACAGGAAATCTTTTGGATACTTTTTCTTCACATTTCAAAGTATGGTACCAGACTAGGGAAATACAAATAATGTCTAACACAAATTACACAGATTTGTTTCATCTGAAGACCACAGTAGAAGTTGAACTGCTGAAATTAGAAAGGCCGGCATGACAGAGCGAGTTGAGGGGCCCACAACATTGGAATTCCCATTATCTTTGTCAGGAAACCTAAAGAACCAGAAGAAGCATGTATTTGTGTAGACATGTGTCTACCAAATGCAGCAAACTAGAGGAAGTGCCACCTAATTTCAACTATAGACAATCTGGTAGCGGAAATCAGGGATGGACTGGCTACTGGGCGTTTTGGTGTGCTGCCGAGCTGGGGGCTAATTTCACTGCGGTGGGAGCTGATTTTGTTGATGGGGACCTGCATGTGCTTCGAAATAAACAAAGCGAAACAAATGTATTTCAACAAACGCAGGTCCCCATCAACGAAATCCGCCCCAGCTCGGCAGCACACCAAAACGCCCGGTAGCCAGTCCGGCCCTGGCAGAAATTAATGGAGCATGTTGGTTTTCTGATGCAGACCTCAATTTTGGCTTCCTCCATCTTTATCTAAACTACACATCTCAGTATAGAGCAATTCAAACGACTTGGGGGGATATGTACAACAGAAGTGGCGCAGTGAGGAGTTAATGCTTCACTCCACCACGTCAGAAACGCAGTGCTGCACCATATTTACAACAATATGTGCAGCCTTGTTTCCCCCCTGCGCTGACACTACACTTAGCAGTGTAGCACCAACGTAGGCACCCTTACACTGCACCCTTGCACCACAGTGCAAGGGTGTCTACGTGCAGAGGAAAGATTATTTATGTACAGGAGTGTCCCCCTTCCTGCACAAAAAACAATCTTGACATGCCATTTTGTCACTTCTATGTCTGCTGCTTAATGCAGAACACATGGAAGTCACAAAATGTAATTTTTTAAAAAAAAGATTGTTTATGTGCAGGAAGGGAGACCTTCCGGTACATAAACAATAAAAGGCTTTTTGCTTTTTCAATATGTGCTGCATAAAGCAGCACACAAGGAAAAAGCAAAACGAGAAGAAACGAGAAGAAATTTAGCATTTCTCCTCGTTTTGCCAACTTAAGACCAGGTTTTCCCTTGTCTTCATTTTGGCGGTGCCTCCTATTTACGCTGACCTTGTAAATAGGGGGCAGAGTCAAAATCAATGGCCCAACGCAACACCCACTGCCCACCCCTTTCACACTAAGCATAGCGTGAAAGGGGGCCTTATTTATACGGCAGCGTTAAGCCACATTAAGTGGCTTAACGCTGCCTTGTAAATAAGGCAAAACCCCTATCGCCCCGGAAATGTCACGAAACGTGACGTTCACGTGGCGATAGGGGCTTGTACATATGCCCCTTAATTTCTGAATCTCAAGAGCAGCTCAACTTCTTTCAAAGTACAATCAGAGAAGTCCCAGCTAGTATCACTGGATTCATAAATGACAGTGAAGACGTTCTGATGTACGCCTAAACACATGGCAGGAGCTTTCTTGGTGTGGGATTACGGTGGATGGTTCATAAAGAACCTTAATTAATTGACTGAAATGTCCGACACCTGAGCAAATCTGCAATTATCTGGAACAGAACAGAAACACATCAGACCACTTTTCAAGCAACAAAAGATGCACTATCAGCAGAAACAATGCTTCAATACTTTAACCCATCCAAAAGCTCCACAGGACTAGGAGCTCTACGGTCACCAACACAGTCATGTGCAGAATGGGCAGAACGTTCACTCCCGCTAAACAATAATATCCACATGTTGAGAAGGAGGCAATTAGGATACATTCAGAACGTCACCACTTCCATCTCTACTTATCTGAACACTCACAGTCAGTACTCATCACAAAGCATTAGTGCTTTTATTTCAAAAGTCAGGGTCAAAATCCACACCTCAGATAGAGAGGTGAATTTTTCAGCTAAAAAGAGTACTTATTCTACATAGTTTATTGACCAAGGACCCAAAACTCCACAAACTAGCAAGGGCCCCCCCAACCAACCACTGCTCACGATATGCAGAATGCCGTCAAGAGAGAAAAATATGTCCACCGGATCATAGAGTGATCTTGTCCATGACCAGTGTCTCTGGAAGTTATTCACATTTCCACTGAGAAGAATGACTATTCTCAGCCCACAATCCAAGACAGCTGATCCTCCCGCTGATATACAATGTCAGGAATAAGCTACCAGTGCAGGCAGAAGGGTGTCTTCTGCGAGAAGCTCATCTGGTGATACCCAAAGCCCTTGCTCCCAAAGCATGTCGTGTCTTACACCAAAGTACTGTCAAAACTAAAAATAGACTTTGATGAATGGTCTGTTCTCCAGGACTGGATGACTTGGTAGAACACCGCATGGAAAATGTTCTCATTGCCAGGTTCCAAGCTACCCAACTCCAACCCTGCAGTCAAAGAACAGATCCAATTGCAACTGTGGATGAGAGCAAGTACAGATGTTGTAGCATTACCAGAAGAAAGCTCCAAACACCCTGAAGTCGAATTTGGGAATTTAACCTCAGCAGAAGAAATGATATAAGCCGATGGCCACTTATGGATTTATTAAAGAATGAAGGACTAACAATGTCTTCATTTCGAGGCCATATCTAATATCTAAATTTGTTGAAGATAAAAAAAAAATCAAAATCACAGCTTGATGAACACAAGCTAATGGAGAAGTCGAATGCTTTATGAAGACACTTGGCAAGACAATAAGGATTGCCCATGCAGCAGGGATAATAATATAGAACGGGCCATGTATGGTTTTCTCAAAGTGTACGGGCTGGCTCCTCACGCCACTACAGGCTGCACACCAAGCAAACTATGTCTCAGTCAGCTGACCCATGATGTTTGTCCCCACCATCCGTCATGGCTGCAAGAATCTCATGATGAGGAATGGTTATTAGCAGGAAAAAGAGAAAGGAACAATTTAGCATACAACGTAGAGCCAGGATCAGTGCAGGAGATCTCGCGATATACAGGGAGCAAGTTTACATTGCTGCCTTTTGAGATGCACCTGTGGAAAGTAGTCCAAGTGTGAAGCTCCGCAGTGACTGCGAAGCGAGGAACAAAACTAGTAGAGACCATGGGGCCTCATTTATGAGGCCTTGCGTCAGTTTTGCGCTGCTGATGCGTCACTTTTTGTGACGCATCGGCAGCGTAAAACATGTGCCTTGTTGCGCCATATTTAAAAGGTGACGCATCTAGGTAGATGCGTCACTTTTTAAACCCCTGCGCCACATTATACCTGCGTAATTATGCCTCGTAATAGTGACGCAGTGAAATCTATGAGATTTCACTGCGTAAATTTTAGGACGCAGTTGCGTCAAAATCTTGCGCCTGCCTCACAGCAGGCGTAAGACTGACGCAAGCCCTTTCACTTGGGGCTTTCCCTGTGAAAGGACGCATTACTGGAGTTGCGTCACTTTTGTGACACACTCCAGCAATGCGTCACTTTTGCGCTTACAGATACGTCAGAAATACTGACGCATCTGTAACTCCCTGCGACATGATGCGTCATACATTAAATATGACGCATCAGGAATGTCGCAAGGAGTGCGCACTGAGAAGTGACGCATCGCTGCTTTCACGCAGCGATGCGTCATTTCTCATAAATGAGGCCCCATGAGCCTGGCAGTGACGTTGTTACAGAGTTTTAGTCTTTGAATGGGACGAGCCCCTGTGACACTTTCTCGGAGTCCCCACTGCGGAAGCATCTCTCCCGGTGGTCCAGGTCCTGTTCAATCAGCGTTGACGCCCATCTCTAAACTCTACTCTGCAATCCAGCAGGTCGGATCATCGTGGACACCACCTGGAGGCAAACCCATCACCCTTACAGCGTCAAAAGGACTATTTGCAATAGGCATGTCCTGTTTGACAATTTTATGGCTTTTCATATTTTTGGAGAAACTGTTGCACATGCACAGCACTAGGACATTGGGTTTGCTCGTGGTTCTAGTCATTCACCGCTTTGAGTTGTCTGTTGCTTGGATTTTGTTCTACTGACGTAGGCCATGAAATAAAGGGGCAGTATCCCCGTGCGTTTGGGCAGCGGTCCTGTTACACGACAGGTCTGAGCACCACAACCGCAACTCTGCATTGACAACTATGCAATGATTTTTTAAAGCTTAGCGCCAGAAAATAATGAGTACACCCTCGCTGGCCAATGGAATGTTTCTTAAAGATGAATACAGATTTCGTTCAGACTGTTCAGTTAAATAGAAGGAAAACCAAATGTCTAAATTCCATCCTTTTTCATCCCTTGCTTTCGTATTAATATGTTGTAAAGCTGCGGTTGTCTTTGGGGAGTACGGATAAGCCTCAGATTGAGTGTGGGGTTCAAGGACGGGAACACAAAGAGCTTGTTTTGCTGAGACTGGTCTAATGGGAACGGAAGAATGACATATGAAGATGGCAAATAAAGCAAGCACTTGTTTTGAACGCGAACCTACACTATCATCTAGTGGCGATAATGCGAACTGGATAATTCTCCTATTGTCTATTACACATTTATAAACTTTCACCACACTTCGGCGTTTATAATGGCCATTCATTCACAAAGGTAAACTTCACTTGAGAGCAATTTGAACGTGCAAGTTTAATCTTGCACTTATGAGTAACCTTAATGCTTTTAGTTATTAAAAAAAATCTAAGCGTAAAGTTACTCAAAAGAGTAGACTTGCACATCTCCACCCCTGAAAAAGCTAGCAGGTGTGCATTAGTGTACGTTTCTACTGCTATAAATAAACACACTATATCCAGCACCAGACATGGCCAACCACTTATACTAAAACACCCTCCCAGAGGAAAATAATGGAGGTAGAGAAAATAATGTCAAATTAGTTAAACAGATGAATAAATATGATTCAATGTTAAAAAAATCTCAAATTAAAACAGTTTCACTATTTGATTATAAAATATTTCAACAACAATTTTTTACTTTATAAATAATGTTAAATTTTTATTAAAATGCAATTAAACTGCTTTTAATAATTCACTCCATTACTATTAATGATTATTAATGCACTTTTTTGGCTTATGTGGGAATGTATTTTTTCAACTTAAACTTCAGAAAAATAATTCTAATTTAATATACTTAAATTAGTTAAAGATTAAATTAAAAATTAAGTAGAATGTCCTAAAGCATTTTTGTACTACATTTAAAATAAATAGGTTGGGGAGAGGATGTAGCCTTACGGCAAGAGCGGTCGACCTTGAAGCTGGGGAAGCGGGTTCGAGACTCAGCAACGACACTCAACAACCTGTGATACTGGCCAAATAAATTATATCCCCGTGCCTAACAAAAGATGAATGTGTCCTTCTGTAGCGAAACTGGTGCTCATGTAAAGCACTCTGATACCCAATGTCTTGGGACTGTTTCACGCTATATAAAACTCTATAAGAAAAAAATAAATAAATATATATATATATATATATATATATATATATATATATATATATATATATATATATATATATATATATATATATATTGAAAAGTAACTCCGTAACACCACCTCCGATCCGGCCGGACCGGCGAAGCAGGAGACAGACCACAGCTTTCAGGTAAGTTATTTATTTTCCAGTTTTTTCCTTAATCACCCAACCATGACGCGTTTCGGGCTTTGCAGCCCTTGTTCACATGCAAGGCATTAGTGCAAATAACAGTGCTTATAAAGTGCTAAAGTGCTCCGCCTCTGGCCCTCCTCCCAGAATGATCATGTGACCGCCCTGAGAGGGAAAACAGACTATCTCACAGAATGTTCGACATAAAACTTTTCCAGCATAAATGCATAATATAAACACTCATGTAGTTATATATGTAAGACAATCAAATCGCGGAATAAATTCCGAAAAATACCATCATATCTGGTTAAATCCAGTAAATCATATAAACATGAAATGTTTAAACCATATCAAACACAACGTCAAAAGTTAACGTGAATCAATATACTGACATGTATAGACACCATGTCTAAATAGAGTTGAGCTTGTGTCAACTGATTCAGGGCCTGACGGAACTGTTATAATAACAACCACAAAAAGCTAGGACAACCTTGCCTAGTGTGCAAAAGAGGCTAAAGATAAAGTGCAAGCTGTATATGTTAGATAGACAATGAAATTCATGTTGTAAACCATCAGAGAGTGCATTATGAAAAATTAAACAGTTACCCGTCATAAAATCAGGGAATGTCATACATTTTTTAAAAAAATGCAATTCTAAAAACATTGATTTCATAATGTTATTATTCTAAATAAACACAACAGACAGTGTATCTAAAAGTTAAATAGTGCTAAAAATGTGATAAAACATGAGGGAAGATGAGAAAAACCATTGATCTAAAAATGGTCGGTAGACGGCGCACAATAGAAAATTGACACAGAATTATGCAATCACTTCATATATATGTACATAATAAAGTGCATATAGTCATAGGTATTGGAGTGACCCTGATAGATAACAGGGAACCTGACTTTCTATCAAATCTTAGAATTTTAGAGAGAGAATATATCTAACTAGCTACAACCTGTTGCAATGAGCAACAGGGAACCTGACTACTCATTGGGAGAAGAGAGAGATATATATAAATGTGTTTGCCTGCCAGAAATGGACTCAAGATGTTTCATAGGGCTGGCCTGGAGACGGGCAAAGTTAATTCCTGATAAATACAAATAGAGAGTTCCCGATGCATTACAGAAAATTATAAAAATCTTCAGTATTATTAAGGCCATTCGGCCATTTGATATCGAAATCTAAAATAAAGCGTGTTTCAAGCTGTCGCAATAACAACTCTCTATTGCCTCCTCTCTGTAAGGGCAATACTGATCCTATCACAACATATTTAAGACAGTTAAGATCTTTGTTGTGTTTAGCAGCAAAATGGCGTGCTACAGGATAGGAGGGATCAGTATGCAGTATTGCCCTCAGATGTTGCAGAATTCTGACGTGCACCTGGGCTTTGGTACTACTGATGTAATGTAGTCCACAGGTGCATGTCAGAACATAAACTGCAAAATCTGTTTTACAATCATAGCAGCCTTTAATAGGAATCTCACTGGGACTAAATGGCGTCCGATAATGTGTTTTATTTTCACCAAATTTGCAGGCCCTGCAGTGAGTACACTTCCGAAAACCAGGTTTAGCTTTTAACCAATTGTCTTTTTGTTTTAATTCAGGACTGCCAATATCAAGAGAAGTGCCCATAGTTCTGGCTCTGTGATATGTTATTACAGGATTCGCAGGTAACGTCGAGCTCAAAACATTATCGGTTAAAATAATGGGCCAATTTTATTGAATAATTCTCTTGATGGCATGTTCATCACTACTGTAAGCCGTGATGAACCTGGGACAGGTGTTAACAGTTATCTCGGAAACAACAGGCAACTCAACATTGTCAGGACCAGGTGTCTCTAGTAGACTCTCTCTACTTCTTAACCTTGCTTTAGCCAAAGCTTGGTTAAAAATTTGATTCGAGTAACCCCGTTCTAGGAACCGCATTCTAAGATCATTGACACAGTTGTTAAAATCAGATGTAGAGCTACAGATACGCTTGATTCTTAGGATTTCACCCAGGGGGATACTGTAAATAGTATGCTTAGGATGGAGACTTGAGGCGTGTAGGAGGGTGTTACCAGAAGTTGGTTTATGATGCAAAGTAGATATTAACTGATTGCCTTCCACATAAACCTGTACATCCAAAAATTCTATCTGGCGGGCGCTGATATGTGAGGTAAAATGGAGGTTAAGTTGGTTAACATTGATTTCATTAATGAACATTTTTGCCTCCTCCTCACTTCCCTGCCACAGAATAAAGATATCATCAATGTATCTTAGATACTTGATAATTTTTTCTTTCACCCAAATTGCGTGTGTGGTGCCTAGGACCTGTTCCTCCCACCAGCCCACGTGCAAGCACGCGTAGCTGGGGGAGAAACAGGAACCCATGGCCACGCCACGCAATCGTCTCCATATTTCCTTTCCAAAGGCAAAATAATTATTGTTCAGACACCAGTTCATAAGTTCTAGAATGACTTTGTTGTGTTCGTAAAAGTCAGCAGAACGGGTGTCCAAAAAATGTTTCGTTGCCCTTAATCCCTCTGTGTGTCCAATGCTTGTATACAAGCTTTTTACATCCAATGTGATAAGTAACATGTCATCTTGCCATTCCAAGTCTTTGATCTTTACCAAGAAATCTCCGGTGTCGCGCACATAACTTGGTAGTTTTTTAACTAAATCTTGCAAAAAATAGTCGATATAGCGACTTACATTCTCGCCAGCACTGTTAATTGCCGAAATGATAGGTCTTCCGGGGGTAGGCAAGATATTCTTATGTATTTTCGGGATTAGATAAAAAACAGGGAGGACCGGAAATTCTTTAAACATGAACTTATACTCCTCGCCTGAGATCAATCCCTCTCGCCGATACTGGCCCAACAACTTTCCCAACACAGTTTTAGCATTTAAATATTCTTTCTTACTAGCTTTGCTATAACAAGAAGCAGTGTTAAGTTGACGCAAAGCTTCTGCCACATAGTCACTTTTCTCCCAAATCACAAGGTTTCCGCCTTTATCAGCAGTTTTTACAACTATAATTGGGTTAGCGGTGAGCTTCTTCATAAGTGCCATGTAGTTTGCTTGTTGTTGGTTGTATTTGTTTTTATTCCTTTTACAAGATTGAATGTGTAGTTGCTTGATTTCATTGGTAATGCAGTCATGGAATGTATCAATGGCATCTTTTACCATTAGGAGGTACAAATTTCGACTTGTTCTTAAAGGGCGTGATGCCAGCACCTTTTTGTCTAATGTTAATTTTTGCCAGTCTAGTTTGGGTGTTACTTTCAATATCGGAACTTAATGGCTGGGAATTGGTAGCTTGGCAAAGGTCATTGAGAGTAAGGAAAGTAGAAACATCAGCTGCTCTTAGCTCCGGTACCCCATCCGGGGTATTGACATCATCAGAGGCCACGATTTCATTGGGCGTTTTTAGGCTTTGAGTAGCAAAATGTTTGCGTAGCTTCGTTTTTCGTATAAAGCGGTAAACGTCAATGCGGGTCGCCTCATAGTCGAAGGATAGGGCTGGACAAAAATTGAGTCCCAAAGACAAGAGTTGTTCTTCGGCTTTCTCCAGAACCACACTGGAAAGATTGATAACTGTATTCTTGTTGCTCACTTCCTTCGTTGCCATGTCCCCTTGGTTTTCTTTTCTTGCACTGCGCTTACTTGCTTGTTTCCTTCGCTCTCGTCTTTTTTGGTTTTTTGTTTTGTAGTTTGCCCTTGACTGTCCAGCCGAGGGCGCAATGTTCTCAGTCTATATATATATATGTAATACTAATTTACATTATTATTAAACAAAATCATTGTTTTACTAACTTATTAGGAAGTTTATTAAACTTTTAAAATGTCCTTATATCGCCATTCCTGACTGTGGAGTCTACTGATGGAAAAGTACAACAATCAAAAAAAATTGTATTTAACCACAAAAATTATTAAAATATTTTTATGATATATATTAATGTAGCTCACATTTTAAAGTTTGTTTTAAATGTGTAACAAACTAAAATATGTTACAGTACTATTAATTTAGCTTAGAATTAAATATTTAATTACTTTAAATATATATTAAACAGAATAAAAAATATTTTTCTAAAGTTTACATTTAAAAAAAACATTCTTACCAAAAGTAAAAAAAGTGCATTGTGTTTATTATGCAATAGTAATTATTAAAATT
Organism: Lissotriton vulgaris; assembly: GCF_964263255.1. NCBI lineage: Eukaryota > Metazoa > Chordata > Amphibia > Caudata > Salamandridae > Lissotriton > Lissotriton vulgaris. Next base: position 418,489,609 of record NC_141687.1, read on the forward strand.
GATGTATAGAATTATTTAAAGCAATGTAATTACATTTTAATAAACAAAAATGTTACACAAATTTGTAAATTCAAATATTTCTTTTTCCTTTTAGGTATTTTTAACACTAAATTATATGTATTTAAATGTTTAATTATTTAAAATAATTTATTATAACATTATTTGATGTGGGGTTTTGTTTTAAGACCCTACCTTCTTTATTTTCTATGCAAGGGTATCTCAGTACCATTTGTTGGCCATGTGTGGTCTTGGACTTACTCCAATTCTGAGCTATCAAAATTTCCTATGTTTTGGGTCCCTCTTTGGTTGTACTACTTTAGAATTGCAGTTTGAGAATAGCAATTGGCTTAATCTTCTGTGAGTGGGTGCAGCTCCCCCCACAAACCCATCTCCAAACCTCCCTAAACTGTTCCTTACATCTCCATATACCTCTTTTTCTAGCAACTTTCTGAGCACCTCCTACATTTACTACTTAGGGCCTCATTATGATGTTGGGTAGACTTATGTCCGCCCGGTGCTGTAGTGGTCTCTGGACTGACTGACCTCCGGTCGGTGGACCGAACACCACAATTACATTGCAACAGCACATGGTGTGGTCACATACTCCCATTTGTCTATGGGAGCCTGTGCGACGGCCGTAAACCGGCCATAGCATAAGCTCCCATAGACAAATTGGAGAATATGTTCATCTCTGCACTGCGTGGCAGGCAATCGGAGGCTGCAGGATGAAGGGGGCCCTGCTAGGGGCCCCTAATGTCACTTTTGATCAGGCTTTCCATGTCAGAAAGCCCGACATAGATAGCCTGTCGACAACCAACATCATAATCCATACGGCAGATATGTCGTCCATGGGGATTACGTGCTAGTCTCCAACTGTGCGTCGGGCTCCTTGAGCCCATCGTAAGACAGCCGGAATGCGCGGCTGATTACAGTTTCGACCGCCTGCATTGTAATGAGGATGTCGAAAATGAAACCGCAGGTCGGAGACTTTCTGACCCTCATCGTAAAGATGGACTCACTAATAAATTCACACATTTGAGGATCTCCCAATAGAAAAGATAGTAGAGGTAGAAGTGGAGTTTACACACATAAATTTGTGAACAACATTTTATAGTACTTTAGCAGTACTACTAAACTAACTACAAAATGCAGCTTGAGAATAGATCCCATCATCTTTTAGAGATGTGTTTGCTGACCGAGCTACATATAAAGTGTCACTGGCTTTACATGATATTATTTTGAGATTTAACTTTAATTATTTGAAAGTAATATTTGTGAAATTTGCCTATACATATATCGGTCTGTCTGTCTCTTAATTCCAAAGTGAAAACCCTTGTTAATGGACTGCGTCTAGAGTAGTGATATTCAAAAAGTCTCTCAAATCAAGACTGGATTTGCCTGTCTCTGGACACTTAAAAATCAATAGTCACTCTCGTTGGTATGGGCCTTTGATTTTGCCCTCTTATCTTTGTGCTGACACACTTTCACCATATGCAGCGTTTCTGGAATTTATAGATGATATTACGTGGCAAAGTCTGTGGCATTGTTATCTCACCAGTCCTCATTTTAACCCACAAAAGAGAACGTAGAGCTATGCAAAGTACAAATGTTTCTAAAGAAAGAAACGTATAAACATTAACAAGATCCTAAGTTGTTCAGCAATTATTAATGGTTGCACTTAAGGTGGTATTCAGCAGAAGACAAACCCAAATGTGCACACTTCATGCAATAAAATCTGTGTCTCATTCTGCATAACCCAGTTATGTCATAGAATTGTCTTCAGTTTTGCATTTACTCTCTGTCTTCACCATATAACTCTTAAAGGAAGCCCGTCCTTCAATTGGGAAAAAGTTTAGCAAAACAGTATTTTACCTAACATACAATATAAATGTCTCACATGTGGAGACACACTGAGATTCAAGACATCAGACCGTTGAAAGGAAATTAAAATGTTTGTGATCTTTCTATTCTTTGGTGCCCATTAAAATAACTAATGTTTTGAGAACAGTGACTGTGTTGTCACAAGAATTTGAATGAATAATGATGCAATACATTCTCATGATAAAGAAGCAATCATTATTTCCTCTCAAATGTAAATAAGTCAGGATTTTATGTAAGCTGCAGACAAAAAACACCCCCTGTCCATCAATTAGGAACATTAGTACTGTATGAGCAAAGGTTTCACTTCATTAGTACGTGAATGAAGCAATCAGTAGTTTAACATGATTGGCCTTATTATGACTTTGGTGGTCCTACAGTGGACATTGCAATGCGCTGTCCACTGTAGGGCGGCCAAAGCCATGATACGGCATCTCAAAATATGCTTGCGGTGCCGCTTCAGCATCTCCAGCATATTTCAGCCTCTGACCACTGCTTGACTGCAATGGGATCCTGGATCCCCAGCGGTCCAGTGGTCCTGTGGTGGTTCGACCACTACACATGTAATACTGTGGGCATGCCCGCAGTATGCTGGTGGTCATACCGCCACTGCGAGTACGGCGGTTCATATAGAGATTTGGTGGGGGTGGGGATCAGCACATGATGGAGACAGCAAGAAAAACATGTGCTCCCTTACTGTGCTAAAAAAAGAAAAATTGTTTCCTGAATGCAAGCAGTGGAAAAATACAACTTATTTGATCAAAAGGATGGTAAAGATGATACAGATGGTAAAGATGCTATACTCCAGGGGTGAAACAAACACAAGTAGAGGTAGAAATAACACTGAATAATAAGTAAGCAAAGGAGATTGACCAGAAAGCCAACCAAAGGTAAGCAGATGGCTGGCTCAAAGTCCACTGTAATTATTGCTAGCTTCCAAAATAGGTCTAAAAGCTGTCTGTTGATGGCACCTAAAAATTGAGATGATAATAAAAATGTATCTTGCATCCACAAAAATATAGAAAAGTCGTCTTTTTTCCAAATTATGTTTTAGCATTTTTAGACACAAAATAAGATGTTTTTCTGAAACTCAAGCTACCCAAAAGATTTATTGGCTTGGCCATTTGTTGTAACTAAAATAAAAGTGATGGATAAGTAAAATCTGTGCATTTTGGTAGATTTTCTACATTCTACAGAGCAACTGAAAAGGGAAATTTGACATTTTTATTGAGAGTGCACTTGTGCTTTTTTTGGGGGGTTCTGATGTACCTAACTGAGTCCTGGATGAAACCCCATACAGGTCCCGCAATAACATTGGAGTTCCTTTAGGCTACAAATTTTTACATTTTGACTGGCCCAATAAAACCGGGGGTGGATTAGCCATCCTACACAAGGAAGAGTTGAAGGTTGTTATACTGGAGCAATTCCATTGTTTATCTATGGAAACAATGATTTTTAAAATAAGCTCTGATGCTAAAACCTTTTGGAAAGGTGCCCTAGTGTATCGCCCTCCTGGACCCATATCGGGTTTTACCCTATCCCTGGTGGAAGCACTAGGACCACATTTTAAAGCTAAAGAAAACTTTATCCTCCTGGGTGATTTTAATGTTCATGCTGATATTCCCTCACACCCAGAAATCTCAACATTCTTAGCAGATCTCTCCACCTTAGGCCTTGAAATGTATAACAAGGGCCCTACACATAAAGGAGGCCACACACTGGACATACTCTTCTCCAATTGCCCTGACATACGATGCTATCCTGCAACCCAAATAAGCTGGTCTGACCACTATTTAGTGGAATTTTCCTTATTGGGTGTCTCTAAACCCTCCCTTAAGCCACCGCTCCCACCCATCTGGAGACAACAGTGGCATAAAATAACAGTAGAAGAGCTAGAGATTGTATGGAAGAGACCAATCTTCACTGAGACAGATAACGTGGATTCGGCCCTCTCCAAACTTATTGATTCCCTCACAATGGCAGTAGACACTCTAGCACCGCTAAAACTGCATAAACAACATCCCACCTCTAAGCAAGCAATATGGTACACTGAAGCACTTAGAGTAGAGAAACAGGGTTGTAGAAAAATAGAGAAGAAGCGGAGGAAAACCCAAACATAGCGGAATAAAAGGGCATATAAAGAGGCTCAATCAAATTATTACAAAAATATAAGGCTGGCCAGGAAGAACAGTCTTATCCAGCAACTTGATGAAGCAGGCAATTCCTCTAAAGAGCTTTACAAAATACTACAGACCTTCGTAAACCTAATGGCCTGCGAAAGCTCGGATGATTTTTCACACCCCCTCTGCGATGACATCTCCCTGTTTTTAGAGAATAAAATCAATACGATCTATGATAAAATCATGATAGCCTCCAGTAATATGAACAGCTCTCCTAGTCCACCTAAATCATCCATGCTTGGGAACCATTCACTTACCACCTTTCCACCGATTAATGATACTGATTTCTTCAATCTTATCAGTCACATAAAATCTGGGTCCCCGGATGATTTTCTACCTGCCAAAATGATCGCCCCCTTGAGTACTTTGATTGGACCTGAGGTCATATCTGTATTAAATCTCTCACTCAAGTAAGGGCAGGTACCTATGGAATGGAAGAGAGCGGTAGTGAACCCTATTCCTAAGAACACTGCACACTCATGGACAGATCTTTCCAACCACCGACCCATCTCCCTTTTGCCATACTTTAGCAAGATGGTCGAGAAGCATGTGAACACCTGTCTGTCAAAATACATCGAGACAGAGGGAGGCCTTGACCCCTCGCAATCGGGGTTCAGACCCAATCACAGCACCGAATCTGCCCTCCTCTCAGTGACCGATACGATCAGGATGAGAAGTGTGGCTCACTGGTTAGAGCAGGCAGACCCTGAAGCAGAGGTCAGACCCGGGACCAGGGTTCAATTCCCGACGCGGCAGGGTCTTTAGCTCAAATGTCCACGGACTCGATAATTCTCGCTTCGGTGCCTGACCTAATCATGGGTTCACACTCTGCGACTCTGGGCATTAAGCTTGCTTAATCTCCACAACGGCCCCCCACGGCGGGATGCCTGGCTTTCACCTTGGGGATGCCCTGTTGGGGCTATCTCACAGGGAAAAGCCAGGACGGGTTCCCAAGGCAAGCGCGGAGATACCCCTTCGGGGGTCGATTCAGGCGCTATATAAGAAACATAATAATAATGGGGCTCAATGATTCTGGTGCTGTTAGATTTGTCCGCTGCCTTCGACACGGTGTCACATGAGATTCTTCTCGGCCGCCTGCGGAAGGTGGGCATAGGGGGTGTGGCGCTATCCTGGGTAGAGAGTTTTCTCACAGGCCGCTCACAAGGTGTCAGATTGGGCTCCCTTCAATCCATCTCTAGGGAGCTCACCAAGGGAGTGCCACAAGGCTCATGTCTAAGCCCTACACTATTTAATGTGTATGTGGCACCCTTGGCTGACACTGTGAGAGAATATGGGTTCACCCCGGTGTCCTACGCTGACGACACCCAGCTCCTGTTCCCTTTCTAGTCCCTTACTCCAGCAATAAGGAAATCTTTTGCGGATGGTATGAGGGCGATTTCTAACTGGATGGCTGCAAACTGCCTTCAATGCAATGTAGGCAAAACAGAGGTGATGTTATTCGGAGAGGCCCCGCTTCTGTGGTCCCCAGAATGGTGGCCTCTAGATCTCGGGCCAGTGCCAAGTCCAAAACATACCGTTAAAAACCTTGGAGTACGTTTGGATCAGGCACTGGTGCTTAAAGAGCATGCCAATCAAGTTGCTGGTCTATGTTTCCACACCATCGGACTTCTGCGACGTGTTTTTCCACTCTTGCCTGACTTTGGTCCAGACGTTGGTGATCAGTAGATTAGACTACTGCAATGGCCTGCTCATCTCGGCCAATGAGGAACAACTAAATCGTCTGCAAGTGGTCCAGAACACCGCAGCAAGACTGGTACTCAATGCCCAGCCCAGAACCCCTTCCCGCCCGCTTCTGGATAGCCTTCATTGGCTGCCGGTTCGGCAGCGGGTTAAATATAAGATCTGTTGTACCATCCACAAATGCCTCTTTGGCACAGGCCATAAATACCTAACAGACAAGTTCATCCCTTATAGTCCTGGACGCTCCCTCCGCTCAAGCAACCAGCAACTGCTTCAGGTCCCCAGGATTAAGAGAGTAAGACAGGGAGGACGTGCCCTCTCCCACAAAGGCCCCATTCTCTGGAATTCACTTCCACTTGCCTTAAAAACTAATTTAAATTTTCAATCCTTTAGGAAGGGCCTCAAAACCCATTTTTATTTGACCTCATAGTTCACTGGTAGCTCTACATCTCTATTATCAGTCCAGCATCTGCACCTATGTGCAATCGCGGAGATACCCCCTTGGGGGTCAAATCCTGCGCTATATTAGAAAATAAATAAATAAATTATATGAAATGATAATTTTACAGTGCATAGATTGGATGAATGTTTTACAATACAATCCAGTGCATATGAATTACATTTGCACTCTCCCAACTATCAGTGCATATCCTGGTAAGTTATCATCTCAAAGACTTAAAACTGATGCAGAGAAAGAACCACTACCAGCATTCCACCACATGAGCAGCATTGGGAAATTACAATGAAAAGTTCAGAGGGAAATCGACGGGGACAAGTCAGGGTGGGAGAAATACAGACAAACAAAATGGGCACCAAAAAAAAATAAAAGTTGCGGACACGTTAGTCAGAATGGGGTGGGGAAAATCCTAATTGAGATACATGTATTGTCACAAAAGGTAATCATTTTACTAAATTGTGGGTCTCTTGGTCAGAGTGCAAGGTGGGCGGGAATTAAGGGAAACTGAATTCTACTAGTTTTATTTTTTCAGAGCAGTCTCTCACTGTTATTATTACAGACATATCAGGACTGGCTTCCCTGCAGTTTTTCAATTTCTGGCAATGTCCGAAACCCCAATGTGCTTAAATTAGTAGGTAAGTATCACATTTTTCAATATAGAACTGGGAAATCCATGGGTCTAGAAGGGTAGATATAAATAATGAAGTAAGTGCCTGAGATGGCAATGCACGTGTATTTCCCCCTCTCCCTATGCTAGAAGCCTCCTTCTCCCAGCATGTGCAAATAATCAACATGACAAATTGGGCTCACACCTGCACCAGTTAAAAGCAATGCTGTGAATAGTTTCTTTAATGGCGGAAGGAAGGGAGCCTTGGGGGTGCACTTCTAAAACAGAGGCGCATCAGAATGATTTAGAGCATTCACAGGAAACACTAACCGTGCACCAAGCGCTCCTTTTGAGGTGATTTCATCCCCCTGGGTGGCTGATCACCACAAAGTGTGTGGAGGGGATTTTGAGCAGCTCAGCTGTACAGATGTTTCTCTGTAAACTCTGGGTGTTCTATTGTGATATTTCATTCAATATACTTTATGACACTGTTTAATAGTTTCTCACTGTGTTGCTTGTATAATAAATCTACCTATTTGCTGCACCGTGACCTCTTCATTCAGTTCCTACATTCTGCTCCAATTCACTCGCTGCCATTTTCTTAGACCTTCAAGGCACATTCTCTACCCTGCGGCTCAGAAGGAAAAAAACGTCCTGCTGTGCAGACCTGTATCCCTGCCCAATCAACTGTTTGGTTGTTGCACCGACCGAATGGCGTCATCATTGTCATGACGAAGCTATGGTGGGGACATGACCAGTGGTCAGAAACAAAAAACGTCACTGATGACAGTAGCCAAAGCTCCCTCATGTCTCTAGAATGCTGCGGGGGTTTGGATTCTGACTCAACAAACAATGTAGAAGTCAAAGGATAGAGGGCCATATTATCAAGAAAGGGCGATACATTATCGCCGCTTTTATCAGCAGGAAACTGCGGCTAGAGCGGCGATAATGGGCTTGATTATATGCCCTTGTGAATTCCCATAGAAGCCCAGGTTCTGGTGTTAACCTGGGCTTCTATGGGAATTCACAAGGCCGTATTATCTAACCCATTATCGCCGCTTTAGCAGCAGTTTCCTGCCGATAAAAAAGGCGATATTGTTTCACCCTTTCTTGATAATATGGCCCAGAGATAGCAAAATCGATGATTGTGAAACCATCTACTACCATCTACTAGGACAAGACATACGGTGAATCTAAGTACTGAAAGGATAAAAGATACTCACTTGGTATTGTGCACACTACGCACACCAAAGGGAGGCTGATCCCAGCTCATCACCCCCAAAGCCCAACAGCCTTATCATGTCGCCAGAATGAGCTTTTGCTGTGAGGTGACCTCTATAGGTATGATCACCTGTCTGAAGAAACCTCTATCAGAGTTTCTTATCGCTGATTGTGCATATGTATATATATACATATTGATGGTATATATACACATACATACAGTACACAGGGATAGCTTCGTATGGGAGGCCGTCCTGTGTGGTACAAGGTAAGTTTTACATAGTAAATACTTTGGATGGCCCCCTTTTGCTGGTTATACAGTAGTGGTAGGTTGGAAGTAGAGTAGCAACAGACATTCCCAGTATTGTCAGTAGAGATACTCTTGAGCGACAATGCGGCAGGCGCACCATACCCTTCGTCTTTGATCTCTGGTGGGCAGCTCAGAGTCCTCTACAGCCCTGCAGGAGTGACTGTTGATGTCATATTTGTCTCTCTTGGGCCCCTAGGTTTACTCCTTTCATGTTGACATTATGCCCTGGGCCTAGGCTCTGTATATGAGAGTGACCTAGAGTAAACCTCAACAGCCTCAACCGAGTCCATATGGCTCTCCCATGTTCCACATTCATGTGTGTACAGCATTGCATCTCCAGTGATGCCCCTGCCCATAGACAATTCTCATGTGGAGGGAACCAAGGGGCTGGTTTAGAGATTGGTGGATGAGGTAAAAGCAGTCAGGGGGACGGAAGAGTTTATGTCCACCAACAGGCCTTCATTGCGCCCACCAAATTTAGAGGTCACAGTCGGCCCTGCGCTGAACTGTAAGGGTTTGTATGAACGTCTGTCACAGCGGTTGATATAAATCCATTTAAAAGTTTGCTGGGCATTCATCATGGTTGATGATAGACGTTTGACCAAACTTTAAAAAGTGTTTTTCTTTTTCAAAAACAAAATCTCAAAGCAGGAGGTTTTTTTTTGCAAAAAAATAAAAAAAACTAATGGTCCCAACACCATGGGAGCGTTCTCCCATGGTGTGTGTGAGGGGTGGCATTTGTTATCCTTACAATATCCTGGCAGAGATGGATGGTAAAAAAAAAGCCATCCACCCATCCACTCTAAATAAGTGGACGGTTGAATGACTTTCCGATGACAGTCTGTACTCCTTTAGGTGGTCAGAGAGAGGTTTATGCCGGCTAAGTAAACTTTACTCCCTCAGGTGAAACCTCGAGGCCCACGCTGCTCAAAATAGGGGAAGTGGGTCAGGAGTTTGGTAGAAAGGCTACTTTGTCACCCTTGCGACAGAGTGCTCTCTCTGCAACAACTGTCTATAACTATGGACCATGGCAAACAGAGCCTCCTCTTTCACTGGCGTAGGGCAATCAGCAGCCAAACCCACACAGCGCGGCTTCAAGAATCTGGAATTCCCATCTCTGAAAATGCTAATTATTTTCTGTGCATAATCCTGCACCAGAATAGTGCTAATAATCTCATTGTATGTTAACTTCAAGTCCCTAGATGCATAAGCATTAGGCACTACCTAAAATATATATTGCAATCACACAGCACCATCACCATGTGGTATATATATATATATATATATATATATATATATATATATATATATATATATATATATATATATATTTTTTTTTATTTTTTTTTTTTTCTCACCACGTTCTCCTTTTCGAAAAAGTAGGTAGACGACACACCAGGAGTTTGCTGTGATGTGGAAGTTTATTGGCAGCAAAAAAGCAATTTTTGCTGCCAATAAACTTCCACATCACAGCAAACTCCTGGTGTGTCGTCTACGTACTTTTTCGAAAAGGAGAACGTGGTGAGAAATAATTGGGCTTCCGGGACCCCAAAGACGACCCACTCGAGAGCGGGTACTAGCGTGTACCGGGTTTCTGTGTCTGTATATATATATATATATATATATATATATATATATAGTAGTTATACCACCATAAAGGTGCAAGTAGAATTGAAGTTGCATTGCATTTTCTTTCAGGGAATTCAAACATCATGTTTCTCCACAACGTTGGCAAATTCTTTACCAACGTCCACTAAATTTGAAATAGGTCCTCGTCAGATATGCTTTTTTTGTCGACAGTGGTCTAAGACTTTCATAGTATAAAACCCATTTTTTAAGTCAGCAAATTAGGTCCCTCAAAACAAAAGATAAAAAAATAAATAGAACAAAACCGTTTGCATCGAATTGTACCAAATGTGTAATTTACCCAGAACCTACTTGAACCCTTGCTTCACTTCAAAATTGTAAAGCATGATCGAGTTATTTTCAAGAAAAAAAGGCGGTCTGGGTTCATTGCGGTGTGCAGAACAAATAAAGTCATGCTCAAGCAACACTTGGTCAGTGTTGACTATTTCATTACGAAGAAATATTTGGTGAAGTTTCAAACAACTGAGCCTTTGCAAAAATGAAAATAACGCTTATCTCACCCAAATATCACTTACACAACACAGAATAGAACATGGTCTGATACAATACATCATTGAGGGCGACTTAAGGCTTTTGTATAGCACCATGCTGTATTTCTTGAAGCACTTTAATGTACATTTTGCATTCCAGTTGAGACTTATCTTGTAGTGTTATTGTATGTACCCATTGTCACCTTAACATTCATAGGAAAGTGTTAATTAAAAAAAATTCTACTATGTCTTTCTTGAGAGAGCTTCACTTTAAGGAACTTTATGATCACAATTCAGTTAGAAAACGCTTATATTTGCCGCTTGTTGTGACCTGGCTACTCGATTTCTCTTCCAATGCTGTACCGCTCCAACGTATAAATGTTTTCACAATAGATAACTACAGAAATAAATTTGTATTTCCTCTGACAGCAAACAGAAGTAAAAAAGAGTGATTTTTTGTAGTTTCAGTGATGTAATTAATGATCTGAATGGCAATGGGAGATGTAACTTGACGACTGACCTAATTTCTGCTGTCATTTGTGTACGTGAACATTAAAAGCTTCGGTAATTAAGCTCACTAGCATGCACATCCTCACACAGTCTACAATGCCCCTTTGACCTACAGATGGACTTGTAATGGAGACTTAGGTGTATATTCACAAGAACATGCGCTAAACATCACCAAAAACTGCTAACACAACATTGCAGCCGATCGCAGTAAAATAACCCCTTGTCAACGTGGAATTCGCAACAAGTCGGTACCATGCGATAGACTGCCGAAACCGCGGCCAATGTCCACGATATAACCACCTCGACGGAGATAAAAACACAAACCACAGCACAAAAAACGTGCAATGTGCCCATTCGCGATGAAGAAAGCAGGGATAAGCACCGCCAGGCCCGCGTCACACACGGCAGGCGGGAATAAGCACAACAAAAGCCTGAAAAAGAAAGACAAACCAAACAGAAAACAACAGCCAAGCACAATGGAGGCAACCCAAGCCAGCATACAACCCCACAAGCCCCATTGGCAGCAAAACATTGTACATGTCAGACCATCTTGGACAAGGTGAATGCATCCGAGAGCAGAGGAGGATAATGTAAGAAAACCAAAGCATCCGGAATGATGTGAAACGCACAAACAAGCAGGAACACGCCAACAACAAAAAGGCAGCAATGCACACCGGAGGTGGTAGTCCAGGGCCACACCAGGAGCTGAATGACTATGTGGAAATGGTGTACACCACATCAGTCTGGAGATGGTGGCAGGACTCGGGGACCGGAAACTGCCCAAAACAGCAGACACAACAGCAACAGGCAGAGGAACCAGCAGGGATCGGAGGGACGGGGGGAGATGGGCACAATGGTACAAATGCACAATTAAGCACAGCACAACTGCAGACAATCCATGCCCAAGAGTAACAACAACAACCAAGAGCACAAGTCACACAACCTGGCAATATCACACCACTGAACAAGCTCAGAAGTGAAAAACACACTGCCTGAAAGGAAGAAGGGTGAGCCAAATCAGAGCTGAAGGGATATCTCACACATAATACATCACACACACATAGGAAGCAGAGCACCCCAACATCGAGCACAATGTGGTACAAACATCAACATTTGTTCACAAAATTTTTTATTGAGAGAGAGGAGCAAGCATTACAGACATGAGCATATATCATGCATGGTTCCGGCATCAACAAGAGCAAGTACACAAGTATACGAGCATAACAAGAACAAAGGAGGGGTAAATTAAATTAAGATAATCTGAGATAAATCAATAAGCAATTCAAAACAAATCGTAAGGAAAAGAAAGATAACACAGGCAGTGCATCAGTACATTTTCAAGGTTACAGTCATAGGTGGAGCAAGATGACCACGTAAGTCAATGAGGTCAGTCGTTTGGACAGGTAGGCAACCCGGACTATGGGCAGGGTGTATATGTGCATGGCGCATCAGGTAATCACGTTGGTCAAACATCAACATTTGTACAACCAAACACAGGACACAAGTGCACCCGCCTGTGGCCGGTAACCCGCAATACGCATCTGTCATAGCATGAAACAGGGACATGATAATGCATAAGTACAAACCCACAGTCCTGATGGGGTAGCAATGCACGTATGGCAGGGATCCAGAAAGTCTAACACACACACATTGGCATACAAATCTAGACACAACACAGTTGGAGACAAGTGAAAGTACAGAAACTTTATCAACAAGTGCCTGTCAGTATGGCCAAGAGAAGTGCCACAATATGCAGACCAATGCAACAGCAGGCCTGAATGAGGAACGTAGGAAAGTGCTCATGTCCAACTCGGGGGAGTCCATCACCAACACAAGTCAATGCCAACCCTCGTTGGTTGTCTGTGCCTAGATCATGAGTCCAGACCAATGGAGCTATGTCCACTGTCGTCTTGGGACATGTGACCAGATTCCCAACATGCAACAAGGCGTCAGGACGCGTGCAATGGGTCACATCCAGTTGTGGCTGCAGGTACCTTCTCACTCGTCCATGAACGTGAGTGCAGCAGCATAGGCCAACAACTCGAATGAGCAATCGTTGTCCACCACATCTGACATGTCGTCGACGTAATCCATCAGTTGACCCGGACAGATGTGCTGACTCCAACCACTGTACCCAATGTGCACCAAAGCCCAATCGGGTAGTGGCTGAATGTGCTCACTGCACACGACACCTCGTGTAATCTCCCCGGTCCAGTTTCCAGCCTGCATGCCAAACATCCAAGCATATCCAAAATGGAACACCACTAGGTCCCAAACTGATGGCACAGCTGTGTACTGCATTCAGCAGTCTGTATTTTCTTAACCTTTTATCGTTTCTTAATTCTTACTCTCTTTTTTTCCTTTAGTTATCCTCCTTTTTATGCACATTTACACTGTTCAAATCCACACGCAAATAAAAGGCCATTTTCCAGGTTTCTTGTGCTTAAGATGGGCCTTCCGAACCTCCTTCAAAAACACGTATTAGAGCCAGGTTCATAAAAAGCAGTTTATTCACACCCAGTGTATTTCAAGCCAATCAGGCTCTTCGTCAGGGGTAACTGAAAATTACAATATGCATCTGTATTAATATAACATCCATTTTATCGTACACAATTTATTCTTCGTACATTACTATCATTATTCCTGTCATTTTTTCTCATAGACTAAGTGTGTATACATCTCTTGCGTTTTTACTCCAAACACACTCATTACATATTGCTCACCATCAAGTATTTACTTTTCAATAACCCGCATGTATAGCACCCCTTCAAATCATCCCTGCTTACTCCACCAATGTCGATATTACAACTTCCCTTTGATGCATTTATCTTCTCCCCACTAACCCTTCACTTGACCGCATGTTCCTCCATTGGTGCCACTGATTTTCAATTCACTCACATCAATCACACTCCTTCCCTCGATACTAGCTATTCTTTTGAAACGTTCCCGTTATTTTACCCGCCTCCACTGTGTTCCCATTCCCCTATTTGCTTCGGAGTTTCTCACATACCTGCTAACAATCCTTCATCGTGCTAAACAGTCCGTTATCCTCTTCACTCAAAAACAAGATAATCCTCCACTTTGCGGTTCACCTGATTTTTAAACCCTGAATCCGCCCCTCCTATCCAATTTCCTCCCACACTTGACCACGTAAATGTAAATGGAAATGGAAATGTATTTGAGCTTATATAGCGCACAGCTACCCGCAGTGGGTTTCCCGGCGCTTGCTTAGGGAACCCGTCCTGGTATTCCCCTGTGAGATAACCCCGGCAGGGTATCCACAAGGTGAAAGCCAGGCATCCCGCCGCGAGGGGCCGTTGTGGAGATTAAGCAAGCTATTGCCCAGAGTCGCAGAGTGTAAACCCATGAGTCGAGAAGGCACCGGAGCGAGAATTATCGAGACCGTGGAATTTTTAGCCCAAGACCCGCCGAGGCGGGGAATTGAACCCTGGTCCAGGACCGATCTCAGCTTCCAGGTCTGCCGCCTCTAACCCCTGAGCCACACTTCTCCACATAATCATCTGGTCGTGCGGTACACCCTCACTCACTTTAGATACTCCAACACCCATAATGCATCATTCCCTTCACTGTCTCTGCCCGGCGCTTCTGTCTCGTGCATAATATTCACATAATCAATGTCCTCGTAATAAAACATGCTTAAGTCATTGTAATTGTAACATCATTAGAAGTAAACATTCTCAGTTCAGTACAGTTCTGACTTCTCAAAAACAAACTTGCTCTCTGAACGTAGATTTTCCGCCTTGCATGTGGACACCGATGTCGTTCACAATCATTCCTTTCGTTGCTCGTTTTTTTTGGTGCATTACCCCAAGGGCTGACTTTTCTAAAACATGATATATAGAGGGGTTGCACACCTTTTTTCATATTCTTACTAGTTTACATACAATTATGTTCTTTCCAACTCAACTATGGCATGCTCACCGAAAACGTGCTCAGCCTAAACGTCACGTGTTAAACTAAGACACATCCAAAATGGAACACCACTAGGTAGTCATCCTGCTTAACACCAGCAAAAGGCAGGTGTTAATTCCCTGCTGCTACCGTGGCTTATCGACTGTTTTTGGTTCGCATCGCAGATCTGGCACTTCGTTGTGAAAGTGGTGTTCTGGTTTCTTCATGCGTTTTTGCATGGGAACGCCTACTCTGCATCTCATTAGGGTTAGTTGGTGGTGTCCACCGTGGAGATACATTTTGGGACAGTTATTGTGGGAATACTGGTGATGTCTGCAGTTTGCACCAGCTTGTGAATGGGATGTTAAATCTATCTCCACTTTTGATGTGTTAAGGTGGAGATAAATAGGAGATAAGTCCTTGTAAATATCCCCCTTAGAACATATGTTCACACCATCCTTTTCCTCAGTTGGTTGTTCTAGCCTGCACAGGAAAGGGCTCACACCTGAGTTCGGTGAGCATATGACATGATGTGGCCCAAGATCACGCACGGCAGTGTGCATACAGCTGTTGCACCATCCTCTTGTCAGGCATATCTATCTGTAGAATAAGGCCAACAAGGCCTAATTAGGGCTGCAGGAGACTGGGTCTCCAAATAAAAACAAATTAGCAAAAAAGTGATAGTGAGAGTTGCCAGGACGGACCCTTGTTCTGACTCATCCCACCAGCTATTGTTTTTGGTGTGAGCCTGTGAGGCGTCATTTCTTGATGGTGCTTTGTTGTTGCTTTGGTCCTTACTATTACTTACAGTCAGTTCCCTGATACAGAGGGTACACATGGGCCACGTCGTCGCACATAGGGAGAGTTTGCCAAGATCCATGCACAGAATGCAGAGCATTGAGCGGGACTCTAAAAAGCCAACTCACTGTATAAAATACGTTTCATCTTTCTTGGTCAAATGATCAGAATCCGCAGCAAACCTTATTCATGTAAGTCAAAGTGTTGTTGAGCTGAATATGTCTTTCACACGCTGCTTAATGGGGTTCCTGTGTTTAGATCCGGCCTAGAGACAGGTGTAGTAGCCAGCCTGATGTTTTCCCAAAGAATCATCATAAAAATGCATGAATGCAATTATACATACAGGGACTTCAGTCAGCCCTCTTCATCCTGTTCATGGTCAATCCCATTTTCTTCCGCCCACCAAAGCCTACAACATGGGGCAATAGGTAGGTGCACTTGAGCCATTGGGCTTACTTCCTTAGAGTGACAATATTGTATCTGTGCATGTGTGCACATCTGCCTAAAAAGTAGCTGTGCTCTTGTTTTTGCTATCATTTCTGGTGTTTTTTAATTATATTTGCAATGAGTTATTCTTTTTTTATTTTTTTAATGCATACTACTTTTACAAGGCAGCATTTCTACTTTTAATTGCATGCATACTTTCAGTGTCTATTGATTGGGCAAAACAGCCAACGCCATACCCTTTTGGATTTGTCAATGCTGGTTGCCTTTTCCACCGCTTTACGAGCTGCTAGCTGTTCTTACTAATATGCATTTCAGTGGTTTTAGACTTGATTTAAACTTAGCCAAATGTCCCAGGCCTTTTTTTCAGTGAATGCATTTGAACAGGTGCACATATACAATGTTTATTTATGGGGCCTACTAGATTTATTTGTGACTCTTTGCATGACCACATAAAAAAAAATTCTAGAGATATCTCTGAGTGTTAAATAAAAGTGCAGCTGCATCAAATTTGTTTCTTATCTTGTCGCAATTGCTGTGCATTCAAAGATAGTGATCAAATGTTGAATTTTCTTTCTCTCACTTCAAAGTGAGAAGACTTGTTTGACAATCTTGCTGTGTAAGAATGGCTTCTTTCTAGCACAGACCAAAGTTTAAATGTTTGTAAATTAATTTTTCAGATATATATTAGAATTAGGAAAGCCCCAAAAAAGCACATTTTTGGTTAATTCTGAAGTATGGTGTAAACAAATATTTTTATACGATCAAAACAAATGATTACAATAGGTAATGACATTTCCACACATCATATTTTGTGCACTGTATATGTTTATCAATAAAATGGTATGTCAGTGCAACTGTAATAGTCATTTCAATTGAAAATGTGCTGTCTGTAATGGCAGTGCACTACCACACCATGCATACTCCACTTTATGCCACTACACTTTACTCTGCACCACTCCATGCCTCTGCACTCTATTCTGCACCACTCCACTCTACAACACACCACTCTACTCTACACCACTCCAGTCTATGCCACTGCACTCCATGCCTCTTTGCCTACTGTGCACCACTCTACTTTATGCTAATTCACTCTACACCACTGCATTACACTACTCCAATCTAGGCCACTCTACTGTACTTTGTACCAATTCACTGTACTTCACTCCACTTTATGCAACTCTACTTTACTCTGCACCATTCTATGTCACGCCCCTCCACTCCACGTCACTATGCAACTCTGCACGCTATACCACTGCATTCCCTGCCACTTCACTCTATACCACTGCACTATACTCTTTAACACTCCATGCCACTGCACTCTACGCCAGTCCACTCTACTCTATGCCATTGCACACTACCCCACACCACCCCACTCTACCCTGCACCACTCCACTCTATGCCACTTCAATCCATTTTGAAATAACCCACTCTATGTCACTGCACTATAGGCTGCACCCTACTCTGCACCACTCTAGTTTACACCACTGCACTCTACAACCCTCTTATCTAAACCACTGAAGTCTAAATCAATGTACTTTACACCAGTCTCCTCAAAACCAATGCACTTGAAGGCAGTCTACTGTACCCTACGACACTACACCCTACAACTCTGCACTCTCCACAACTGAACTCTTTACTACTCTACTCTGCACCACTGCAGTCTATTTCACTGCATTCTATGCCACTGCACTCGACTCTGCACCATTCTACTCTATACCAAACCACTCCAATGCTCTCTACCCCACTCCCCATGCATCACTGCACTCTACCCCACTGCACTCTACGTCACTGTACTCTCCATTCTACACCACTCTATTCTACACCCCTGCACTTTTCTCTACACCACTCTACTCCACCGCACTGTATGTCACACTAATCTACTCTGCACCAACTAATCTACGCTATTGCAATCTACAAAGCTGTGACACTCCACTCAACGACATTGCACTCTACGACACTACATGCCCCTCTCCACTATGCCACAAACTTTGTGCCATTTTAAATAACAGCCATGTAAGTGAGCAACATGGAGGAGGAGGAGGAGGAGGAGGAGCCGAGACGGGACGGACGTGGACCGTCTCGGCTCCCGGCCCGCGCGTTGCTCCGGCCTGGAGCCCGGCGTCCTTGGGGGGCCCCCCGCGACGCACACGCTTCCGAACTGTGGCGGAGGGTGCGGGGCATCTGCCGGGCTGCCCCGACCGCTGCTGGTGCCTGTGGAGCGGTGATTGCTGGGTGCGCCCGATCCCCGCCGAGGACCTGACATGGCGGCCGCCCGTTGCCAGCTCGGGCTGTAGAGCGGCAGGGAGGAGGAGCGGAGACCGGGGGCGAGTCGGGCGGGCAGGCGCTGCTCACCCGAGCCGATGTGACAGCAGCGGAAGTCCCGGAGCAGTCTCGGCGGCATCGGAGAGCAGAGAGGGCCTGCGGATCACGGATCGGCGCGGTGCCCGGTCCGCACTGTGGCAGGGGAGCCCCGTCGGCGTGGAGGGCTGTGGGAGGCTCGGGTCGGTGGTGGTGGCTGCCCCGAGGCATCAACGGCCGACACCGGGACTAGGGCGAGACGAAAACCGGACCCCTCCCTCCACCCCCAATCGGAGCAGACAACGAAGGCGAGACGAACACCGGACCCCTCCCCTAACAACAACAACGGGCTGCGTGAACAGCCTAGGAGCCCTGGCGGACGTGACACCCGGTTGCCTTGCTGCTGCAAGGGCTACATCCTACATCCTAAGCTCTAAGGCGCCACTGAGCTGAAAATAATCATAAGGTACTTTATTTACTCCATTCATTTCACATTTTTAAACCGCCATTGCTCACAAGGGCAGGGGTCACCAACTGAAACCATAAATCTCTGCCGGTACCTCCAGAGGCCCACGAGGCTCCTCGGCATATCTCCTCCACACAGGTCCAAAGCAATAACAACAAACAGAGGACTATGATTCCCCTTCTTGGCGGCCATCTTAGACTGTTCTGTCGCAGTGGCGGCCATCATGGACTAGTTCAATCTCACTTTTGGAACAAGAGCTGAGACCAGACACATAGTCTAAGTTCTACCACCGCGCTCCTTACCTGCCTGTATCTTGTGATAGTGTCTGCCTTTTTCTTTTTTTTGCAGCCTTTCTACATTTACTTGTTTCTGCAACTGTCCTTACCTATAATGCACCGACTGCTACAACATATATTCTCGGATCCTCACAATGTACAACAATATGTTTCGCTATGTACTCGCCCTATAACCTGTTATGAAATTGGTTCTTACCTGTAACGCACCGACTGCTTCCTCATATATTCCGGGGTGTCCACAGTTTACTCCGTTTGGTCTTTCGTAGTGGTCCTATATCCTGTTTTTACCTGTAATGCACCGATTGATATGCTGGGACTGATATTTCTGTCATGACTTCAAACTAATTAGTTGCAAAGGGGCAGCTGAAATTCCAGGAGCCTAGTCCCAACAGCTCGACGACTTCGGAGGGCTGGAAGTGGTCCCCCGCTTTACGGCGGAGGAGGGCACTGGACATCGAATGCTGTCTTATGTAAAGCGCTTTGATAACGTAATAGGTTCAAGATCCTGAAATGTGCAACGTAACTGATTCTATGTAAACTACTGTGATAACATGTAACGGAACTGGTGCTATGTAAAGCGCTCTGATAACCTAATCGGTTCAAGTTCGCGCTATAGAAAACTCTAAAAATAAATAAAAATAAATAAACATGGCTAAAATACATTGGCCAACCCAATAGTTACTGTATTGGTGAGACCTATTGGCTTTGCCAATGCTTGTTTATAAATCTGCCCCTTAGCTTTCTCAATCATCCTGTATGCAAGAAATGTAGTAAATTGTACGCGTTCGATACCCTCCCCATAACGTGTGTGGCAAGACAGCCTCAAAGGATTAGAGTGCTATATAAAATAAATAGATCAGCACATTCTGTATAGATAAAAACATATTTGGGTCGTCCTGAAAACGGAACGCTCACAAGCCTTATAAGACCTCTCGTCCTCTTAGTGAGTCAGTTATTGGTTGTCGTAAGTACCATGCAAGGGGTGAGATACAGGAGAGTGTTTCTATGAATTACGTCAGACGCACGTCGGCGGGGTGTTATCCGCAATCACGCAGTTAACTTTCCACAACACCTCCGTTGCTCCAATTGTCCCCGAGAGGCTTCTGGTAATGTTTCCCAGCTGAGAAGGGATTTAACACTTACAAGCTGTACGAAGAGGGGCATGTGGTTCCTTAGCAGCTGTGAGGTGGAAAAGACATTACTGGGCGGGGGACAGGCAGAAGTGCTTTTATAAGTGTACATAAAGCTCCTTCCCCCACACTAGCTTTATGAGCTTTTCCAAGCCTCCCTCCCGAGTCCCAACCCAGGATCCCTGCCTAAAATCATTGCCGTCCTTTTATTGTGTGCTTCTCCTTCCCCTTGGTTTCTTTGTGTGCTTCCAATAAAACGCAGACGCCGTGTCCCCGGAGGATGTCTGCTACAGGATCTTTGTTCCTGTTCTCTGCCCAGGTGTGAGTCCCCGGGCTGCCGTGGCTTTATGCTCGCTGCCTCTGGAGGGGCGGCTACACCTGGATCACCAAATGCAGAGCCCTGGACAATGTTTCACAGGACAAGACACCACATGGGCATCTTTTGTGTATATTCCAAGCACATGCGCTCAGAAGCTGCACAGTGTAATGTACAATCTGATGTGTACACCGCGAGTAAAATTGTTAAAATGAGTGTGTCAACATATAGTGGGTTATGTGCCTGGTGCTCGCATTTGCGCGTAAACTTTGGGTGACAGGTTTGCATGTCAACAGAGCAGAGGCAGCTTTTCAGCCTTCTGGGGCTGAACATGAGAGCTGTTGAACTGGCTGATGCTAGCACTGATTCTTTAGGCTCCAAACAGTCCTATTGAGGAATGTTCATTGCAGATGTTCATTACAAAGAATATACTATATACTGTGAGCACCTATTTGACGTGTTCGTAGTTCTTCAAGTTGGCACAGTAATGAAAACACGTTCCAGCTGCTCCAGGCAATGTTTATGTGGTTTTAAGAAGACACGGAGATGCTGAGAAATGCATGGGCCTGAATCAACTCTAGCCTAGATGTTCTCAAACATCCTTCACCAGTGTTTAGCGCTGGAGACGCGTTGTCTGATTAAAACTTTCCGACACTCCTTGTGAAATGTGAAATGATCGCTGGTTGTGTACCCATTCTTCACCTGGCCCTGTATATATAGCGTTGGCTATTCAACCTTGCTATAAAGCTATGGTGGGATTGGAGCCAAAGTGTTTTTATGCTAAAATGACACGCATGTGGTGAAAAACATCATTGTTGCAGCCAAAAGGAGTACAAACCCCTGCTTGACTTCTGTTGTTACCCCTTGGTCCTCCTTCTATCAGAAACTGAAGTTTTAGATCTTGTCAAAGCAAGCAGGCCAGCCGCCAGAAACAACCTTTTAACAACCTCTGCCACTTAGAACACTCACCAATAACTCCTTAACACTAGGAGTTTCTGCAGAAGACTTAAAAAAGGCATACATATGCCCTTTCCTAAAGAAAACAGATCTGAATCCTGAAGGCCCCAACAACTACGGCCCTATTGCAAACAGACCGTTCCTGGGTAAACTGATAGAACGAGTAGCCTCCCCCAGATGTTACAATTCATGTAAGATAACTCCATACTTTTGGACTTCCAAATAGGATTCCATCAAGGAAATGGCATTGAATCTGCCTTAATCACCATCTGCCATCTAATTGGCTTAAAGAACACAGTACACTCCAATGTTGTTGCTGCTCTACTTCTCTTGGACCTTTTAGCTGCTTTCAACATAGTTGATCAAGACACTCTTATCCAAAGACTCAACGAAACCAGCATGGAGGGTACTGAGTTTGATTGGATCACATCCTACATGCAAAATAGAACAAATGTCATTCATATGCCTCTTTTCTCATCCAAACCCTACATCATAAAAGAAGGTGTCCCTCAAGGCTCTATCATCTAACCAGTGCTTTTCAACATCTGCATGAAGTCATTACCGGCAGTGATCAATGATTTTCTGTTCACCTGCTATAACTATGCAGATGACAGATGGGCATGGCCTGACATCATGGCCGCTAGACGCATCTGCGGAGCTCCTGCCCCATATGGAAGAATCCTCCCTTAATCCTGGTGGAACCGCTGGAAATCCCGACTGAAAGGGAGTCAGAATATCCCATGACTGGAACAACCAACTCACCGTTGACCGTCAGAGTCTAGGAACGGCTTAATATCTTCTCAAATATCCTAAAAGGCGGTGCAAAGCTTCAACTGAGTCCGATTGGATCCAGATCGGGGATCCTGCAAGCGGAGGCTCCCCTGCTCAGCTCAGCGCAACATTGAAGGCGGTAATAAGACGATGCCATGGTGCCGAGGCCGCCCGGATTCTGTGCGGCCTGGAGCCTTGGAACACTATGCGTGGCCCGGAGGTACTGGGGTTGTGGGTCCTGTGGCCCCAGAGACAGGGAAACATTCATAGGAGCCGCCTGAAATGGATACTGTGTGTGCCCATAACATTTAAGAGGAGTGGGTGGGGCAGCGTTGCAAGGGGGGCCCCCCCGGTTGAGACTGGTCACATTAAGGCCCCTGTGCGGTGCCTTAGGCACGCACACACATCTTAGTGGAATTGAAGACTTCTGCAGCCTCAACAGCATCGTTGTGGTGCCCACAGGGGGCATAAGGCGACAAAACCAGCATGGACTCTGCCACGAGGTCTGAAGAGAAGAAAACCGGCCCTGGTGCTTGATCCCGGGTGTGGAGGACCAGGGGAGCCGGCACACCAACAATAAACACATGGGGATAGTCGTGCAGGGGATACCCACCAAATAATGCACCCAAAGAAACATAAAATTATTAGCCGTGACTGAGAAGCCCTCGGAGGCCAGGCTTGAAGGAAGAGCCCCTCTGGGAAAGCCACAGAAGATAGCTGGCAGAGGCACGAACTACCAGAGAAGTACAAAGAGGCGGCCGATAATATCTCCCTGCCGGGGCCCCATCTGACACCACCCAGGGACTGGAGACAGGGTCAGGGTGACAGAAGACACGCCTGGGGCAGTCACTGCATGGTCGGAATATGGACTATGGAGAGTCTGATATTTGTGAAAGCCGACCCTCTGCTTTCTCCAGAAATCCCAGAAATCAGAGGTTGTTTCTTTTTGACCTCCCCTCCGCATCGTCTGCTCTATCTTCCAGGTGGGTAGACTGTTCTTGGAGCGAGGTTACTGTCGTATGGAGCCTCTGGACATCTTGTCGCAGTGTACCTAGTTCTCATTCTGTACTTGTGACTCGATCCACCATTTTTCCAGATCTATTTGTAGGTGGGTAATATCCATCGCCATGGTGTCTATTTTAATTTTGAGTGCCACCCAAGAATCTCTGATGGCATCCAGAATCTCTGCTTTATCTTGCACCATGGTACCGTGGTGCGACATCTGCTCCGGCTCTCTTCTGTAGTGCTCAGATGTTGTCGAGCCAGGCTCTGTATTGCATTAGCTTGTTGGCCTGTGCTCCCCTTGTCGCTATATCTTTGTGCATATTCCGACCTTGCAGTAGCGGCTCCAGGCATGTCTTCTGTCACCCTGACCCTGTCTCCGGTCCCAGGGTGGTGTCAGATGGGGCCCCGGCAGCATGAGATCAATAAGGCATTTCCAACCCATTTAAATAAAATATATTCGGAGCCCCAGGATCCCACATATACCCAGACCATACAAACTTACCTGGCTGGTATGGAAATACCCTGCCTGGACCCCGAATCTCAGAAAACCCTGGGGGCCCTAATTGAAGAGGAGTAAATAAAAGTGTCGATAACCCATATGAGAACTGCTAAATCTTCTGGTATCGATGGCCTTATGACTAAATTTTATAAAGAATATGCTGGGCTAGTGACTCCTAGATTGGTAGAGGTTATTGAGGGAGCAGAAGAGAGGGGTGAATGCCAAGTTCAATGTGGGACACCTTAATAGAGATGATTCCCAAACCAGGGAAAGATCAGTTGATTCCAAACTCAAATAGACCCATCTCCATGCTGAACGTAAATCTCCAAATTATCAGCCAGCTGCTTCCAAGTAAAATGTTCCCATGTCTCCCACAGCTGGTACATGTGGACCAGTCCGGGTTTAAATCCGGAAGAATAAGTTGAGGAATATTTGCCGTCTCTCACATATAATGAAGACACTTGGGGGGAACGCAGAGGAAAACACTTTGGTGCTTCTGGATATTGAACCAGCGTTCGACTTGGTTCGATGGGAATATCTCTGGCAGGTCTTTCCAAAAATGGGACTGGGCTCAGGGTTTGTAAATTGGGTCAAATTACTTTATGCTAGACCCATGGCAAGGGTCCTAACAGGACGGTTTGTATCAGTTGCTACGTTGTCAAAAAGGGGTACGCCAGAAGGATGTCTGCTGTCCCTTTTATTATTTGCCTTTGCAATGGAACCATTAGCGTGTCACCTCAGGACGGAGCAGCAAGGTCGTGACATTGTGATAGGCCAAACGGAACATATAGTGTCATTGTACGTGGACGATGTATTGGTCTATTTGCGCCGCCCGACCTAAACGGTTTCAATATTGCTCCACGCTTTGGAAAACTTTGCTGGGGCCTCAGGCTTAACCATTAGTAAATCAAACTTGCAAATATATCCAATAGGGACGATGAAGGGGAGAATAGAGTCCAAGCCCTTTGGGTTGGAACTCACATGGGAATTGGAAACCGTGAGATACCTCGGGGTATGGGTAGCCCGAGAGAAAGGCTCCTTCTATGAATATAATATGGGTCGGATACTTAAGGGCCTACAATGGAGCATATATTTCTGGAATACCCTAAAACTCTTGAGGTTCCGTGAATTCTGAACCTGGGTCATAAAGGTCATGGTTCTGTTACGATTTTGGTAACAGCGAACCGTAAACAGTGAGTTCAGCAAGTATGAGTGTTTTCGTTATGTTACACACACGGATTCACTATGTGTTTGGAGATTTCATTCTGAACCATGGGTTCCATTTTGTGCATGGCAGCCATTTTGTAGTTGCCCTCACATAGGCTGATGACTTTAGCTGACTGCTGGATGACCAGAGTGAACTGACCCTGTTGCCTGAAGCTGACCTTGTTAGACCAGTTTCTTGCCCAGTAGCTAATCAAGATTAACCCCTTCCACGCTCATGACGAGCTGGGCTCGTCATGGTGTAGCCTCCTCGCACGCTGATGACGAGCCCAGCTCGTCATGTAACATGGGTTTTTTAAAATCTCAGCACAGTGCCAACATTCCAATAGCGCGCATGAGGTTAAGGATCAGAGCACAGGAGATTGTAAAGTTTGGTATGCACATACACACCCCTTATCCTACCTCTCATCTGTTTCTGTTCCCTCTTTTTATGACCTGTTTACGATATGGGTTTGTCCAGCTTGTGTTAGAAGGAATGTTGGGTTTTTTGCATGCTTGCAAAAGCTAGGACTGCCCCTTACTTTTGTGCTGAATCATGTAACCCTAAAACATATAAAAGGCCTCTGTCCCCTGTATTCCTCAGACTACCTCATTCAGTTACTACGGTTTCTGTGTGACGTGGCCTCACTTAATTAAGTTTAATAAAGATGTCTTTTTCATATTTCAGCTTCTGTGCCAAGTTCTTTATTGATATTAGTAAGACCCCTGAGAATGAAGATTTTTGATTTCCTCACTCTCAGTGATGGGGAAAATTGCTCTAATTCAAATGGTGATACTACCCAGATGCTAGTACACAATGCAAGGGGCTTTTATTAAATCCCACATAGAGTATTCAAAGAGCTAGGTGTACTTCTCACCCAATTGTTGTGGAACGGAAAGAGATATAGGGTAAGCTTAGAGGTGAAAGAAACGACAATGGGGCAAGGGAGCCTAAAATCCCAGATTTAGAGTTATATTATCTGGCGTCCCAATTACAACACCCAATAGCATGGTTAGTTACAGACCCCTCTTGGGGTACCTATGGTAGACAACAGCTGGAAGCGTTACTTTGGTCAAATAGGACGCAGCAGGGAAGGTACCCTCCTCTAATTGGGCTAATGGCCAAAATATGGGATAGGACTAGTTAGATACTTTTTAGATATCTGCCTCTAGTTCAAATATCTGACCAGAGGCAAAAAGGCTGCCCCCTGCATGTGGGAGAAATTCTTTCATGTTATGAGTGAGGTAATATATGAGGTCATAAGCAGTGCATTTCGGGGGCAGAAGTTATAGTTAGCTTAGGTAACTATAAAAGCTAAATTTCAATGGTTTTGTACGAGTAAAATCTGGACCTAACTATAACATTACGTCACCAGTAGGTAGGTATAGTTAGAACCTAGTTTCCATAGGAAAAGCATTTTTGTTTTGTTAAAAAATTTGGCACAGTTTGGCGAAGCTTCACAAAATTGTCAAAACCTAGTTTGCCAGTCACTTCAACCGCTGTCTGGGAAATTTCGTCAAGCGGGGGCTGAGAAAAAAAGGGGGGTCCCAAAACACTTTTTGCCAATTCAATTTCCCGTAGGGATTTTAGACACAACTACAGCCCGAAGTGCTGGATCTTGGTCCAGAAAGAGGAATGCTGGATCTTGTTCCAGAAAGAGTGTTTTTGTAATTTGGTGTAAATGTACTCAGTAGTTTTGGAGCTATCAAAGAAAAAAGATTTAAGGATATTCAAAGCCGTGGATGAAAACCAAATCCACGTGCCAACAGCAATACTGTGATTGGCTGGCTGTAACCTGAGAGGAAAGTTGTGCCTGCCATTTTGTAGATTGGGACTTAGCACCCAGGTGGGTAAAATAAAATGTAAAAAGGATAGAAGGGGTCACGGTAAGGGTACCCTGGCCCAATGGCACTGATGGAGGGCACTGTGAGGGACCCCTCATGGGCAACAAATTGTCCCCAAAAGATTTTTGGGTGCCTGGGCACCCACAGATCCACCGCAATGTGATCCATATCTGTATTTAAAAACACATACACCCACTCACAGACCCACTCACATGCTCACTCACACAACCACATTTACATCCAGACAACCACTCACACACCCACTTACACATCCATATAGCCACTCACAACTGCTCAGAGACCCAGAACAGTCACACATGCATTCACACACCCACATAACCACTCAGACACCCACTCACACACCCTTACAGCTGCCTACACACCCACACAGAGACCCAGAAAACCACTCACACACCCATACAGCCACTCACTCACCCACTCAGAGACACAGAAAACACTCACACACCCTCTTACACACTCATACAGCTACTCACACCCCCACTCAGAGACCCAGAGAATCACTCACACATCCACTTACAGATCCATAGAGGCACTCACCTACCCACTTGCACACCTACAAACACACCCATACACAATTCACACACCCAGTCACAGACCCAAACAGCCACTCACACATGCACATGCACACCCACCACACACTCATGTACACACCTACACAACCACTCACACACCCAGGTTTCAAGGACATCCACAGAAATAGCATTAAAATCTATAGAAATTCACTGAAAAAACAAAGGTTGCAGGGACATTATAGGTAGGGAATGAAATGTATAAGAATCATAGAAGTTCAATCCAAAAAAAAAAAGTTACAGGGACGTTATAGTTAGGTTCAGATTTTACACACACAAAAACATAGAAATTCAGCAGTTATAGTTATCTCCAGTAACTATTACTCATGCTTTAAGGTAACTAAAACTCACGCCCTAGCTATTCACTACTAATTACCCCACATATTATATCATTCATGACATCTTCTATGACACTCATGATAATATTAAAATCACTGCAGCATTTGCAGTGAAATTAATAATGAGAAAACTGTGCATGGTGGATGCGCGAGTTGTAGTTACCTTAGTGCCAAAGCTTGTTAACATGCTGCATGCACTGTTTTAACGCACTGTCTGTTGCCTTCCCATCTCCTTCTCATCTCCTGGTGCCACAGACCATCAACCATGCTCCTCCCAAGCAAAACTTGGCAACAATGTAAGGTAGCTGATCTGTAGGTGATTCAGGTGATTTGAGGAAGGAGGAGTGAAGGTGTTTATGTTCAGAGGCTTGCCACTGCTGTATTTTTCCTTGGATTGAACTGTGAACACAAATACCCTCCCCCCCTTGCCCACAGCTTCATTTTATTCCCCAGCAGTAGCGAGGGTCTTTTCATCCAGGGTACTATCCTAGCAAGAGTACCCACAATTCCAGGTGCTCAAGAGGTTGGGAGGAAGCACTGGGGGTGGAGGGTAGTCCTGTGTATGGAGATTAGATTATTTACGATTGCAACTGCATCTGTTAAGGCAAAACTTGACTTTAAACATACCAACATTTCAGCACATACATAAATTTAATTGGCTAGTTTTTCAATATAGGGTACGAAATCCTGCGATTGGTAGAGATGCTGCCTGTCTTTCATTTATATAGGAGTCCAAATATTTCTTGGTCTCTTGAGGGAAGAAGATGGGGTACATCTTGGTAGTTATGGATCAGGTCCTTATGTAATTTTCACTCATCCTTATCTCTCTCTAGCATCCCCTTAAGACGTGAACTCAAATACTCTTCCTCCTTTGGCCTCTTGGGTAACCTTTCTATATCCATTTACAACAATAGGAAAATTAAGTTCCAAGCCAACAACACAGTCCTGGCCATGATCAACTTAATTTATCTCACCCTCAGGCCCTCCAGTGGTCCAACACGTGCCCCCTCTCAGTCCGTCCATAAAAAGCCTCACTTATTTTCTTCACTCTCCGGTCTACCCAGACAGCACCTCTCACCCCGAACTCTTCTACTATCTGATAGGCCTCCCATAACACACAACCCACCCCCAATATCAGCCCTTGAATATCCCCCCACAGACCATCCCCGTACCGTTCCCCTCACACCTCACTCAATCCATTATCTCGCAAACCAGTTGCCACCGCCACCTTCTTTCCATCTCCTCAGTTGGCCAATATATATCTCCCCCTTCTCCCTACCTTCTCCGGCCCCTGCCCTAACATCTCCCAACACCAGATAGCAACAACCAGCACCTTCCCCTCTCGACATTGCCACCCCTCAGAGTCTTATTATCAAAGACAGTGGCCCTTAGACAAGAAAAGAAATGTACAGGGAATAAATATAGACTAAGTAGAACTATATTTCTTTTTGAAAATGTCCAGCCGGACAGTTTAATATCTTGATAAGGATAATACACGAGGAGTAAGTCACAGAGTGTAATGGACGTGGGACACCAGCCGATGTCCGACTAACACACTGGGGGGACACAAACAGAAGAGGGGAATAGTAGGCATGGTCGGGTCATCTGAGTATCATAAATCATAAACAGATAATCCACAATATACACATATGCATGCACAATTTATGTCAACTATGCATTTAGTGCATTTTTGGTCGACGACGTTTCGAAATTGCTACCTCAAAGATGATTATTTCAAGGAAGCAATTTTTCTTTAGGCAATCATTACTGTCCTGAGGATGAACCGATATTATGTATGGTTCGAAACGTCGTCGACCAAAAATGCACTAAATGCATAGTTGACATAAATTGTGCATGCATATGTGTATATTGTGGATTATCTGCTTATGATTTATGATACTCAGATGACCCGACCTTGCCTACTATTCCCCTCTTCTGTTTGTCTCCCCCCAGTGTGTTAGTTGGACATCGGCTGGTGTCCCACGTCCATTACACTCTGTGACTTACTCCTCGTGTATTATCCTTATCAAGATATTAAACTGTCCGGCTGGACATTTTCAAAAAGAAATATAGTTCTACTTAGTCTATATTTATTCCCTGTACATTTCTTTTCTTGTCTAAGGGCCACTGTCTTTGATAATAAGTATCTACCCAAGGTCCTTAGCTTATTGCGCCCTGGGTTCACTTGTATTGCTTAAATAACCCCTCAGAGTCTGTCCGTAACAGCCCACCCCAATCCCCCCACAATTGCTGAACATAACTGTCCTGTGTTCAACAAGCTCTTTCCTCGTTCTCACACCTCACCAAAAAATGGACATCACATCAGCTCAACTCAATCTAAGTGACTCTCTGTCATCTCATCGCTGATACCCTCATCACCCTTTGTGGACCCTCCCCCAATATTCTTCCAGCATACCAAGGGCAGCTGCCTACCCAGACCCAATTGGACTAAATCTCGCCTAGACAGCTCTATCTCTAACTCTATCTCCCTAAGAGTTACGCAGACTCAAATTTACTATCCTCTCCTCCTATCTTCCTTTCCACCATCATCTCTGATCGCAGTCAAACTCGCGCACACCATTCCAGGGCATGTAACTGGATTCAAATCCCAGCTACCCTACGTGAACAGCCAAGTCAAAAAGACAACAGCTTCTCCCTTACCTGCATGCTACATAATTGTCGACCTGCAGTTCAACACCACCTAGAGATATCAGACTCGATCCAGACTTATAAGCTTGACATCATGATCTTTATGGAAATGTGGCACAATGTCTCATCTGACCATGCTCTAGACCTCCTTCTTTCTCCAAACTACTCCATTTTGCATTGTGACCGGGGAGATAGACACAGTCGCGGTCTCGCACTCACTCACTGAAACTACCTCAGATGCCAAACCCTCCCAATGACTAATTTTCAGTCTTTCTAATGCATGTGTATATTGTGGATTATCTGCTTATGATTTATGATACTCAGATGACCCAACCTTGCCTACTATTCCCCTCTTCTGTTTGTGTCCCCCCAGTGTGTTAGTCGGACATCGGCTGGTGTCCCACGTCCATTACACTCTGTGACTTACTCCTCGTGTATTATCCTTATCAAGATATTAAACTGTCCGGCTGGACATTTTCAAAAAGAAATATGGTTCTACTTAGTCTATATTTATTCCCTGTACATTTCTTTTCTTGTCTAAGGGCCACTGTCTTTGATAATAAGTATCTACCCAAGGTCCTTAGCTTATTGCGCCCTGGGTTCCCTTGTATTGCTTAAATAACCCCTCAGAGTCTGTCCGTAACAGCCCACCCCAATCCCCCCACAATTGCTGAACATAACTGTCCTGTGTTCAACAAGCTCTTTCCTCGTTGTCACACCTCACCAAAAAATGGACATCACATCAGCTCAACTCAATCTAAGTGACTCTCTGTCATCTCATCGCTGCTACCCTCATCACCCTTTGTGGACCCTCCCCCAATATTCTTCCAGCATACCAAGGACAGCTGCCTACCCAGACCCAATCGGACTAAATCTCGCCTAGACAACTCTATCTCTAACTCTATCTCCCTAAGAGTTACGCAGACTCAAATTTATTATCCTCTCCTCCTACCTTCCTTTCCACCATCATCTCTGATCGCAGTCAAACTCGCACACACCATTCCAGGGCATGTAACTGGATTCAAATCCCAGCTACCCTACGTGAACAGCCAAGTCAAAAAGACAACAGCTTCTCCCTTAACTGCATGCTACATAATTGTCGGCTTGCAGTTCAACACCACCTAGAGATATCAGACTCGATCCAGACTTATAAACTTGACATCATGATCTTTATGGAAATGTGGCACAATGTCTCATCTGACCACGCTCTAGACCTCCTTCTTTCTCGAACTACTCCATTTTGCATTGTGACCGGGAAGATAGACACAGTCGCGGTCTCGCACTCACTCACTGAAACTACCTCAGATGCCAAACCCTCCCAATGACTAATTTTCAGTCTTTCTAATGCATGTCGGCAGAGGTGTTCTCTTCCACTACCTCCAACCTCAGACTGAATGTGATTTACCACCCACCGAGTCTAAACAACTCCTTCATCGAGGAATGCATGGATTTCTTCACTGCGCAACTCATCAGCTCAGACAGAAATATCTTCATTGGTGACTTCCACATCCACTGGGGAGGCATGGCCAACAGCTATGTGGATACGTTCACCTCCTTTCTCCATGCCAATGATCTCCAACAACACTGCCATAAACATATACATCACAAAGGTGCCCTTCTGGATCTGATAATATCCAACTGTCTCAACCTAAAGACATATGACCCCCATCCCAGTCAACTGGTCCGATCACATGCAGATTCCATTCTCCCTAACCGGCTCCCAACCAGAACATACAAGCAACACAATAAAGAGAAAATATTGTACAGGGACACATCCAACCTTGACACAGAAGCCATAACCATAATAGCGCTTTCCGCCATAATTTCGATTACACCTCATATGGACATTAATAAGGCCACTGACAAGTATAACTCCTGCATGGAATCTATTTTCGACAAATGTGCACCCCTGAAATGCAAACTATTCAGACTTAATCCCTCCCGGCCCTGGTTCTCCAAATAGCTTTATGAAGAAAGTTGATCAGAAAATGTGAGCAAGAATAGAGAAAGCGCAGTCTCACCTGAGTATGACTAAGCTCTGCAAAGCGAGAAAACATTACAAAGACCAACTCCTCAGTGCCAAATCCTCCAAAATCACAGCTCTTCTGAATTTGGCAAAGAATAGAACAAAGCATCTGTTCGAGGTCATTGCTCAGACTTCTAACCCCTCCACCACTTAGGCTCCTAAGTCATCAGTGGCCCGTTGCAACTACTTCATGGTTTAGTTTGATACAAAAGTAAGAGACATCCATATTGCACTGCCCTTCAATGACTCCATTGAAATGGTTGAGACTCTACAATGCAAGGCACTACTATCATGGTCATCCTTCTCTCCAATATCCGGACAGGACTTACAATGAACAATCTCCAAAGTAAAACCCTCAAACCACCATCAGGACGCCCTCCCAGTTTCTATCAGCAAATCTCTTGCCACACATATGGACCACTATAGTGAACTCCTCTCTCAAAGAGGACCTCTTCACAGAATGACTAAAATGGGTCAAATCACCTCTCTCTTGAAAAAACAACCTCTCGATCCAGAGAACCTGAACAACTACCGCCCAGTCTCCACACTACCATTTTTTACCATTTTTAGGCAGTATCCTCCCAACTAGCCTCCCACACTCAAACAACCTCCTAGACTCTCTCCAATCAGGTTTCCGACAGAATCACAGTACAGAAACTGCTATCCTCCAAATAGTCGATAACTCCCTTAGAATCTTCGACTCCAGCCACTCCTGCCTCCTGGTCCATCTGGATTTATCAGCTGCATTCAACACTGTCAGCCATCTGGATCTCCTTCATATTCTTAAACTTCACATGGGATATGGAGGCACTCTTCTCAACTGGTTCTCCTCATACCTATCCAGCAGTTCACAAATTGTGAAAATAGGCAACTCACTCTCGAGGTCAGTCAGTTTTCACCAAGGGGTCCCCAAGGTTCAATCCTCTCCCCAACCCTCTTTAACCTCTACCTAGAACCTCTATGTGTGATTCTCAGAAACTCTAGGATTCTCTTCCACCTCTATGCCGACGACACCCTAATTTACTTAAAAATCTCATCACCAAATTTCAAAAACTCTCTTAAAGATTCAAAACTGGATGTCCAACCACCATTTAAAACTAAACCTAACTAAAACAGAATTTCTTTTGCTCTCACCTCCAAAAGCAAAAACACCAGTATAAGAATGGATGCCTAAACTTCTTGCCCTGAATGGTTGCAATGCTATTGTCCAGAGAGCCTGATCACTCGGCATCACCCTTGATAATCATCTCAATCTTCATAGCAACATCGCAGCCATGGCCAACAGGACACAACTCCAAGTTAGGTATCTTTGGGGCATCAGACAATTGATTCTGGAACAAGACTTCAAAATAGTGGTGCAGTCACTCTATCTCCCTATACTAAACTATGGATTGCCCTTCTCTTAGGCATTCCCAAAGTTCACCTAGGCCAATAAGAGCAATTCTGCATGCTATAACACACTGTTTTAGGTCTCAATAGATGTTACCATTATTCCCCAGCCCTGCTAAACCTCCACTGGCTCCCCATTGAAGCATTGAATGAGAAACTGAAAATCTCCTGAGCAAATAGGGTGTCCAGAAATGCTCAATCCCTGCTACTGGAACCCCCCACCTTCAGTCGAGAACAATACATGAACCAGTCTTTTCCTGGAAGTGGCACTAAAATCTAGAACTCTTTGCCTCCCTCTCTCCATCTAACCACCTGCCTACTAACCTTCATAAAGACACTCAAGCTTCTCCTTTTTGACAGACATCTAGGTTAATTCACCCTCGACCAGACTTACGCACTCACTCCAAGGCGATCTGACCTGCCTTCATTAGTTGACCCAACCATCTAAATTGATGTTATAACTGTGTGTTTCCTCTGCCCAATTGCTGCAGCTGCTTTTTGTGTTTACTCCTGCAAACATCCGCTGAAGAAATCGTTTGAGTTTAATTACTAGCAATGTAACCTGCTGTAACTTCTATATCCCTATATCCTGCTTTTCTTAAAGCGCTCGGATACCTAAGCGCTCTGTCCATGCTATCTAAATGAGCAAAAGTAATACATCATAAAATAAAATCTAAAGGGTCACTGGCTTTTGCAATGAAGTGAGTTGAAATGTTGGAGGGTGTAATAGTTCTCAGCATTTACCCGTCCCTGAGATCTATGAATCAAATAAGTAAAAAAGGAACAATGGGGGACATTATAACCTATTTGTTTGTCCCCTCTCCCAATCCTAGCTCTTTAGCTCTTAAGAAGCCTCAGAACATTAAAACAGCAAGAGTGACTTACTATCAGGGTCCTCGTGTCTTTTTCCTTCACAATCAAGGAGCGTTGCTGCCATCTTCTGTCCAAATAAAATATCATTCGTACAAAAATTATGATATACAAATGATGTGCATAATGACATTTTATTTTGTAAACTAATGTATTGGTCATAACATTGCTAATGCAGTGGATTCTGGCTCGTAGCACTGTAGATAACAGCATACGTTAATGCATAACTCAATGGCACTTGTTTGATCATCTTCAGAAGAAGAAAAGCTAAGTTGTCCTACAACGAATGCAGCTACGACCTGCACATTTTTAACAAAATTCTACAACAAATCTGTTAACCCTTTAAACTATATTACCAATTTACCATGCCCAGGCTTTTGCGTTAACCTTTTGAAAGCAACTATTTACACGACTGCCGGCTAACTGCTGTCCTTGGTTCCCAGTATTACCGCAGATGGCAATCAGAGTCCTTTTTTAACTCAGAATCTCTCAGCCATTTATCTCTAGCCTCCCTCACCTCCTCTTATGCACATTGAAGCCTTCTTATGATACTGGGCTCCCCATTGCTGATTGCTGTATACCTTTGGCCCCTTTTGTTAGCCACTAACCATTTTGGCTGACTTTAGCCATCTGAGTAGCTGAAACCCTTTCAGCCATTCTTCACAGACCGCACTCCTTTTCACCCGTCCACCTTTAGACTCCTCTACCAAGTTTCAGTCTCTCTGTGACCAGATCCACCCTCAGGCCACTGTGCCAACACTAGACAGCTTCTGCTTTCACTCAAATGTGTAACCCAGGCTTTTTATTCCCTTTGCATGCTCTGGTTTTCCAGTTCTATGAAGGTGGGTGTTTCCTGGAGTTGATAGCATAAAAAGAACCATTTACAAAATGGATATTCTAATATATGTGGCGTGGAATTGCATAGGTGACCTCCTACTCCCAATCTTCTTCCTTCACCTCCAGGTCCTTTTGTGCCTTCTGGTGTTGATCCTCCTGCTGGTACTGTTCCAAGTCTTCTTTTTCTGGGTTGTTTTGGCCCTCCTGATCTTCATCCTTGCCCTGGACCAACTGATTCTGGTCACCCTGATACCGGTTTTCTGAATCTGGAGCCGCTGGTTCTGGTCTTTACTGACCCTTGTCTTCCTGGCCCTTCCTTGTATTAGACCATCCTGGGCCTCATGATCCTGGCACTACTGATCATCACCCTGAGCAAACTGGTCTTCTGGTTATTTCTCCATCTATCCCTGTTGTCTTGGTTCTCCTAAACATTAGCACTCCTAATCCTTCTGGTTTGGGTCCCAATGATTTTCTTTGACCTTGTTCCTGTCTTCATGGTCGACCTGGTACTGCATCCATGGGTCCTGGTCCTCATCGGGGGCGTCATTTATGAGAAATGACGCATCGCTGCGTGAAAGCTGCTTTCACTCAGCGATGCGTCATTTCTCAGTGCGCACTCCTTGCGACATTCCTGATGCGTCATATTTAATGTATGATGCATCATGTCGCAAGGAGTTACAGATACGTCAGTATTTCTGATGTATCTGTAAGCGCAAAAGTGACGCATTGCTGGAGTGTGTCACGAAAGTGACGCAACTCCAGCAATGTGCCCTTTCACATGGGGCAAGCCCCATGTGAAAGGGCCTGCGTCACTCTTACGCCTGCTGGGAGGTAGGCACAAGATTTTGACGCAACGGCGTCCTAAAAGTGACGCAGTGAAATCTAATAGATTTTACTGCGTCACTTCTACGACCATTCCTTGCGTCAATATGCCCCCCTTGCATACATTATACCTGGCGCAGGTATAATGTGGCGCAGGGCTTTACAAAGTGACGCATCTACCTAGATGCGTCTGTTTGTAAATATGGCGCAACAAGGTGCACTTTTTACGCCACTGGTGCGTCACAAAAAGTGACGCACCGGTGGCGTAAAAGTGACGCACAGCCTCATAAATGAGGCCCTAGGTCTTCTTGGGCTTGGCCTGTTCATTTTTGTCCTCATCTGGTCGCTTTGGTCCTTGTGGCTCTGCTTGTCCTGGTCCCCCTGATCCTCACCAGCCTGCTCTTGATTCCCCTGTTCCTGGTTCTCCACTTGCTGCTTCAAGTCCTGGCCACCTTGGTTGTGACCCCTCTCATCTTCCTAGCACCGTTCCAGGTCTGGTTTATTCTGATACATTTAGTCCGCACAATCCTCTCCAATCTGGTCCTTGGTTTTAATAGACCTATACCACCTGCTCCTGCCCTGATTTGCCCAACTTGTCATGATACTCGTGGGCCTGGTCCTCCTCAGCTGCAGTTTCCACATTGGGTTTGGGGGCTTTGAACCCCTGACTGCAGCCATTACTTACATGCAGCAATGCATCACACCATACTTACAAACTGTATTTATGGCACGACACAGAGCCACCTCTCCCGAAAGACAGTAGGTGCAGCTTTATTGTGTCCAGCAGCTTGGGCTGTTAGACTGGACTGTGCATGTCAGGTTGGCTGGTATTTTGCTTATGGCCCACCTGACATGCGCAGTTTATGCCTCCCCCGACATAGCTGACAGGGAGCTGGGGAAGCAACGACACAGCCACATCGGTCTCAGATAGAGCGCTGTGCTCACCTGTCCCAGCCAATAATCGCACTGCTCTTATGTTTTTTACATTATAAACAACATGAGAGCAGTGCTTTAATTGGCTGAGATACATGATGGTGTTTTCATTTCATTTGCCTGCCCAGAATGCATTGCTCTGCTCCTTAAAAGGTGTGAATTTCAAGGAGTCAGGCCCCAGGTGTAAAGAAGATCTGCTGAGGTAGGTTGATTGTTGTTTATTTGTTATGTTAATAATATAACACATATAATACATCTTGTCTTGTGTCATGTAATGGCAAAGCACAGTGCTCCAATACTGTTGGTAGAGTTTAGGCTTCAAAACTGCAAGACACTACCCACTACCCCACTATTTTTTAGAGTTACCCTCTGCCACTGGTTCTCCTGCTCCTTGTCATCCTGATTCTGCACTAACTTGTCCAATTAGTCTTAATCCTCCTTGTTAAGGTCACCCTGTGCTTAGCCACTTTACTTGGCCATCTTGGCTCCTGTCATCCTGGTCCTCCTTTTCCTCTTCACACTGGTCCTACCATGTGAGGCCATGATTCTCTTGGGCCTTTGTGACCTGATCTTCCTTTTCTCATTGGTTGTAGTCCCACTGGTCCTCCTTTCCCTGGTCCTCTTAGCTCTTGTCTTGCTGGGTCTGGTAGCCTGGCCACCGCCTTCTGATTCTCTAGGTCCTCACTTTCAGTCTGGTTTACCTACCACTACTCTTCCTATTTCTGGTCCTCACAGTTTGTGTTCTCTTCCTCGTTTTGTACCCAATATTCTTGATCGTTTTGTTTCTGATACTCCTTGTTTGGGTCTTTTATGCCTAATCTTGGTTCTGGTCCTTCCTGGTTCTTCCAAGCCCCCTTTTCCTAACTTTTCCTCTTCCTTCCCAATCCTCATCCCCTTGACCTGGTCATTCTGATATCACAATGCCCATCTAATTCTTCATACATCACTTTCTGATTCTGCTGGTGCCCTTGGCCTATCTGGATTCTCATGTCCTAGTCCTCCTAGGCCTTGCAATCTTAGCTTTTATCTTCCTAGTCCTTCTGACCCAGTACTCGTGGTCCTTCTAGCACTGCTTCCAATTGTCTGGGCCCTATTGGTACTGGTTCTATTTGCCTGGATCCTCCTCTTCTGAGCTTCCTCATTTTGGACCTGGTCCTACTGGATATCCAGATCAAGTCCCATTAGTCTTTCTTGCTATGGTTGTTCTGGTTTTCCTGATCTTCCTCATCCTGGCCCTGGGGGTACCAGGTCCTGGTCTTCTTTGTCCACTTAGTACTCTGGGCCCTAGTCCTTTGGTCATGGTCCCCCTGGCAAAGTCAAGTAAGAGTGGGCGTAGTTGGCGGAGTACTGCTACATGAAATTCCACGAAGTTGAACAAAAACTTCGGAACTTCGCTCCGTTGGACTCCCAATTAATAAAACAGAAACCTCATATACGTTTGGTAAAATAACAAGTATCTCTGCCTTTACATGCTAAAATGCATATAGTCATTTCACAAAAGTGAAAATGACCGAGGTGATGATTTTGGGATCCTCCCTAACCTAGGGAGAGAACCAATTAGATGCCTTGAATACATAGAGCATATCTTGCTGAACGATTCGGTAGTGGTCCCATCCTCTTAGGACCACCCCAAGCACAGTTATGGCAAAAAATGCAATCCCAACCAAAGGCCTTGCAAAGCACTATGGGACGAGACTAGCAGTGGGCAGTGAATATTATAGTATCCAATATCAAAATAATTCGACAAAGAGCTGCAGTTCAACTAGTCTTTACTAGGTGTCCCTCACAAGTCAAATGCAAAAGCATTGAAATTATTACATCAAGCTGCAGTTCCACTAGTCGTTACTAGGTGCCCCCCATGAGTCAAATGCAAAAGCATTTGACTTGAGGGACACCTAGCAACGACTAGTTGAATTGCAGCTTGGTGTAATAATTTCAATGCTTTTGCATTTGACCCTGGTAACACAGGTCCCAGTCCATCTGGCCTCTAATGCCCTTGCTCTCTTGATCTTTGTCCTTCTGGTTTGGATTGTCTAGGTCCTCCTGGATGTGTTCCCTGCGCTCTTAGTCCTACTGGTACTGGTGCGGGCTGCTTCGTTGGGTCAATTACCTATGGCCATCTTCACAGTGTCTCCTGAGACCCATGTTCTTTATTCTCCTGCTTGCTGAAATATGGTCAAGAGCAAATGTCGTTCTTCTGATTCTGATCAGAACCTTTATCTGGTTCTTCTCTAAATTCTATAATTACTTATACCAACTTCCTCAACTTGCCCATAGCCTTAGAATAGAATTAGGGTGTTTCCTTCATAGAGTCGTATTCGCCGTACACATGTTGCATGTGATATATTCCATATTATTGATTGTACTGCTGGGATAATATTCATGCATGCTCTATCCAAGAAAATATACATTTAACTTGATGGAACTGATTTGAGATGACTTTTAACTAATCTGATTAAGAAAGCCTTCATGGTTTGCAATCTACTCTTCTCTATCTTTACAGTGGGGCACAATTCGATTCAGTTAATGAAATGCTAACAAACATTGATATTTCAGCCTCAGTTCGAGACAAACACCCATGTAGGTGTTGAGTGTCGAGTTGCACATAGATTAGCATGGCTCATCTATTAGTTTATATAATCTCGTTATCAAATCTGGTAGCAGAGGTTGGTTCTCACTGAGGTGTAGATAGTTAGAATTTGCCTTAAAATATGTTCAAATTTGTCACGCTCAATCCACGTCCGTGATTTTCCAGTAGTCTGACTTGGAGAATTGCCTGTGTTCCAGCATGCCTGAACAGTTGCAGAGTCATAGGAGAATGGCTATAGTAGGGTTACGCATCTTCACTTTCTGTGTATGATAATATTTCCCTGTGCTGTTCCCCGACACCTTTAGAGCAATTGTGTATTTTGAATTTCTTTAGTGGAACAGACAAGAGTTGTTTGACTGGTTTTTGTTAATTTGCTATAGCAGAGCTGAAACGCTGCTGAGTGAGAGCTGCTATGAGGTACTGCAAGTTGCATCCTAAGATTCAATTGTGGTATTTGCCTATTGGTGTGAGCTGCACTTAGATTGGTTGTTATGCCAGTGAATGCTGCACCGTAAGTGGACAGCGTTGTGGTGCCGCTTTGGGATTGAAAGTTGGTGTGGTTGAGTATTGCCCTGTGATTTGCTGGAACTGCTGGTTATTTCATTCAATGCATAATTGTAACATAGTGCATTAAAAACAGAGAAAAGATGATATTTTTCATAAAATTAAGGGTCTTATTCGGATACGAAGTGAGAATACTTGTTTGTCGATGTGCAACGTTGGGGACCACTGGGTGCCACACAGCCCCGTGGTCTCTGGCAACTCTCTGCTTCAGGCAGGAGCCGGCATTGCTCCCACCTGCATGGAGCAGCCAAAATTGCCGCTCCCTGATGACCAACATTGGGGACCACTGGGAGCCTCAATAGCCTCAATGCCCTGTGGTCTCTGGCATCTCCCTTCTTCAGGCAGGAGCCAGCATTGCTCCCACCCGCAGAGAAGCAATTCTTTCATCAGTGTTCCTTCAGATGAAATGTCCGCTCCCAGATAGCGGGAGTAGTTTTCATGCTCAGAGTCCTTCAGAGTGAACTTACAGCTTGCTCTTGCTTGACGGGAGCTGTCAAAGCTCCAACCATGAGAAAGCAAACTCCATTCTGCAGAGGGTGGACAGCCGGCCTTGGGGGTGGTGGTCTCCAGGGCCACCAATGACTCCAGGAGAGGGGCCCCTCCTTTCTATTGCACATATATATATTACCTACTGGCGGTCACCAGTAGGTATATATAGTTAGGACCTAGTTACCATAGGAAATCCCCAACATTCTATTGGGAATAACTTTGGCGCAGATTGATGAATCTGCGTGTAATTTTCCTTAAATTTGCTCATCTAAGCTCCGCTCCTTCCCTGAAAGTTTCGGGGGGATTCGTCAAGCGGGGGCCGAGAAAAAAAGGGGGTCCCAAAACTTGTTTTCCCCATGTTAATTTACATAGGGACCTTTAGACACGGCTACAGCCCGAACGGCTGAATGGAATTACACCAAACTTGGCAAAACTGTAGGGCCTGGTATGCAGATGTGCCTTTGCAATGTTTGGTAAAAATCCCTCCAGTAGTTCTTGAGAAAATTGAATTTGGAATTTTTCAAATGCCATTTTCTGTGGGACCTTTAGACACGGCTACAGCCCGAACGGCTGAACGGAATTACACCAAACTTGGCTAAATGGTAGGGACAGGTATGCAGTAATGCCTTTTCTTTTTTTGGTGAAAATCCCTGCAGTAGTTGTTGAGAAAATTGAATTTGAGCAAATTATATATCTATATGCGCTCAACATTCTATTGGGAATAATTTTGGCGCCGATTGAGGAATCTGCGTGTAATTTTCCAGAATTTTGGCCAGCTCTGCTCCGCTCCTTCCCTGAAAGTTTCGGGGAGATTCGGGGAGATTCGCCAAGTGGGGGCCGAAAGGGGGGTCCCAAAACGTGTTTTCCCCATGTTAATTTCCATAGGACCTTTAGACACGGCTACAGCCCGAACGGCTGAACGGAATTACACCAAACTTGGTAAAATGGTAGGGACAGGTATGCAGTAGTGCCTTTTCTATATTTGGTGAAAATCCCTCCAGTAGTTTTTGAGAAAATTGAATTTGAGCAAATTATATATCTATATGCGCTCACCGTAAGCGCACCGTACGCATACGGTGCGCGTACCGTACGCGTACGTGCGCGTACCCTTACATGTGCGCGCGACTTTCTGATTGGCTGGCAGTCGACTGTCAACATTCCAAACTGTCCAAACCAGGAAGTGTTGGCCACCCTCTTGTTTTTCAGGAGAACTGAGGCACAAGAGAGCCCAAAACAAGAGTGGAAAACACAAAAAGGGGGCAGGGTAGAGACCAACCAACCCTCTAACCCTTCTCAGGGGGTCCCAGAAGGACCCCCAAGGGCAAAAAAAAATGATAAATCGATAAAATCGAAGGGTACGCACACCGTACGAGTACGGTACGTGTACCATGCGCGTACCCCGCGATTTTATTAAAAAAAATAATAATAATTTTGTCCTTGGGGGTCCTTCTGGGACAACCTGAGAAGGGCTAGGGGGCCAGGGGGTCTCTACCCTGCCCCCTTTTCGCGTTTTCCACTCTTGTTTTGTGCTCTCTTGTGCCTCACTTCTCCTGAGAAACAAGATGGCTGCTCAGGTAGTCCCAGAAGGATAATAACATATATAAACGTTATCCGCTAATAGAATTAGCATTTACAAAACGGTATGCACCTGTTACAACGCATTTTTTACAACGCACTACCACTACAACGCAGGCATTACAACGCATACCATTACAACGCATAGTGCTGGGGGGCGCTCTAGGATAAGAGGTAAGTTTAATTTACTATCCAACACCTTCCCTAGGGTCCACGGGGACTGGAGTTAGAATAGTAAATTATACTTACCACTATCCAGCACCCCAAAGCGCTATGCGTTGTAACGGTATGCGTTGTAAATACCGCGTTGTAATGGTATGCGGAGTAAAAGTATGCGTTGTAACGTCATACATCCTTACAAAACCTTTGAAATTTATTGAAAAAAAAATAGGTTTCACGCCTGATATAGTTAGGAATTAGCATTTAAAAACCTTGCAAATTCACTGAAAAAACCATAGGTTTCAAGCCTTCTATAGTTAGGAATTAGCATTTAAAAAACCTTGCAAATTCACTTAAAAAACCATAGGTTTCAGGCCTTATATAGTTAGGAATTAGCATTTAAAAATCTTGCAAATTCACTTAAAAAACCATAGTTTTCAGGTTTTCAGGCCTTATATAGTTAGGAATTAGCATTTTAAAAACCTTGCAAATTCACTTAAAAAACCATAGGTTTCAGGCCTTACATAGTTAAGAATCAGCATTTAAAAAACCATTGAAATTGCTCCTATATAGTTAGTTGTACTAACTATATTTTGCGCACCCGCAATCCACTGCGACCGCCAGTAGGTAATAAATATATATATTACCCACACTGACGAAGGCAGCACGCCGAAACGCGTCTGTGTAGAGCGCCTGCGAAAATAAACCTTGCATGGTAGAAAGAACCCCTCGAGTGCTGTTGTCTTCTTCGAATTGGAAGAGGAGTCGGAGCGTTTTATATATATATATATATATATATATATATATATATATATATATATTCACTGAAAAAACCATAGGTTTCACACCAGTTATAGTTACCTGGAAATTTTACTGACATAAAACCATTGAAATTCCCACGTTATAGTTAGTTGGACTCACTATAACTTGCACGTGTAATGCACTGCTGATGACATCACATATTACATCACTCATGACATGGTCAGTGACATCACTCATGACATCAATGATGACACCATCCAGTGAATGTGTGTCTTTCTGAAAAATAAACTTGTTTTATATATGTATATGTAAAGGTCGATGGAAGAATAAATGTTTCAATAAGTGTCTTAATGGATGTTTTAAAAAAAAAAATTGATTGGTTAACTGGCTTATTAAGTGTATCATAGTGAATACATATATTAGCGAGTATTGTTTAAATATTTAAATGTTTGTATCAGTGTTTCACTGTGTGTATAAGTGGCTGCATGGGTAGGTGAGTAGCTACATGTGTGTGTATATGGGTTATTAGATGTTTTTTAGTATCAGTATAAGTGTCAGTATGATTTGGTGGGGGTGTTACTTAGCACATAGATGCATCAATGACTGACTCACTGTTTGTATATGTTTTGAAGACAGCATATGTGCCGGACTGTATGGGTGAATGAGTGTGTATATGTATGTGTTAGCAAGTGAATGACTGTCTTACTAGTGTCTTTATCAGTAACTACATATGTTTTAATCTAGTATATGTGAGTATTGATGTATATAAGTGAGTATATGTGAGAATGAGAGATTGAAAGAGTTCTTGTTTAAATAAGTATGTGTTTCTATAAGTGATTGTTTAAGAGAGTAACTATGTGTAAGTTTCCTTAGAAGTAAGGTGGTAGTGTGTGTATAGCTGTATATGCAAAAAAAATGGATGTTCAATAGTTTATTTGCATGTGTGAGTATGTGTGTGAGCAACTTTTGGAAGACTATCGGTGTGTTAACGGATGTATAGGTGTATCACTACATATGATGAGTGAGTATATGTATGAATGACTATATAGAATTGTTGGTGAATGAGTGGATGTGTATATAAATGGTGGAATTACTGAATTGGTTGTTGTAACTGGTATAGGTATCTCCACTTTTTTGAAAATTTTAGTTTCTATTTTTGAATATGTGTTTCAAGGGTTACTTTACAGTGAAAGGAGGTCTGTCACTCTGTCACAAGGATGGTGTCATCAGTGATGTCATGAGTGATG
This sequence comes from Lissotriton vulgaris, assembly GCF_964263255.1. NCBI lineage: Eukaryota > Metazoa > Chordata > Amphibia > Caudata > Salamandridae > Lissotriton > Lissotriton vulgaris. Next base: position 418,534,373 of record NC_141687.1, read on the forward strand.
TCACTGACAATGTCATGAGTGATGTAATATGTGATGTCATCAGCAGTGCATTACATGCGCAAGTTATAGTGAGTCCAACTAACTATAACGTGGGAATTTCAATGGTTTTATGTCAGTAAAATTTCCAGGTAACTATAACTGCTGTGAAACCTATGGTTTTTTCAGTGAATTTAATAGGTTTTTTAAATGCTAATTTCTAACTGAAACTGGTGTGAAACCTATAGTTTTTTCAGTGAATTTCATAGGTTTTTTAAATGCTAATTCCTAACTATAACTGGTGTGAAACCTATGTTTTTTTCAGTGAATTTCATAGGTTTTTTAACTGCTAATTCCTAACTTTATATAGGGCCTCATACCTTTGTGTTTGTTAGTGAATTTCTAAGGTTATGTATTAGCAAATGTCTATAGCTTAGAAAGGTATTTTTTTCTAAAAATGAATCCTATATTGTATATTAATATAATATTTTTTTTTAAAGTATATTCATTTTTTTTATGTTTCACCCTGGAGCGCTCCCGGTGCGCGTACCGAGGCGCGTCCCGTCAGCGCACTAAAAAAATAAATAATGAAGGAGTGAGCATGAGGAATGGGGACAAAGAGAGTGGTGTAAAGAGAAAGAGAGCTAAAGGGAGAAACACAGAGGGACTGTGTAATAGATAGTAAAACAGAGAAAAGGTATAAGTGAAGTAACTGAGAAAAGGAAAATGAATAAGGGAGCTAAAGAAGAGAAGAAAGAGGAAGAAGACTAAAGCAGAGGTTCTGGGAGAATGTGAATGGGTGATGAAAGTAAAGGATGGGGAATGACGGGTAGTGACGGAACCAGAGAAAAGGAACAGCGGTAACAGAGGGAAAGAAAAGAGCAGTGAGTGTAAGTAAAGAGAAGTGAATGAGAGTGGATAAAAGTGAATAAGGGAAATAAATATGGAGGATAAGAATAAGTGAGGGAAGCAGATTAAGGAAACAGGGGTGAGATAGGGTGAGAGAAAAGTAGTGAGGTTAAAGCAAAGGGTGATGACAAACTACATTTTGTAGTCACACTTACCATATAATTAATGAAAACTTACTTGCATGTTTAAACTACACTTTGTATCTGTGAAAGACAAAAGAAAAAACAAGTTATAATTAGTCAAATATATATTTTAAAATAGAAGAAACAGGTCAAGAGGTAAAAAATCAAAAAAAGTGTACTAAGAAATAAAGCAAGAGTGAAGGATACAAAAACAGAAATAAAGTAATGTAGAAAGACAAAAAAGAGGGAAAAAGAAATAGAAGGAGAACAAATTACTGAAGATAAGTGAGATACTAAAAGAATGTGAGATACCAAAACGAAATCAGGAAAGAGAAGAAAGTAAAAGGAAAATGAGTGAAAGGGAAAGGAGTCTAAATGAGGATCCATTAATAAGAAAGAGGAATGGAAGATGACTGAGAGTGAGTGAAGGGGAGTCACAGAGTGAAAGGATGAAAGGAATGAGGTTAATATAGAATGATAGAGGAAAAAGGAGTGAGAAAGTAAGTACACAGAAAGACAAAGGTAAGGACTGAGTGAAAATTGTTTTTTTGGGAGGGGGACATAAATGGGCCTCCTAAACCCCCCTCAGGAAACCTAGAGGGTCAGGAAGTGTCTACCGTGCCCCCTTCAACCCATTCTCAACATTGTTTGTCCTCCATCTTGTGTCTCAATTCTACAGGAACACAAAATGGCGGACTTCCGTAGCGCCTCCGGTGCGCGTACCGGGGCGCGCACCGGTAAGCGCTCCCAAAAAAAATGTGGGAAAGTAATTTACATAAAAACCACTGGAGACACATACACCAAATATAGAATAGGCCATACTACATAGCAGTCCCTACCATTTACCCAAATTTGGTGGTATTCCATTGAGCCATTTGGGTTGTAGCCCTGTCTAAATATCCTGAGGTAAATTACATGACAAAAACACATATGAAACTGTTTGAATTTTCAACCAATTAAAATGTAACTTACATTTTGTACTTTTATGTGCTGACATTTGATTGGTTAAGTACATGAATATATATGAAAAATGAGAGGGAAACACAGCCATTTTGACTAACACTACCTAAGGTACATTTGGAAAGAATTTTGAAAGAAAACTTTAACTACTTTAAAATAGGTAAGTCGTTAATTTGAAAGGAGAACTATGTTATGCACTTTAAATTAATTTAGGAAAACGTTTTCAGATAGTTATATACTGTCCCTCTGTAAGAGTTAGAGATTGAGATAGGCTTCTCTGTCATAATTTTGGATTGAGTTAGGCTTCTCTGGTATAATTATGAATTTACTTAGGCTTCATCACAGGCACTTTTTAATAGTTCTACTTCCTGCCTGAAACCTTACACTGCCCAAAGATAACTTCACTGTTAAAAACTCACAAGTACCTGTCTGAACTTAAACCCAACAGTGCCCTATCTCTACTGATATATTTATTTTTTATGCAATTTACAGCAACAAAATGGAAGAACAGAATATTTCTTTCGAAATTGTTTTGGACAAAAACCCTGAAGAAAAAATTGCTGAGAATGATAACTTTGAATTTATGGATGAGTCTCTGGACCTTCAATTAGTTCAGTGTGTGGAATCAATAGAATCACAGAATGAGAATGAGGACATTCCAGACAATATATTGTTAGAAGTTTTATTACATTTTGAAAAAGAATAAAAAAAAATTTATATTTAATAAACAAAAATTGTTCGAGACATTATTCATTTTTATATGTAATTCATCAAGTAGTTCAAAAATGTTTATAATATTAAGTGAGACTTATAGTATACTGTGCAACTTTTTTGTGTTACATATTAAGTTTGCTCATAGTTACTTCCTTTCTCCCACTATATCATCTCCAATGTGTATTTAACATCTCTTTATCATCTCCTGCCTCCATGTTGTTTCTGCTTTCCTGACAGACTATGGTATGAATTCCATATACCACAATAACTTCTGTAACAACATGCAAGATATCTACAAAGGAGACGGTGTATATTACATTTTAGACTCTGCATTGGTACCTACATTTTGGTACTTAATATAAAAAAAACAACAAAAAGAACAATTAATAAACATACAATTTTTGAAAAGTCTGTCATTCTTTTTTCCCCATGGTACGTTCCACGGTACGCTCCCCAGTCCGCTCCCCGATGCGCGTACCGGGTGCTCCCCCCGCACAAAATGAAAAAAAAATGTATTTTCTTTGCCCCGCGGGGCCCTTTTATAGCCCCCACATCAAACCTAAAGGGTCAGGGGGGGTCTACCCTGCCCCCTTATGATCATTTCCCCCTTTGTTTTAGACACCTCTTGTGTCTCGATCCTACCGAGACACAAGATGGCAGCCGCTCCGGACTGTTTTGAATGTTTACAGACACCGGAGAGCCAATCAGCTTTCTGTGCGCAAGTCGCGTAGCGCGCCCGGTGCGCGCCCCGGCGCGCTTACCGGGGCGCTGCCATAGATATATATATTTTTTTGAACCTAAATTACTCGAAATCCACTGGAGCACATATCTTGAGACATAGCAAAGGCACATCGGGCTACCAGTCCCTACAATTTTGCCAAGTTTGGTGGTAATCCATTCAGCCGTTCGGGCTAAAAGTGAGTTCTACCGCCCTATGGAAATTAACATGGGGAAAACACGTTTTGGGACCCCCTTTTATCTCAGCCCCGCTTGAGGAATCCCCCCCAAACTTTCAGGGAAGGACCGGAGCTTGACGAGGCAAATTTGAGGAAATTTTCAGGCAGATTCGTCAACCGGCACCAAAGTTATTCCAAATAGAATTTTGAGATTTTGCATTGAAAAAAATCCTAACTATAACTACCTACTGGCGACCGCCAGTAGGTAATATATATATATATATATATATATATATATATATATATATGAATCCACGATCCTGCAGTGCAAGCAACCAGAGAACGGCTCCAACACAAAACCAGGTGTATATATATATATATATATATATAAAAAAAAAAAAAAAAAAAAAAAAAACACTTTGCCAATAATAAATCTCGCAATGCTGGTAAAAAAGTGGTGGCAGCTGACACACCCAGTGGATTAGTGGTTAATGATGTCCCGCTCATGCAGGATTTGGCAGCTCTTCGGGTAGAAGCATCTAACTCTCAGAGCACCCAGGGACAAGAAAACATATATACTGGTGGCCTAAGCAACCTTAAACCACGTTCAACATTCACCCCGGTCACCCCCTACGACAACATAGATATATTTCAGGATACAGTAGTGAAACAGGTGAAAGCACTACATGTGAAAACTTTGAAATCCAACCAAGGCAAATTTCACGGCAACAACAACTATCAGAAATTGGTTAAAAAAATCAAAGCGATGGAAACATGATAGTCAGGCAATCTGACAAAGGGGGCAACATCGTGCTTTGGCCAAGAACATTATACCGTGAGGAAGCCTACCTCCAACTTAATGATCCAGATTGCTACAGACATTGTGATGCAAATGTACTTAAAAAAGCACAAACAGACTTCCACTCTCTTCTCATGGGATGGCGTTCCAGCGGACTTATTAGCATGGACTAACTGAAATGTCTTAAAAATGACCATCCTGTAACTCCTGTGTTGTACCTTATTCCAAAGGTACACAAAAACCCGGATAGGCCGCCAGGTAGACCCATCATCTCGGCGTGCGGGGGGTTACTAGAGAAAGCCACTTCCTACATCGACTTGTTCCTTCAGGAGCATGTACTGGCATTACCATCATATATCCAGGACTCCAGTGATCTGATGAGGAAGTTGATGGACTTTGAGTGGCAGGATGACTATTGGCTGGTAACCCTAGACGTGTCTTCTTTATATACCAGCATAGTACATAAAGATGGGTTAAGAGCCTCAGAGTTTTTTCTTGGCAAGCGACCAATAGAGCTGTTAGAACATAACAAAATGTTACTTGCCATGATGACCTTCTGTTTGCATCACAACTATTTTATGTTTCTCAACCGCTACTACCAACAAATAAGAGGGGTTGCCATGGGGGCCTGTTTCTCTCCCAGTTATGCCTGTCTTCATATGGGGTACTGGGAGAGACAGGTCCTCAACGGCATTCACCAAGGCATCTGCACTCGCCATATCATTCGATGGTATAGATACATCGATGATATCCTTATGATATGGCGAGGAACATTGGAGCAAGTTACCAGTTTCATTGATGTTTTGAACCAAAATTCATACAACCTGTCTTTCACATCAGACATCAGTCAGGACACAGCTCATTTCCTTGATGTGACGCTGGAAGTCAGTCAGGGTAAGCTAGAGACCAAGCTGTTTAGGAAGCCCACTGCGGGCAACACTATATTGCATGCAGAAAGCCACCATCCCCCGCATTTAATTCATAGCATCCCCTACGGGGAGATGCTTAGAATTCGGCGGGTCTGTAGCACAGAAATTCACTGCAGTGAGGCGCAAGCGGCAAGCAAGCTCAGGTTCCTAGCCAGGGGCTATGAAGAACATCTTATCGATACAGCGATTAGAAAAGCGAATGCCCTATCCCGCACTGAAGCACTGACCCATCGGAAATATCAAAAACCTAGTGCAACTAGCAGTGAGCAGCCAGTCAGACTCATCTGGGCCTATAATAGTCAGCATAGGGCACTGAGGAAAATTATCAATCAGAACTGGAATCTGATTAAACTAGATCCTGTTATAGGAGAATATATGCCCAACAAGCCCGCAATCACTTACAGGAAGGCGTTTGCATTGCAAAATGCCCTGGTCAAATCTAGCCCTGAAGTGATTCCTCCTAAAAACTGGTTAGCAGCAAGCCGCGGGTTCAGAAAATGTTCCAGTTGCAAGGCTTGCTCGCAGGGACTCAATAAAACCGAGTTCCTGACTGCATTTTCTACAGTGCCCCGTAAAATCACCAAGCAACTGACCTGTAGATCAGAATATGTGGTGTATGTGCTGGAGTGCCCGTGTGGCCTGCAATACATTGGTAGCACCAAATTGCAGGTGCACAAGAGGGTGCTCCAGCACATCCGGGCAATCAACACGAGTGACGCCACATATCCTGTGGCCAGGCATTTTAAGGAGTTCCACAATAACAACAGTGGACTCCTGAGATACTATGCCATTGACGCCATAGGTCCACTCAGGAGGGGAGGTAATCGAGAAGGGATCTTGAGGGCTCTTGAGACCAGGTATATCTTGGAGATGGACAGTAAAAGCCCCAATGGTCTTAATTCCACGGAGGACTTTTACACATGTCTATAGTTCCATCTATCTCCACTATCCTCGTTAATACCCCCTAGTTCTGAACTGTAGATTGCTCACAACACGTCTGTGTCTTGTGTCCCATATCTTAAAGTTGTTTTGCTATTTACTGTATTAGTACTTCCGTAACTGGGTTAGCTGTACTTTACAATCTTGTATTCAGCGATATATGATCAATAATGCTTTTTAACCTTCACTTGTTTATTAGAGTGTCAGTAACAAACGTCATGGGCATAGATGGGATCGACACCCTTAGTAGGGAGCTAGCTAATGTTGGAAGGGCGTGTTCAATCTTAGGCCCTTTCTGTCTATCCGGTACAACATTACCAGTTAAAACCCTAAAGGTAATTACTGATAATTGTAGGTAACATATTCGTTGTATATAGATGTATATATATGAATTAGTGTATATATTTTAATTAGAAGCTTTGTGGACTCTCGCATTGTACATATTGGCTATTGCATTTAAGCAGTGACGACTCAGGAGCCAGGTTGCGTAAATTGATGTGAATGCCTTTTTGCACAAATTGTAAACATATGAAATATCATGATAAACTTGCAACCCTTTCCAATTATTATGTACATAGGGAATACCCAGGTGATTGTCCGCTTTATTAAGCCTCTGTTATACCTTGCCGGTTATTGTATGTGTATTTATACAGGAATTTTCATGCATTAGCATATAACTGCCATATTTTGCCCTTTTTGCACGTGTACATAAATTGTGTTCACAATGGTGTTGTTAATTTGATTAAGTAAGCTACAACCAATCAGTGAGGACGTTGTTACTGCACTAGCATTTTAAATTCACGCAACTTTTTTCAGTGCGCCATGTGACCAAGCCCTCTGTGTAGGGCGAAACGTTATCCTGGCGTGGTGTGCGATAAAATAAAAAACTCACCTGCACTCTGGATCTTCCGTGTTCTTGTTGAAAGTTGGCTGATGATTGAGAGCTGGCGAAGCAGCAGGAGCGCAAGTGGTGAAATATATATATATATATATATGTATATATATATATATATATTTTTTTTTTTACTGAAAAAACCCAAAGGTTTTACAGACGTTACAACAGTTAGAAATTAGCATTTAAAAAACCTTAGAAATTCACAGAAAAAACCACAGGTTTCAGGGACTTTATAGTTAGCTGGACATTTCACTCGTACAAAACCATAGAAATTCCACCATTATAGTTAGTTCAGCTAACTATAACTCGGGCATCCACAATGCACTGTGCATGATGTCACATATTACATCATTCATGGCATGGTCAGTGACATCACTGATGACATCTCAAATTACATCACTGATGACATCATCCAGTGACTGTGTGTTTCTGTAAAGTTTAAATATGTTTTATAAATATGCCAAGATGTATTGGAGAATGAGTTGGTGTATAAGTGTCTGGATGGAGGATTTCGGGAGTGTATGTGACTGATTGTATAAGTGACTGATTAAACATGTCTTACTGAATGCATGGGGTAGTGACTGAACTGTGTGAATGTCTGTATCAGTCTGTCTGTTGTTGTGTATGCTGGTACATGGGTTGGTCAGTAGCTACATGAGTGTCTATATGGGTTATTGATTGTTTGCCTGAGTATTTGTATGGGTGCCTGAGTGTGTGTGTGTGGGTGGGTTGGAGGTGTGTGTGTGTGTGCATAAATGTGTGAGTAGTTGATTCACTGGGTGTATAGGTTCAAGAGTGCATGTGGAAACAGCTCTATGAGTGGGTGAGTGTGTGTATGAGTGTATGGATATCTCAGTGGTACATGTGAGTAACCACATATGGAAAAGGCAGTATATGTGAGTGTGATGCGGCGTCCTCTCATGCCGTCCATGGTCCGCGGCACTTCAGCCCTTCGTGTAATGCGGAAGCCACAGCCAGAGCGTCCATAGCAACAACCCGGCCCACCAAAAGCCCAACCCTCTGTCCTCTGTTCCAGGACCCAATCCGGAACGGCGGACACCCGGAAGCACACCCTCCCGACCCCGGAAGTACCTCCCCCTTGCGAGACCCGGACACTGGAAAAGCCGGAACCAGGAGACAGTCAGGCGTCGGATTGAGCTTGTGGCAGGAGACCCCGACCGGAGCGGCGAAGGAGAAGGTGACCGAAGAGGAAGAAGATTGGTCCGAAGATTGGTGGAGTCCACCGGAGGTTGCTGGGGAGCGGCCGCAACTCAACTCGGAGAGTTGCGGCGGAGCGGGTGAGTAAATCGGAACCACCCTTGTTGCACACTAGGTGCAGTGTAAATAACTCCTTTGTGTAGATAACTCTTTAGGATCACGTCGTCACTCGTAGCACTGTGTAGATATTGTAAAGCACCAGTTCACGTTGTAATAAAACCCTCGACCTATCACGTCCCTCCACTCAGCACCCCTACTGCCTCTCGATACCCGGCTTGTGTCCCATTCCTACCCCGAACCTTCCGTCCCCTCCTCACTTTCGTCTTCCTCCCCCCCACGGACCCGGGTGTTGGTAACAGGGATCCGACTAAAGAAGTCCGGCAGGACTAACGGCTCCTTTCTTTTGTTTCTTTGTTTCCCTCCCGGTACCTCCGAGGACATCCCCAAACCGGAACTCCGGAAGAACCAGCTTGGCACGTGTCCAGAACCCAGACTATCCTTCCAACCGAGGAGCTGTGGATTTATTTTGTTGAACATTCGAGACTGACACTTACCCTGTTTAAACCCGAGGTTTAGAAATAAAAAACAAACATTGCCCACTACATACGGCCTCCGCGCTTGGTATTCCGGTCCGCCACACCCCCACGTGTACAGTGAGATTTTGTGTATATAAATAACTATATGTGAGAGTGAGTGATTGTGAGAGTGGCTGTATGGATGAGTGTGTACTTCTATCAGTGATTATATAAGTAAGTATGTGTTACTATTTGTATGAATTAGTGAGGTGGTGTGTGTATATCTGTATAGGTGAGTAAAATGGGAGTGTGATTGATTCTTTACATGACTAACTAGGTGTGTGAGTAACTCCATGGATGAGTGGCGATGTGTGAGGGTCTGAATAGGTGTATGAGTGCTTATGATAGTGTTGTATTGATGAGTGACTACATTTATAAGTGATTGTATGGGTGAATGAGTGGATGTGTGTGTAGACCTAGGAATCAATGAGTGCGTATGTAGTAACTGTATTGGTGTCTGGATGGTTTCAAAAATGGTAGTCTGTATTTTACAGTGGGTGTATCAAAGGGTCTATTAGACTGTTAGGAGGTGCATCCGATTTTCACATGGATGATGTCATCAGTGATGTCATTTGAGATATCAGCACTGATGTCACTGACCAGGCCATGAATGATGTAATATGTGATGTGAGCAGTGCATTGCGGGGGTGAGAGTTATAGTTAGCTGAACTAACTATAACAGCGGAATTTCTATGGTTTTGTATGAGTGAAATGTCCAGCTATCTATAACGTCCCTGAAACCTATGGTTTTTTCAGTGAATTCCTAAGGTTTTTTAAATGCTAATTTCTAACTGTAACATCTGTAAAACCTATGTTTTTTTCAGTGAATTTCAAAGGTTTTATAAATGCTAATTTCTAACTACAATGTCCCTGAAACCTTTATTGTTTTTAGTAAATTTTAAAAAGACGTGCATACTTTTTGTAGTGAAAAACTAACTGCAACAGTAGTCTGTCATAAGTCATAATTTAACAATGTTTAAAACTTAATTAGCAGTAATTAACATATAAGTGTGGAAAAAGTGTGACGCAGCAGCTATGATACCTGACTTCGAACAACTGCGATCACAGATCAATTACCGGCTCCAGCGGCACATTAGCCCACCACTATGTCACTGTTGGCAACACCGTGCTTAATCTTCCCAACACCCCTGAGCGCCGGCATACCTTTCCGGGGTACCTCTGCACTTTACAAATGCTGGCTTTTTTTCTATTTAAAACCATAGTGATGAGAAATATTAGCATGTATTTTTTTATGTCTGCTATTTAGAATTACAGCAATTAATAGATGTTTTTAGTCATGAAAATGGAAATGACACAGTTTGCCGGGTAACAGTTTTTAAGCTCTCCAACGTATGTACATATTAAGGTCCTTATACGTGTTAGGATTGAAATCAAAACATTTACTTCTTCCCATTTTGTAACTTTTCCCAACAAGTGCACAAGTTAAAAAGTTAAAACGTGAGCACGTGTAAACTGTAAAACTTGACATCTAAATGGGCGGAGCCGCATCTTCCTTCTGTAGACTACTTAATAACCAAAAAGTGTATAAACCACACCAGTTGTTAGATTAGTTTAGTTTTTGCGAGTTATTTACCCGTGTCCATTCTGTGATGCAGGTTCCCTTTTGTAGTGTTGGATTCTTGTTTTGCGGCAACAAAACATTTTCCAGAGGTGTAAGTTGTTTGATAATGGCATAGTAAATATTTATAATACGTAGCTATTTGTGAATATTTAAACATTTGTATTTAGAAAAAAGTGTTATTGGTTGTTTTAGCCTTTTTTCTGTAACATCAGCAGCTTGTTTTCAGAAACAGACAGAATACAGTAAACATTGCTCCTTTTCTGGCTCCTTTGAGCTCATATATTGTGACTTTGTATACTATAATATTGACACTGTACTTGATTTCAGAGGTGTTGGTGACCTGTCGGCGCGAAAACTAAAGATTTATACGTAACGTCACCAGCTATAGGTTGTTACTGTGTTTCCCCCTTGGGATCATATACTGTGAATATCTATATTCTAATATTAACAGTCATGGTGATCTCAGAGGAGTTCATGACCCGTTGGCACGAAGACTAAAAATGTATATGTAACGTCAGCAGCTTCTTGTATCTAACTCTGTTTCCACCTTGGGATTATATAGTGTGAATATCTATATATTATTCACAGTCATTATGATCTCAGAGGAGTTTATGAGCCGTCGGCGTGAAGATGAAAAATTTCGAAGTTCCAGAGAAAAAAGCTTTGAACATATTCACCGCTGGAAAATATTTCGTTACTGACCTTGTTTTGTATTTATCACTTTATTTTCCTTTTCCTTTTTTGTATGGCATCAGTGATACTCTCTTTATTGTAGTAGAGTGTCATATTTTCACACAAGAGGAATTGGAGATTAGTCGCCACCAGGAGTAAACCATCTGAAGTACAGCTTACTGACCTTTATAACGTACTTGATCAGATATTTTTACAGTGAGAATATTTTTCGAAATTGCAGTTTAAAAAAGATTGTTTGCATAGATATGTTTTTAGTGAATGCCTTTGATATACCCTACATTTCTTAATTGATATTTTGCTGTAAGGAAATAGCACTACCCGCGACAGAAGTAAGCACCGCACTATAACTATACATTATAAGTAAACACTGCTTCCGAGAAGTAGTCTTATTTAAATGAAGACCGCAACAGCGCGCTTTGTTTTTCAACACCCTACTCCATATTATAATATTTGCACCAAAGATGTTTCACACCCCGTCAGAAACGTTAACACCACATTATAAGTAAATGCTGCTCCTATGAAGTATCCCACCCGCTGACTTAATAAAAAGAAGACCGTAAAACACTGTTATTTTCCTGACGTGATTTGTTGGCCCCATGCAAATGATATAAATGGCCCTTAACATATATAAAAAACAGTTTTTACCTTAAGAGTCCCTGTCCACCACCTTGTGACCACTCTACAGAGTTAATAGTGTTCCTACCCTCCCCTCTACTACTTTGTTTTCCTGTACTCCTTTGAAGTGCATCACAAAATGGCTGACAACAGTGAACCGTTCTCACCCAATAAGGAACAAACTTGTACTCGGAACACTTTAGTCAATAAAATGTCCATGGTGTTCCGCAAAAGGGGAGGGAATGGCTGCCATCACTTCTACTTTTAATGCTTCACAGCCAATGGACATTAAGCTTGAGAAGGTCTTGCTTGGAACAGGTTACCCAATGAGATGTCCCTGATACTCCACGGAGGGGGAGGGAATCGCTGACAACACCTCTACTTTCAATGGTTTCCTGTCAATCAACATTATGCTTGAGAAGGTCCTCCTTGGAACAAGTCAGCGAATCAGTTGTCCCTCCTACTCCACGGAGGGGAAGGGAATAGCTTGCAAAACATCTGCTTTCAATGATTCGTAGCCAATGAACATTAAGCTCTGGAAGGTCCTCCGTGGAACATGTGAACCAATCAGATCTCCTTGCTACTCTGCAGAGGGGAAGGGAATGGCTGGCAACACTTCTACTGTCAATGGTTCACAGCCAATGAACATTAAGCTCATTGTTGGAACACCGTAGCCAATTAAACGTTAATTTTGTTCCGTGCACAGGGAGAGAACCCGCCTTCCCATATAATATTAAATTTCCTCTAAGAAAGTGACACTATCCGTGATAAAAGTAAACATCACATTATAAGTAAACATTACTCTGCATTATATTAAAGGAAGGCCGCAATACGGTGCATTGTTGATTTCCCAATATGATTTCCACAGCCTACTGAACATTGCCGCAATACCGCGCACCGTTGCTTTGCAGACGTGATCTCCACGGCCTATGCAACATTCACACTACCTTTGTGTGCACCCTACACACTGCTTGTCACGATACAGCACATTGTTTTCCCGACGGGCTTTCCAGAACCTACGCAACTTAGACGCAATACCGCGCACCGTTGTTCTGCGGACGTGATTTTACCTCGGCCAACGCAACATTCAAACTCCCTCCTCTGCACTGTACAGACTGCTTAAAGTAACTCCAAAGTGTTCCTACTATACCCTTTTATACAATTTTTCTCTTTCTTCCCCCTACTCCTTTCAACTGAGTCACAAAATGGCTGCCAATACTTCCTAGTTTCAACCGTTGATAGTAACGCCTCAGCCAATCAAATGTCAGAATTCTCAAATATCGATATCTGTAAAATGTGATATTTCTCAAAAAATACTGAACGGATTTACCCCATTTAAACAAATGCGTTCTGTCTGGACCAAGACCTTTCTCCCTGCCAAATGTTGCGTAATTCCGTTCAGCAGTTCGACCTGTAGCCTTGTCTAAAGTTTCCTATGGAAATTGCATGGAGAAAACAAGTGTTAGGACCCCCCTTTTTTCTCAGCCTCCCCTTGACCAATCACCCCCAAACTTTCAGGATTGGAGCTGATCTAAAAAAAGACATTTTGGGAAAATTTCGTAAATATTCGTCAAACGACGCCATGTTATAACAACCACATGAAAAAATGCTTTTCCTATGGAAACGTGGTCCTAAATATAACTACCTACTGGTGACCACCAGTAGGTAATATATATATACAATTTATTGCTTTTTAAGATTGAATGGTGCCTCAACAACAACTATTTTTTATTCGACAAAACTGTATACCAACAAATGTGTGGTGTGGCCATGGGTGCCTGTTTTTCTCCCAGCTGTGCATGCTTGCACGTTGGCTGGTGGGAGGAACAGGTACTCAAGGTCGATCACATTGAAACATAGAACACTAACATTGTTAGGTGGCTCCGCTATATTGATGATATCTTTGTTGTATGGAATGGCTCTATTGAAAGCGTACATGAATTTGTCACATCAATCAACTATAACACCTACAACCTAGAATTCAATGCCAACATTAGCGCAAGTGAGATTGATTTCCTTGATGTCACAGTATACATTGCGACTGGTGAGCTACATTCCAAACTTCACCCCAAGGCTACGGCAGGTAACTCAACACTCCATGCCTCCAGCTATCATCCAAAACACTTAATGTTATGTTATGTTAATACAATTTAGAAAAGCGCACGAATACCAAATGGTGTCTTGGCGCTGAGGACCACATTAAGCCTGTTATGCGCCTAGCACTGGAACAGACAAGTTTTCAGCTTTTTCCTAAAGCCAGTTAAGGAACTGGCGTTCCTGAGATCAAATGGAAGCAGGTTCCAAAGTTTGGCTGTTCCGTAATAGAAGCCACGGCCACCCCAGCGTGAGGTCCGAATTCTAGGCACTGGGAGAAGCTTAGCACCAGTTGACCGCAAAGGTCTGATAAGTTGGTACCAAACAAAATGATCCTGTAAAAACGCAGGGCCGGTATGAATTAATGCCTTGTAGGTGAGACACAGCGCCTTAAATTGTATGCGCTGAGGAACCGGCAACCAGTGAATATTGCGTATTTCACTTGAGACTGATTTATGCCTAGGAAGATTGAGCAAAAGACATGCTGCTGAGTTTTGTACCATCTGGAGCTTCTTTACACACTGCTTCTGGGCGTTTAGAAACAGCCCATTACAGTAGTCCAATTTGGATTGAATGAGAGATGTGACTACTGTTTTCTTAGTATCTGCCGGAATGTAGGGAAGAATCTTCCTAATTTTCTTTATGAGAAAATAGGAGGCAGAAACAATGGCATTAGTCTGTTGACAAAACAATAGTCTATTGTCAATCACTACCCCTACGTTTTTGCTTTTGCCACAGTTTAAGGCGGGCACCCATCTCAGCCAGCCACCATAGATCGCTCCAGGAAGGCTGCAAATTGCCAAAAAGCAAAACCTCTGTTTTATCGGAATTAGTTTTGAGGCAATGAGCAGTCATCCAGTTGTTGATAGCACTCATGCAGTTCTAAAACTGCTGAAAAGGAGAGGTTTGATGTTTATAAGCTGCTACCACAATCTAGATGTCATCGGCATAGGATGTCAGACTAAATCCAAACTCCTGAATAAATGGGGCCAGTTCAGAGACGTATATGTTAAACAGTGAGGGGCTCAACGAACTGCCCTGGGGAACTCCGCATGGTAGAGTATAAGCGGCCGAGTTGAAACCATCGAGCGAGACCGTTGCTCTCCGATCCATTAAAAAAGAGGACAGAAGAGCCAGCGCCTTTCCGTCCACTCACAGCTTTTTCAGCCGATGTTGTAGGATTACATGGTCCACCGTATCAAAAGCGGCTGATAGATCGAGGAGCACAAGGGCAGCTGTGCCTCCTCCATCCATCACTGCTCTGATCTCTTCGGTCACCTTAATAAGTGCCGTTTCTGTGCTGTGTTCCATACGGAACCCAAACTGGGAATGATCCAGCAAGCCATTCTCCCTGATAAATTGTGACAATTGAATGTTCATAATTTTGTCAACTCTCTTAGCTGGTACGGGTAATCTAGCAAAGGGTCGATAATTCAATGGGTTAGTGGCATCCAACATAGGCTTTTTTAATAGGGGGAGGATAGATGTCTCCTTCCAACTAGTGGGAAAGATGCCAGAGTCAAACATAAAGTTAAAAATCTGCGTTAACCCAGGGCTCACCAAATCACCCAGCTCTTTCAAAAGAGCTGGAGGACATTGGTCCAGATCTGGCTTCAGTTATATACTTTCCCACTATTTCCCAGGAAACCGGGGAAAAATTCAGCAAGGTATTTTTGTAGGGATCTAAGACGAGATTTTGGGACGAAACACAAGATCCTGGTTTATCCCTAAAAGCTTTAAAAATATCCAGTACCTTGGATTGAAAGGCTGTCTCAATGTCGTCACAAAACTTTTGATTACCCTTTATTCCGGTATTAGCAGGTAGCGTGAGTTTATTAATGACCGAAAACAGTTCCTTAGAGGAGTTATTAGCCAACTGTATCTGTTGAGTAAAGTAATTCCTCTTTTCTGAAATAAGTAATTTTTTATAATTCACTAAATCTGTTTTATGTGCTTGTTTATCTGATTCATAGTAATGTATTCACCAGCGACGTTCTAAACAACGACAATTTTGCTTTTCCTTGTGAAGTAAATCAGAGAACCAAGGGGCCGACAGGGTAGTCTTATTGCCAGACAATTTTTTTATAGGGACTGTAGCACTCACTGCCTCCAAGATCCAGTTGTTGTAATTTGTGACAGCTACATCCACCTGGTCCAGAAGTTGAGGACGTGAAGCTTGCAAATGAGTGCGAAGGACAGTTTTATCCACTTTGTTCCATGCTTAGCTGGAAGATACCAGTGGCTTCTTCGTAATTACCTGCCCACCCGTCCTGCCCGGAAGATTAAACTTAATGAGAGAATGGTCCAACCAAGACAAGGTGAGAATGTCTTACACTGTGAGTCCATGGACTGATGAAAAGACGCCATCCAGTGTATGGCCAGCCTCGCGCGTGGGTGATTCCACTAATTGAACCAGTCCTACTGCACCTAGGGCGTCTAGAAGCATGGCATGTTATGTTATCCGGATTTATTGAGCGCACAGATGCCCCAGCAAAGGGGCGTCCTGGCGGAACGTCCTGGATGGAAGTTAAAATCTCCAAAATGGTAAAATCATTACTTAAAAGAGTGGATTCAAGCAGAGTATCCAAATTTGCTAAAAAAGTATTTCTCGTCCCTGGTGGGCGATACAGTAATATACCTTTGAATGACAATTTCGACCCAAGTGCAAACCTAAATTGCAAAGCCTCGTAGAAGGTAGTGGAGACAGGGTGGTATGTAATTAGAAAATGTTCCCTAAAAACAAAAACAATAATAGCCAATATACCTTACGGAGAGATGCTCTGTTTGAGGAGAATCTGTAGCTCAGAGTCTGACCTTAACAGCTGTCAGGAAGAGGCACACGCTTGCTTCATAGCCTGGGGTTACAGTCCAGCCTCAATGAAGAAAGCCAGAATTAGAGCCAACTCAGTACCTAGAAACATGCTTTTAGCTCTCAAACAGCTGAATGAGTCAGATGACATGGATAACTACACTGTTGAGGAAGTTAAGGCACGGTAGACAGCAGTTTGATTATTACTTATAGCAGAGACGAACATGCTATTATGGCCATCGTTAACAAACACTGGTGCATTGTCCAAACTGATCCAGTCCTTGGCCCTTTGACTGCTAACAGCCCCACAGTTACTTATCGCAGAGCCTTTTCCATGAGAGATGCTCTTGTCTGAAATCAAGAGTAAATCCAACTGGCTTTCAGATGTCAAAGGCTTCTACAAATGTACATCCTGTAGAGCCTGTAAATTTGGGGTAAACACCACCCAAGTAACTGCCAAATTCTGCAACAAGCCCATAATTTTACAACGCAAATACACATGCAGGACTGACTTTGTGGTTTACATCCTCAGATGTAGCTGCAATCTCATGTACTTTGGAAGCACTAAGCTCCAAGTACATGTCGGAATTATACAACATCTTAGAGTGATTGTGAACAATGACCCTAGCTACCATGTGGCCAGACATTTCACGGAGACAGACAACAACAATCTAGACAACCTACAATACTTTGTGATTGACAATGTACCTACACTGAGATGTGAAGGCAACCGTGAAAAGAAATTGCGTCAACTTGAATCCCGCTACATATTAGAGCTTGACACTAAGGTCCCCTATGGGTTGAACAGTAGAGATGATTGGTATACCTTTCTCTGAATTGTCTATATTGTTGCATTTACTTTGGTGTATTGCGTTGTTTTTATCTTGCCATGCATCAGGTGTTCTCTTTCCACAATCTCCTTGTCTTTCCCTTACTAGAAGAAGAAGTGAGATTTATGCATGCGCAACTTAGCCCGATGGGCGTCAAGGCACCTAACTCAATATCTAGCTGAATACACCAGGTGACAGGAGCTTACTGGTAGGCCTTAATGAAACACCAGGTTTTGAGGGCTTTCCTAAAGAGATCCAATGAGGGCTGTGATTTGATCTCCAGGGGAAGTGTGTTCCATAATTGGGGTGCCAAGATGGAAAAAGCCCTACTCCCCCATCTGACCTTCCTAGAGCGTGGGACTACCAGTTGGTTCAGCTCTAGAGAGCGTAGACATCTGCTCGGGACATACCGAGTGAGCAGAGATCCAAGAGCGTCGGCAGGGCCAGCCATGAGGGCACTATAAGTAAGGCAGAGGAGTTTAAAAGACACTCTGGAGGTAATAGGGATCCAGTGGATGCTCTTCCTTGCCATGGTAGCGGAAGACAGCCATGGCAGGGCCAACACAAATCGCGCCGCCGCATTCTGCACAACCTGTAAACGCTGCAGAAGACCCTTGTTGGCCCCGGCATAAAGTGAGTTGCAGTAATCGAGCCTTGAGCCTACAAGAGCAATCACAATCTGCTTGCGTGCCTGTGGGGAAAGATAGTGAAGGATTCTTTTAAGGGTCCTGATGACACCCCAACAGGTGGCCACAGTCCTGTTAACCTGAAGCTCCATAGAGAGCGAGGTGTCGAAGATGACGCCATGATTCCTGGCAGATTGTGTGGGAGTGGGGCAGGTGCCTAAGGATGAGGGCCACCACTCACCTGACCACATGTCCTGGTCTTTGCCGAAGACCAGGACCTCTGTTTTGTCACCGTTCAACTTTAGGGAGTTGAGAATCATCCACTCTGCAACGAGTTGCATGCAGGACATAAAGTTGAACGCAGTAGTACTTACAGAGTGGGTCAGGGACACCATAATCTGCGTGTCATCGGCGTACGACACCACCTCCATCCCCTGAGATCTTACTAGTCTCGCAAGGGGCGCCACGTAGATATTAAACAGGGTCGGGCTCAATGCCGACCCCTGTGGCACCCCACATTGCAGAGACTTAGCAGGGGAGAGGAAATCTCCAAGCATCACACGCTGCTCTCTCTGCTGTAGAAAAGAGTTCAGGAGACTTAGGGCCGGCCCTGTTACCCCTGCCTCCCTTAACCTAGATGTTAAAGTAGAGGGAGACAGGGTGTCAAATGCCGCTGTGAGGTCCAACAGTACTAGCACGGTGGTTTGGCCCAGATCTACTTTCCGGCGAATGTTATCTGCAACCTTAGTCAGAGCAGACTCCGTGCTGTGGAGCTTTCTAAAACCATGTTGGGACCCGTCCAAGAACCCCGAGGAGTCCAGGAAGTTGGATAGGTGACAGTTCAGATGAGCTCCAACATCTTAGCAGGGGCCGGCAGAAGAGATATCGGTCTGAAGATCTTCAGGAGACCAGGATCCAGGGTGGGATTTTTAAGAAGAGGTTTCACTATGGCCTTCTTCCATGCCATAGGGAAGGTGCCCTGTTCCATAGCTCCATTCATTATTTCCAGCATAGGAGGAAGAATGATGTCCCTACAGTCCTTTAGTACTTTCAAAGGTACAGGGTCCAGAGGAGAGGCTGATTTCGTTCTGTCTAAGAGAAGATTAAGACCGTCCACGGAAAGCGCAGGGAAGTGGGTAAGGATTTGGAGAGAATCACCAGTCCAAGATTCAAAATACTTAACTCGAGAGGAATCCTCGTCACTCAGGGAATTCCTCTGGGATTGTAGAGCCAGATAGATGTCATCTATTTCTTTATAGAAGAAATCCGAGATGTTATTACATAGCTCCTGTGAGGCTACCACGGGGTCAGGTGCCTGACGAGAGCAGAGGGAGTCCACGATCTTAAAGAGCTCTTTAGATGAAGTAAGGGCACTGGTCAGGTTGGTGAAATATTCCTGTTTCTCCTTGATAACTCTGCTTTTATATTCTCGCAGCAGGCACCTGTAAGCCTCCCGATCTGTTGGATCCTAAGATTTGCGCCAGCCTCTCTCCTTCCTTCTACATTTTTGTCTGAGGAGCCTCAATGTTTCTGTGAACCAAGGGGCTGTCGTTTTTTGTCGCGCCACAAATCTGAGTGAGGTAGGGGCTAACTCATCCACTGCTTTAGTGATAGAGTCGGCAAGTTCCTGTGCCACCTCATCCACCGACCACTGAGATGAGATGCTAATGTTTTGAATAAAAGGGGCCAGAGCCTCGTTGGTGATATTTCTGAAGCTTCTTTTGAGACATTTATTGGTGGTAACCGAATTACCCTCAATACGGGGAGTGTTTAGGTACAGCGGTACTGCTAAATGATCTGACCATACTATCGGCAAAGGCGCGCCGACTGTTAGTCTCAGATCATTGGAGAACACCCCATCAAGGGTATGGCCAGCCCTGTGAGTCGGGCAATGTACCCTTTGGACAAAGTCACAGGCTTCCAAAGCATTAACCAGGGAGGATGTGTCTTTAGCTTCCAGATCATCTAAATGAAAATTCAAATCACCGAGAATGGTGAAGTGTGATCTCCCAAAATATGGTTCCAAGATTCTAAAAAGGTCAGGGCAAAAGTTGGTTCTAGGTCCTGGGGGTCTATATACAATAATTCCAGTGAGGGAAATCGAGGGGGAACTATTCCACTGACTTACCGCTCCTTTGTACTCTACTACATTTCTGGTAACCAGATGACCATCCCTATAAAGGTGTGCAACTTGCTGTACTATGTTCCCATTTTCCATGATAAGAACAGTACTCTGCTCTATATCCGCCGCTTTAGTCTACTTACTGTATGTCTTGCCTTACACATTTTGTCATACCTGCCTTACTCTTGTCTTTTTCATTTTTCAATTTTTCAGCTTTGTAGTACAGCACTATGCGGACATTGCGACAAGGTAACTCTAGAAATCCGGCTGAGTTTCTGAGCTTAGTTCAATCTTGAACTTTGTCTCTAGTTTTGTTCCATTTTTTAATTGCTGATAGTTTCTGTGGTTCAAACAGCGCACCACACACATACTGTCACACTTTTTCATGTTGTACCACTTATCACCATTTTTTACTCGTCACTATTTATGGTAATTTATGTGACACTTCCTGGCTGAACAGATATTATTCTGACACTTATATTTTTTTAATACCTACGGGCTATTACTTGCAGTGCTCGACTGCTTAGAGCCCTTAGTAGCCCTGTAGTGATTATCTATCACAATACACTGCTGATGCCCTTTTTGACATTATTTTCGATTTTAGTTTTATTTTAGTTTTTCCTCCTTTCTCTTCCCGGGTATGAATCCAATACTGAAGAGAATGTGCTGCTATTTGCTATATGTTGCTATCGTAGTAATTTTGTCCTCTAATCTTAATTCCTCGTCCACTCAGTTTTGTCCTTTACCCGCTCCGCGGACGTATCCCCGATTGTGCTCCATACGCATTATGTGGACATTTTTGGCACACGCCCGATATTTGTACGAGTAGCGCACCCGCCCCTCATACCATGACTGGATGGCATATTGTACACACTAGCGAGGAATGCAGGGTTTCAATCTACACACGATATCTGATCTTACACTACTTTACCTGATTTCTCAGCAGCACGTTTCCTCTGAGAGTCTGTTCTCATTTTTACACTTGAAAGTGTAACCGAATAACTCTACCACTTCTAAGAGCACTGAAGTACTTTGTTTCTGTCTACTACTCCTGGCACTACAGTAAACCGGGTTTTTTTGCATAGTCATTGCCTCAAAAGTGTCCCAAAAAAAGAGTAAGGTATTATTTTGCTCTGTCACTGTCGCATTATCTAAGCACTACCATAAAGCACTAGCACTATGTAAATATATATTTTTTACAGCACATTGCAACGGCACTCACTTACCTGCATAGTTAAGCTGTCATCAGTACGTAGCGTGACTATGTAATCAAGGACGCAGGTCGGCGGCCGAAACGCGCTATGTGGACCATTTTTGGCATTCAATAAATTCTGGATTTTAACCCCTTGCTCGCGTTTTCCCGCTGTGTGCTGGGTTTTTCGAAAACCCGCGTTACATGACGAGCTCAGCTCGTCATCAGCATATGAGCGCCGTAGCGGATGACGAGCTGAGCTCGTCATCAGCATCGAAGGGGTTAAAGCTGCTACTGAGGTCTGTGCCTGTGTGTTCCTTGCTGGCTGCAGTTACTACGGGACTTTGTTCTGAGATATATATATATATATATATCAGGAACTTCGCTGCTTGCACCAGGAGACTGGAGGTGAAAGAAACGAACCGGACCCAGACAAGTATTTTCAGCGCGTATTTTATTTACTCTTCGTGCAACCTCTCGTCCGCCATGACGCGTTTTGGGCCCTGGAGCCCTTGATCACATGACATGGTCGTATATAACCTCGTGAATTTAAAGTACAGGTCCTAATCACATGATCCCAGGCCTATAGAAATAAACAACATACTTCTGCCTATTCCATAGCTTGCCACCGTCATCCATATTTTATAAGGTGTTACATATAAATTCTCTATAATTCACGGTGTTGTTCTTTACCGCTCCCTTATTTTTGTACCACCAGATCATTGTGCAAAACTCACAATAAATAGATACATATATAATAAATATATATAAAAATATATGCAAATTCACAGATTGTTATATGATGCATACTCCTTTAAATGTCGACAGGAAATGCTATTAGTCATGTGATTTAGAATGCTATACAAATAGTACCTTCTTCCTCCTTCTCATGACATGTGATCAAGCCTCGGCTGAGGCGAAACGCGTCATGGCGACTGGTGGGCTGTTTATTCTCCACGAATAAATGCACTAATAACGAGCACGGAGTCTGTGGCTTTACTCGAATTTTCAGTGTGGCGTGGCGTGGCGTGGCTGTGCTTTGTGCTGCGCTCGCATTGAACTTCTTGGAATATTTTTGTGCCTGCTCAACTTCCGAGGCACTGAGTAAAGCCCCTCCCCAACAAGTGGCGAGAAGCGGCAGGAAGCGATTGGCTCCGTGACCCGGAGCCGGATTCAGCACTCTGTGGAGGAAGCCGCGAGAAGCCCCTGCTGAGGAAGCACACGCCGAAACTTTGACTGACGGGGTCCAGGGTCTGAACGCTACAGGGACACCTCGACATCCTAGTTAAGGTACGGCGGCTAGCATACAGCAGTGGGGAGTGTGCACGTTGCAGTCATTGGGAAGTTTCTCGTATTGACCGGCAACGTTGTTGTTTAAGTGTAATTCACGAGCCTGAAGACACCATGTCGGCCGCCGTGTTAAGGAGCAGGGAGCAGGCTGCTGAACTTGTGTTTGTCACCCCGGCTGGGGCGGCAACAGCTTCCACATCAGTGGGAAACTCTGCTGGCGCCACAAATCCAACGGCGCGCGATATGTTTCGGAAACTGGAAAAATTAATGAAGAAAGAAACTTCAAAATGGTGGGAGAACAAGTCACTTTCAATGTACCTGGAAGTTGGCCGCGTACCACGTGGTCTTCGAATCACCTTAGCCCCCAGTTACGAAGCCCCGGATCCCCGTATGCTCGAGGAGTGGGCGGCGTCAAACTTGGAATCCTCGGCGAAATTAATGCAAATTCTGATTAAATACGCCGAGAGTGACCGAATGAAAATTCAAGACGAAATTGTACTGGTTGAGGCGGAAATAGAACAACTAGGTGGTGATGAAACTAACATCAAAAAACTAAGAGAAGAGATGGAATGCCGATTACAGAAAGAGGAAGACATTATAAAAAAACGCAAAGCGTTTAAGTTCGAGAGAGACAGACTGGACTATCTTAATGGTCGAATTTTTACGTTTGCCCGTAGGTTTGAAAAGAACGATCAACAAAACCCGAGGGGGAATTACAAACGTGCCAGTAACAACAGAGGCAATGAGAGCTCAGCCTCTACAATAAGTCTAAGCTCCACGGAAGGCAGCGAATTGGAGGGTGAAGTCAGAAACACACCATTGGGGTTTACAGTACTAACTCCCGCGCAGGAGGTGAGTCGCCTCTGCGAGGCAAGACGGGAAACCCTAAGACCACGGGCTGCTTCTGCGCAAACTGGAAAAGCGCAAACAGAAAACGGGCAGAACGACGCAAACGCCATAAAGAAAGGTGGCACAACAAAGAAGAAAACAAACCGAAAGTGGTCACAGAAAAAGCGGGGGAACCAACAGGGAGCCCCTCAATAGTTAACTTAACCGATACTGTTCTGAGCCCGAAAGAAATGAAAATACTTGGTCTTGGGCTTTCATACTGTGCACCACAAACATTTGACTACGCTGGCACACGTATGGATATATACAGATTTGTGAGAAAATTGAAATTGACCAAGTTTCACCGCCTACGACCAAAACCGAACAAAGATGAAATTGCTGTGGCTTCAAGTCCTGATCTCCTCACAGCTGGGGATGCCTCTTTCTTGGAAGAAATATGGGAATTACAAAATGAACAGAGCGGGCCAAATGAGATGGGTCCCGATACACCAACTGCCAATGCCACCGTTATTGCTGACAGAGGAAAAATAACCACACCTTTCAAGCCGAGATCCAAGTTCAACCCCATCTTAACGCATGACAATCTTGACACATATCAGGATTTGATGGTGGAGGATCTCAAGAAACTCTACATTTGCACAAATAAAAAGAACCAAGCAATTGCACGACAAAATCAGACATATAACCTGCTGGTGAAAAAACTCAAGTCTGATGAAAATGTAGTAGTGAAACAAGCAGACAAGGGGGGCAATATTGTCCTCTGGGCAAAGTGTGACTACATAGCGGAGGCTGAGAAACAACTCAGCGATATTGCCTGCTACCGAAAAAGTAACCTAACAGTTGTGAAAAGTGCTTGGGAAGATTTGAATGCAAAATTGATGGGTTGGCGCAGTTGTGGTCTGATCTCCATGGATGAGTTTAAGTTCATTAAGAAAGAATTCCCGGTTATTCCATCATTTTACCTTTTACCTAAGATTCATAAAGACCCTCTTAGACCACCAGGGAGACCGATTATATCGGCCATTGACAGTGCAACGGAGAACCTATCCAGATATATCGATTTCTTTCTTCAAGAATGGGTCAAAGGACTAAACTCCTATATCAGGGATACGAGTGACTTTTTGATCAAATTGTCTCAACATGTTTGGAATGAGAACTATTTACTGATGACACTGGACATCTGTTCACTATACACTTCTATCAGGCATGTGGATGGCTTGAAAGCTACTCAGTTCTTTCTAAACAAACGTCCCATATACAATGTACATCACAATAAGATGTTAATGGGCATGCTTAATATCTGTTTACAACAGAATTTTTTCATGTTTGGGGGCCAAATCTATCAGCAGCTCAGAGGGGTGGCCATGGGGTCTTGCTTCTCCCCCAGTTTCGCGTGTCTGCACATGGGACTGTGGGAGGAGCAAACCCTTATGGGGCAGCACAGACAGATGATGGAACAGCATGCCGTTCTGTACCTCAGATATATAGACGATTTGTTTTTTATCTGGAGGGGCTCCATAGAAAGTGCCACCGAGTTTGTCAACAAACTGAATGTGAATGACCTTAATTTACAATTCACCTCTACTATAAGTGAGGTCTCTGTCAACTTTTTGGATGTTGAGGTCTATGTTGCCAATGGAAGAATTGAGACTAAGCTGCACAGAAAAAGTACCGCTGGAAACACGGTGTTACATGCCTCCAGTAGTCACCCTCGTCACCTTATCCATAGCATCCCCTATGGGGAGATGCTAAGGATAAAACGCATTTGCAGTAATGATGATGAATGTAGAACAGCTCAACTACAGTGCAAAATGCGTTTCCTAGACAGAGGGTATAGTGCCAAGATGATAGATGACGCAATCCTAAAAACCTCTAAAGTAGCCAGAGAGCGTCTATTACAGAAACAATCTGAGATACTTGAATCTAATGTTTTGCCAACAACAGAAAAGATCCAGTGCAGGGCCATACTAACATATAGCCAACAACATGCTGAAATCCGTAAAATCTTTTCCAGAAATTGGAATCTCGTACAGGGTGATAATACTATTGGTGATCTAGTAGAAAAAC
The DNA here is from genome assembly GCF_964263255.1 of Lissotriton vulgaris. Classification (NCBI taxonomy): domain Eukaryota; kingdom Metazoa; phylum Chordata; class Amphibia; order Caudata; family Salamandridae; genus Lissotriton; species Lissotriton vulgaris. Next base: position 418,560,074 of record NC_141687.1, read on the forward strand.
AACCTGAGATCACATTTAGAAAATCTCCTTCCCTAGGCAGTGCTATTGTCAGCAATACCCTAGAAGCCCCTAAGAAATGGTGGGAGCGTATCACAGGCTTCAAAAAGTGTCAGACCTGTAAAGCCTGCAAACAAGCCATTAACAAGACCCACTACACGAGCCCTTTCCATGAGAAACCCATTAAAATCAAACAGAAGTTGGGATGTAAAACGGAATTTGTGGTGTACATTTTGGTGTGCCCATGTGGCCTCCAATATGTGGGCAGTACTCGCCTCCCAGCACATAAACGCATCCTCCAACATTTGAGGGCTATCTCTGGAAAAGACCAGGCATATCCGGTTGCTCGACATTTCGAGAAACACCACAACAGCAACCCCGAAAAGCTCCTGTATTACTTGGTGGACTCAGTCCTACCTCTGAGGAGAGGGGGTGACAGAGACAGTAAACTACGTCTTCTGGAAACCCGTTATATACTTGAGCTAAACAGTAAACATCCGGGTGGGCTTAACAGCACTGAGGACCTACATACCTGTTTGTAATAGGTTCCCATTTTCCCATTCTTGAGTGGACAGCATTATGATGTAACGACCTTATACACAAGTTGTGTTATAGCAGCCTGCAGATTTTAAAATTTAATATTGAAACTATAAAAATAGTTATATTATTTTCTGCACGAGCACTTTATTCTTTCTTTCTATTTAACAACCCGCTGGAAGGTACATAGAATGTATACTTTTTGCAATATATGACTAAGATTGATGCATTCCTCACCCACTGGGGTCTTATTTTTTGACGTCATGCCAATAATTGAAATTGAGGGCTTATTGGAACCCCCTTTTCTTTGATTACTTCTTATAATTGACAATCAGTTACAGGTTTCATTAGGCACTGTCCAAAAATGAATATATCTACAAGTTGATAATGGTGCAGATATTTTTGTATATTTTTCACATGATGTATATATATGAAATCAGGAATGTTATATATATTTTTATACATATTTATATTTATATATATATATATATTTTTTCTATACTCCTTCTTTATTTCTATTTTTGTACATATAGTTCTATATACTTATTCTTATATGGATTTTATGTATTTATAAGTATGTAGAGGTTTGAACTTTTTGCACCATGTATGATACATATCTCTGTCTTGTAAATAATGAATTACGTAACTTAATTTCCTTTATACATAGGAATATGAAATTTATTGGATTGACTGACGATCTATTCCACTGACAATGATGTAAATATGACATAATTTTGGAGGTCAATAAGGGCACTGCGCCCAGTATTGTTATATGATGCATACTCCTTTAAATGTCGACAGGAAATGCTATTAGTCATGTGATTTAGAATGCTATACAAATAGTACCTTCTTCCTCCTTCTCATGACATGTGATCAAGCCTCGGCTGAGGCGAAACGCGTCATGGCGACTGGTGGGCTGTTTATTCTCCACGAATAAATGCACTAATAACGAGCACGGAGTCTGTGGCTTTACTCGAATTTTCAGTGTGGCGTGGCGTGGCGTGGCTGTGCTTTGTGCTGCGCTCGCATTGAACTTCTTGGAATATAATAAATATATATAAAAATATATGCAAATTCACAGATTAAAATATTGAACAAATCTTCATCACAATAACGATAAAAATCATAAATATCAATATTTCATTATATACATATTTTTTCTCATAATTATCAAAAGTCAAGGGTACATGTGTATAAAATGCATTAAATAGATTTTCCTCACTTTCGATAACTAGATATATGTGCAAAATCTGCCTGTAATGTGCAAACATTCGCTGCTAAAATCTATTTAGTCTGGATTTTATGTACAAAAGGGAGGAAAGATGGTGTACTGCCCATGTGGGCTTAAATAGCTTGTGGAATACTGCTACCACACTGCCTGGAAAATCTGTGTTCACCTGTACATAATTAAAGAAAAAAAGTTGTGTGATATCCCATAGTGAAAAGATTAGATTAAATGAATTGATTAAAAAATGCAGTACTTTTTGTTTTTTGTTTGATGACCTCAACTGTTCACATTTCTGATGGGCATATATATTACCTACTGGCAATAGCCAGTAGGTATATTAGTTAGGATTAGCTACCATAGGAAATCCGCAACATTCTATTGGGAGGACCCCCAAGGGCAAAAAAAAAAAAAACGAAAAATCGCAGGGTACGCGTACAGGCGCGCGTACGTACGCGTACCGTGCGTGTACGAAGCGCGTACCCCGCGATTTTATTAAAAAAAATAATAATAATTTTGTCCTTGGGGGTCCTTCTGGGACAACCTGAGAAGGGCTAGGGGGTCAGGGGTTCTCTACCCTGCCCCCTTTTTGCGTTTTCCACTCTTGTTTTGTGCTCTCTTGTGCCTCAGTTCTACTGAGAAACAAGATGGCTGCTCATGCGGTACCAGAAGTATATTAACATATAAAAGCGTTATTCGCTAATAGAATTTGCATTTACAAAACCTTTGAAGTTTTTGAAAAAAATATAGGTTTCACGCCAGATATAGTTAGGAATTAGCATTTAAAAAACCTTGCAAATTCACTGAAAAAACCATAGGTTTCAGGCCTTATATAGTTAGGAATTAGCATTTAAAAAACCTTGCAAATTCACTTAAAAACCATAGGTTTCAGGCCTTATATAGTTAGGAATTAGCATTTAAATAACCTTGAAAATTCACTTTAAAAACCATAGGTTTCAGACCTTATATAGTTAGGAATTAGCATTTAAAAAACCTTTGAAATTCACTGAACAAACCATAGGTTTCAGGCCTTATATAGTTAGGAATTAGCTTTAAAAAAACTTTGAAATTCACTCAAAAAAAGTTTTAGGGGTGTTATAGTTATAGTGATGTCATTTGAGATGTCATCAGTGATGTCACTGACCATGTCATGAATGATCTAATATGTGACATCATCAGCAGTGCATTGAAATGAATGAAATGAAATTTGATTTGTAGAGCGCATGGCTGCCCGAAAGCGTCCCAGCGCTTGCTTAGGGAACCCGTCCTGGTATTCCCCTGCGAGATAAACCATTACTGGGCATCCCCAAGGTGAAAGCCAGGCATCCCGCTGCGAGGGGCCGTTGTGGAGATTAAGCAAGCTATTGCCCAGAGTTACAGAGTGGGACTCCATGATTGGAATAGGCACCGAGGCGAGAATTGTCAGGTCCGGGGAAATTTTGAGCCCAAGACCCGCCGAGGCGGGGAATTGTACCCTGGTCCGGGCCAGACCTCTGCATCAGGGTCTGCCGCTCCAACCACTTGAGCTACACTTCTCCACTTTGCGGGTGCATGAAATATAGTTAGTACAACTAACTATATAGGAGCAATTTCAATGGTTTTGTATGAGTGATATGTCCAGCAAACTATAACACCCCCAAAACTTGTTTTGAGTAAATTTCAAAGGTTTTTTTAAAGCTAATTCCTAACTATATAAGGCCTGAAACCTATGTTTTTTTAAGTGAATATATATATATTCACTGAAAAAACCATAGGTTTCACACATGTTATAGTTAGGAATTAGCATTTAAAAAACCTTGCAAATTCATTGAAAAAACCATAGGTTTCACACGTTATAGTTAGCTGAACATTTCTATCATACAAAACCTTTGAAATTCCTCCGTTATAGTTAGCGCCCGCAATGCACTACTGGTGACGTCACATATTACATTTCATAGGTTTTGTAAATGATAATTTATAAATGTATTAATTATTATGTCTTTCTTTTTATACTAATTTCTTATATTTTTAATATAAATATATTTATTTTATTTTTTAGATTATATTTCATATTCTTATTATAAAATAATAACAAAACAAAATTGCAAAGTAATTTTTGGATGAATTATTGCTTGACGTCGGTTGCAAGTATAACACAGCTCCAGCAATTCTCTTGGGGCCCTATCCTCACAATGCTGTATCAATCCTTTCACCTGCTTCAAGCATGTGCAAGGTTTTGAGGCAGAATAAGCTCAAAAGTCACTGAATAAAATGTTATACGTTTCACTCAGTCACTTTTAGGAGGCCTTGCTGCACCCCCTTCTGCACAAGAAACCCTCTTCTGGCGCAGCACTTTACAATGTAATACACCCTCCAGATGGGTTACATTGTTAATACCACACACCATGGCACATCATTTGCACCACTGTTGTGTCACAAAAGTGACACAACGGCTGTGTAAAAGAGGCACAAGGGGATTGTAAATCCACCCCTAAGACATACAAATTCACCCAGGCACTTTCACCAGCAACGCAAATTGAAACATAGACTTGTAACATATTTATGTACATATGATACATTCAAGTGCTTCGGACATACTACAGTATACTATAGATAAACACCTTATAGATTTATGCTGTAATAGTTCTTTCTTTGACCAGTGAAGGTAGTTCTAAAATGAACTGTTTTTTTTTCCTTTTTTTTGTGTTTTCTCAACAAATTCCAAGTGGAACAAAAGAATGAAAAAAAGAACAACTAATGTTGAGGACAGCAATGATCCTGCATCCTGCAGTTCATCAAGTCTATAGACTGTTCCCCATAACACAAAAGTTTATCACAATAAATGCATAGAATTTTAATTTTAGCAAAGTCAGAATCAATATGTGGGTGTTCCGGTGTTGGGAGCACACCACTGACCTCTTCCGCCGTATCGCCCCACTGCATCCTGGTCTGTGCAGTTCAAGTGTAGTAAGGAACGGTTCAAAGTTCAAATTTCAAAGGTTTTTCACCACAATCGGTGCAAGTAAGTACTTGTATTTCGATATCTCTAGATACGAGCCTATATGTGGGTGTGGACTGCTTGCTGAAAATGCTGCTGACGCAGTTGATGTGCTAGGTGTATCAGCAGGTGGGTTCTCGTGCAACCTCCGTCTTGCAGCTCAAGCAAAGTTCTTGGGGTGCAAATTCTTCACGTGTCGCACCATATTTGCTGTGCCAAAGGAGTATTTTTTACATGGATCACCCCTTGAAAGAGTTGTTTCGCAAATTTTACAAGTTACTTTTGGAGCATTAACCTTTTTTTGACCTTCTGGAAAAGTGAAAAAATTCCAAATTAGAGCTTCTTTCCTCTTCTTTGGAGGTTCTTCAGGAATGAAATCTCCCTCTGAAGAAGGAGCATTTTGGATTCAGGGGGATCGGTGGCAGTGATCCTCATGGACCTCAGTGCGGCATTTGACACCGTAGACCATCAGGTGCTTCTCCAACGGCTGTCGGGGGTGGGGGTCTCCGGGATGGCCCTGAAGTGGTTTGCGTCCTTTTTGGAAGGCCGGGCGTTTGAGGTGTGGGAAGGCCAAGAGAAATCATCATCGGTCCCTCTCCAGTGTGGTGTGCCACAGGGCTCATCGCTGAGCCCTACTTTATTTAACATTTACATGGCCCCCCTGGAGAGTGTGATACTGCCCCTGGGTATCAAGATTATCAGCTACGCTGATGATACTCAGCTGGTGTTAGGGCTTCCCCAGTCGTCTTACCATCCCGACCGGCTGCACACGTGTTTTGATAAGATCTTCACGTGGATGTGTAGCTCAGCACTCAAGCTTAACGGCTCCAAAACGGAACAGATGATGTTGGGGAATTCCCCTCCCTCCTTATCTCCGAGCAGCTGGCCCAGCTGCCTGGGAGCAGCTCCCACCCCCAAACAGGAGATCAAGAGCTTGGGGGTGTGGTTGGAGCAGGACCTTTCTTTCAAGACACACGCTAAAAAGACCGCAGGCATGTGTTTCGGTCTGCTCCGATCAGCCCGGAAGATCTTACCTCTCCTCCCAGTGGCCTCTAGGAGGTTACTCATCCAGGGGCTCATCATCTCTCGGCTGGACTTCAATAACGCGTTGTTTCTGGGGGCTCCTGAGTCCACCCTAAACAAATTGCAGCAAGTGCAGAATGCGGCCGCTAGGCTCCTGATGGACCTTCCCAGGCGTCAGTCAGCCCGACCTGCGCTGAAGGCGCTGCACTGGCTCCCTGTTAGGGAGAGGGTGAAATTTAAGGCACTCTGTATGGCCCATAAAATCCTGCAGGGGAAAGGCCCACCTATCCTACGGGACATGGTTCAATCCTATAAGGCCTCCCGTTCCCTCCGCTCAGACCATCAACATCTGCTGCAGGTCACGAGGGTAAGGAAGGTAAGAACTGGTGGCAGAAGATTTTCCATCTCTACTTTTTAAGTCACATGGCTTTACGTACCCTTATGATGCGCTTGCGCAACTCTTTCAATACGAGTACGCATGATGTTCTACCACGATTTATGTAATTCTTTTTAAAATTAATATATGATTATTACAAGTATTAAAAAAAATCATAGTTATCCCAAATGTCTGCCCTTAGTATGTACATTAAATACACACATGTTTTAAACCAAGTAGGACCATTGCCCCCTTTCGCATACAGAACGCCGTACATGACGTCACACTGAAGCTTTAATGCGACGCGTAATGTCAAAACATATTCATACTGTAGGCGCGGGTACACGCTGAGTATGATAAGCAGTACAAACTATGGTGCGATCACCCTCTCAGTGACAAATCAGAGCTCAGGGCGCGCTAAGGAGAATGATTAGAAGTGCTGACTCATTGCAGATCCGATTCTGGGCCTGCCTCTGCGCACATGATAACACCGCCTCCACTGTAAATTGTATATGCATAATACTATTTTTTTATCCTTCATATGGCTTTCCTACCCCTCAATGGTTTTAAATTGTACTTACATAATTGAAATATTTCTTTATAAGTCACGAGGTCCTATACACCTCTAATCTTAAAAATTGTGCGAGCATAAATTTCTGTGTCGCATTTCTGTACTACGCCACGTGCTTAGGCCTCTATTATTATTAATTGTGCGTCCATGATATATTTTTTTTTTCTGCGTCACAAGGCCGTCCCAAGCCTCTATTGACTTATTGATCTTCCTTTGTTTGCTGTAGCTACAACACTCTTAACTACGGAATATTAAGAACTCACATTAAAATTCACTTTTGATAGTAGTTACGCAACTCCGTTTACGATGACTAATCAAAATGTCCTTTTGTTTCCTTCAGCAAACATCGGTCAGAAGCAACCACGGCCTATCGAGCAACAGCATTGGAATTCTCTGCAACTTATTGAATATACTTTGACGTATAGAAGCAGAGTTCAAGTGGAGTGGTGAACTCCTGTGGCCGCACTCTTTATACAAGGTAAGCAAAGCAGCCTAGATCTATAAAGCCTTCACAGGAATGCATTAGAAATAAGTCGCCATAACGGGCGTCAGTAACACAGTAGGCACTTCCATATAGACACCACTTAAATGCGGCACTATAACAACTGAAATATACCAGGTACACTGCACTCGTAAAACTGTAGTGTTAGCTTTATATGTGAAACGAGAGAGGGCCATATTATCAAGCCTGGGCGACAAAATTATCGCCACTTTTTCGGCAGGAAAGTGGCGATAATGGGTTTGATAACATGCTCTATAGAATTCCAATCGAAGCTCATGTTAGATGTGAAGGACATCAGACATGACCTTTAATTGGAATTCTATAGAGCATATTATCAAACCCATTATCGCCACTTTAGCAACACTTTCCTGCCGATAAAGTGGCGATAATTTTGTCGCCCAGGCTTGATATTATGGCCCAGAGAGCATACTGTACAGTAGCTTCTGTTTAAATTCTATAATTACCTCCGAGCAGTAACAACAGATAGGTTACAACAGTTTGACAAACAGATCTATAACCTTATTACGCCACTTTTGAGTCACTTTTAACATAGTTAAATTGATGCAAGGAAAAAATCTCAACTCCAGACTCTGCGACACAGTTTTAATGTTGTTTTTTCTCTCTCTCACTCTCTGTGACATCATTTCTCTTTCTCTCTTAAACTTAGACACTACTGTCTGCTTAAGCATGTAGAAGAATTGTTGAAATCAAGTTGTCAATCCAAGTGCCTGAAGTGTTTGTCCGCAAGGTTTATACAACGGTAAGTACAGAGGCCTAGATATGCAAATCCTTCATAGGAATGCATTAGAAATAATTCAGCATAACGGGCGTTAGTAAGCCGTAGGCACTTCCATATAGACACCACTTAAATGCGGCACAATAACAAATAAAATGTACCAGGTAACTGCACTCGTAAAACTGTAGTGTAACTTTTATTTATGGAAGGAGAGACAACTATATTATCAAACCTTGGCAACAAAATTATCGCCACTTTATCAGCACCAAATTACTGCCGCTAAAGTGGCCATAATAGGTTTGATAATATGCTCTATAGAATTCCAATCGAAGCTCATGTTAGATGTGAAGGACATCTAACATGACCTTTGATTGGACTTCCATAGAGCATATTATCAAACCCATTATCGCCACTTTAGCGACACTTTCCTGCCGATAAAGTGGTAATAATTTTGTCGCCCAGGCTTGATATTATGGCCCAGAGTTTTAATGTTTTCTCTCTCTCTCACTCTCTGTGACATCATTTTACTTTCTCTCTTAAACTTAGACACTGCTGTCTGCTTGGACGAGTAGAAGAATCGTTGAACTTAAGTTGTGAAGTCTACTTTCTAATGTGTTAGGCCGCAAGGTTTATTCAACGGTAAGCACAGAGGCCTAGATCTACAAATCCTTCATAGGAATACATTAGAAATAATACAGCATAACAGCCGTTAGTACCGCAGTAGGCACTTCCATATAGACACCACTTGAACGCGGCACTATAACAAGTAAAATGTACCAGGTACACTGCACTCGTAAACTGTAGTGTTAGCTTTATTTGTGAAACGAGAGAGGGCCATATTATCAAGCCTTGGCGACAAAATTATCGCCACTTTAAGTTAATAAAAAAAACTAAGTACTTCTTTTTTTTTGTGGGGGAGGGGTATGACGGCCCACAATAAAAATAATGTTGAAATACTATAGTAAGATAGTCAAGACTAGGATTGAAAACTACTGAGTTCTAGTAAAATGGCGGTGGACGAAGTACGTAATCAACGTTTGGCTCCTCTGCACTACCTTTCAAATAAATATATAAAAAATATGACTATTAATACTGTACAAAAGTACAGCAGCGGATGGCATGAACCGGGAAGAGAAAGCGACAGATTTACTAACTGATATAAAGAAAGGTTTGCTGGTTAAACTTGAAGAAAAAGAAAACGTGGGCTTCGAAACGACGCTGAGCATGCAAAGACAGTACAACTGCTACACCAAAAAAAGGAAAGCTTTTCATACTATCATAAAATAAAGGAGCATATTATCAACAAAAGGCAATACATTATCGCCGCTTTTATCGACAGGAAACTGCTGGTAAAGCGGCGATAATGTGCTTGATAATAGGCCCTTGTAACTTCCCTTAGCAGCCCAGTTTCTGCTGTTAACCTCGGCTCCTATGGTTATTCACAAGGGCATATTATGAAGCCCATTATCGCCGCTTTATCGGCAGTTTCCTGACAATAAAAGCGATGATAATGTATCTCCGTTTGTTGATAATATGGCTCATTGCTCTTTTTTTGACCAGTAAACTTAGGTACATATTATCAAAGACCGGTGTTAAAATTATCGCCATTTTATTGGCAGGAAACTGCTGATAAAACGGCGATAATGAGCTTCATAATTGGGCCTTGTTATTTCCCATAGAATATGACTATTAATACTGTTCAAAAGTACAGCAGCGGATGACACACACGAACTGGAAAAAGAAAGCGACAGATTTAATAACTGATATAAAGAAAGGTTTGCTTGTTGAACTTGAAGAAAAAGAAAACGTGGGCTTCGAAACGACGCTGAGCATGCGAAGAGAGTACAACTGCTACACCAACAAAAAGGGAAACGTTTACATACTATCATAGAAATGAACGAGCATATCATCAACAAAAGGCGATATATTATCGCCGCTTTTATCGACAGGAAACTGCCGATAAAGCGGCGATAATGGGCTTGATAATAGGCCCTTGTAACTTCCCACAGCACCCCAGGTTCTGGTGTTAACCTGGGCTCCTATGGGTATTCACAAGAGCATATTATCAAGGCCATTATCACCGTTTTATCTACAGTTTTATGCCGATAAAAGCGACGATAATGTATCGCCTTTTGTTGATAATATGGCTCATTGCTCTTTTTTTCACCAGTAAACTTAGGTGCATATTATCAAGGACTGGTGTTACAATTATCGCAGTTTGATTGGCAAGAAACTGCCGATAAAACGGCGATAACGACCATGGTAATACGGCCTTGTTATTTCCCATAGAAGCCCATGTTAACACCAGAACATAGGCTTCTCTGGGAATTAACAAGGACGTATTATCAAGCCCACCCTCCAAACATTAATAAAAAACTCCACACAATGCATGTACCCGGAGCTGGAAGGTCATTTTACATATCACTTCCCAAGAAATGTGGCGTTCCCCGCGACGTGTACGGGGAGAGAGAGAGAGAAAGAGAGACCTCAAAACATATTTGGTTTTTTAAAAAGACCCGAGGGGTGCCGCTCACCGAGACTGCGGGGAGTACGACCGTAACCCCCCCTGCATACTTCAAAATAAAACCAGAGGAGTTCCGTTCCCCAGTTCTCGGGGCACCTTACAAGCCCCCATTATTTAGAAAAATTGCCCCTGTAATTTCGCCCCCGGGACCTAATAAGTAAAACGGACTTCTACTTTTTTTCAACTTTTCCACCGCGTACAACTACTGCACGAGTACCCCACCATTTTTTATTTTTTTTAAATAAAAATTGAGCCTAAAGATCCATGTACCACCCCCTGACCAAGACTATAGGCTCAGAATGTTTCTACCCTGCCGGTTTCCTTATTTCTCAACTCTGTTTTACTGTTTTCTTCTGACTCTGCTCTCCCGACAAACAACATGGCTGCCAACACTTCCTGGTTTGGAGGATTAACAGCCAATCAGCATGCAGCTCCTGCTAGTAATTTCACGTATTTCTATACGCGTACGCCACGATTTTTAGCTGGAAGGCCATTTTACATATCACTGCCCCAGAAATGTGGCGTTCCCCGCGACGTGTATGGAGAGAGAGAGAGAGAGACGTCAAAACATATTTGTTTTTTTTTAAAGACCCGAGGGGTGCCACTCACCGAGACTGCGGGGAGTACGACCGTAACCCCGCCCCCAAATACTTCCAAATAAAACCAAAGGAGTTCCGTTCCCCAGTGCTGGGGGCACCTTACAAGCCTCCATTATGCAGAAAAATTGCCCCTGAAATTCCCCCCCCCCCCCTGGGACCTAATAAATAAAATGGACTTCTACTTTTTTTTTCAACTTTTCCACCGCGTACAACTACTGCACGAGTACCCCGCCATTTTTTATTTAAAAAAAAATAAAACTTGAGCCTAAAGATCCATGTACCACCCCTGACCAAGACTATAGGCTCAGAATGTTTCTACCCTGCCCGTTTCCTTATTTCTCAACTTTGTTTTACTGTTTTCTTCTGACTCTGCTCTCCCGACAAACAACATGGCTGCCAACACTTCCTAGTTTGGAGTATTAACAGCCAATCAGCATGCAGCTCCTGCTCATAATTGTACGTATTTCCATACGTGTACGCCGTGATTTTTCTTTGAAAAAAAATAGAGCCTAAACATCCATGTACGAACCCCTGAGCAAGCCTAGAGGACAGATTGTCTCTACCCTACCCCCTTCCCTTATTTCTCAACTTTGTTTTACTGTTTTCTTGTGACTTGGTTCTAGCTACCTGGTTTCGAGTGTTGACAGACAGTTCACAGCCAATCAGCATGCAGCTCGCGCTCGTAATTGAACAGATTGAAATCTGTTCAATTACGCGTGGTGAACTCCGTCTCTGGATATCGCTATGATTCTACTTGCAATTTTCTCCGAAACTACTGAACGGATTTACACCATTTAACAAAAAGCACAATCTGCGAACAGAACTCTACCTCTCTGCCAAATTTCGTGTAATTCCATTCAGCCGTTCGGGTTGTATCCCTGGCTAAAGGTCCCTATGAAAAATTGCATGGGGAAAACACGTTTTGGGACCCCCCTTTTTCTCGGCCCTCGCTTGACGAATCACCCCCAAACTTTCAGAGAAGGAGCGGAACCAAGCAGGCCATTTTCTTTGAGAAATTCACGGAGATTCGTCCACCGGTGCCAAAGTTATTCCAAATAGAATGTTGTGGATTTCCTAAGGAAAGTAGGTCCTAACTATAACTACCTACTGGCGACCGAGGTGCATGGTAAAGGCATTGTCTGGGAAATTTTGGTTTAGTGTTCCCTTAGGTATATCATGTAGATAAAATGGGAAACTCAGACATTGCACTTACTAGCAGAGTTAAGCGGAGTGCTTCACAACTAGTGGGGCTTATCTTTGTAACTATGATCCCATCTGTAGGTGTAGGTTTGAATGATATGAGGATTAAAAAGCTGTCTACCTTAGTACATATACCTGCAACAGGTACATTGGGTGCTCTTTTGAATGAATGAATGAATGAAACATTATTTATATTGCGCAGCTATGCCCAGTGGGCGTCAAGGCGCCTAGTCCAAATAACAACTGTACGCAGAAAGAAACAGGGCTTACTTGTATGCATTGATAAAGAGCCACGTTTTCAATGACTTCCTAAAGAGGTCAAGGGAGGGCAGTGATTTGATTTCCAGGGGGAGTGAATTCCACATCTGAGGAGCCAGTATAGAAAAGGCTTTGCTCCCCCATCTAGCCTTCTTGGCTCTCGGAATGACCAGATGATTAAGCTCACTGGATCGGAGACATCTACTTGGAACATATCTAGAGAGTAGTGATCCAAGGGCATCAGCCGAACCTGCATTTAAGGCCTTATATGTAAGGCAAAGGAGTTTGAAAGTGATCCTTGAGGGGATGGGGAGCCAATGAAGGTTCTTCCTCGCTGCGGTCATGGAGGCCAGCCAGGGCAGAGCGAGAGCAAACCGTGCTGCCGCGTTTTGTATGACCTGCAGGCGCTGGAGCAGGCCCTTGTTGGCCCCTGCGTACACTGAGTTACAGTAATCAAGCCTTGAACCAACAAGGGCGATCACCACCTGTTTCCGTGCTTGTGGGGACAGGTAGTGTACGATTCTCTTCAGGGTCTTGATGACTCCCCAACAGGTGGCCACCGTTCTGTTTACCTGGAGCTCCATAGAGAGCTGGGTGTCAAAGATGACGCCTAGGTTCCTGGCAGATTGTGTTGGTGTTGGGCAGCTCCCTAAAGAGGGAGGCCACCAGTCATCTGACCATATGCCCTGGTCCTTGCCAAAGACCAGGACCTCTGTTTTGTCCCCGTTCAACTTTAGGGAGTTGGCAATCATCCACTCTGCAACAAGTTGCATGCAGGCTCTAAAGTTAGAAGCAGTTTCACCAACAGAGTGGGTCAGGGATACCATGATCTGCGTGTCGTCGGCATACGACACTACCTCCATCCCCTGAGATCTTACTAATCTTGCAAGTGGGGCCACGTAGATGTTAAACAGGGTCGGACTCAATGTCGACCCTTGTGGCACCCCACATTGCAAAGATTTAGCAGGGGAGAGGTATTCACCTAGCATGACACGTTGCTCTCTTTGTTGAAGAAAGGAGCTCAGGAGACTGAGTGCCGGTCCTTCTACCCCTGCCTCCCTTAACCTAGTTGTTAAAGTAAGGGGAGACAGGGTGTCGAATGCTGCTGAGAGATCTAGCAGCACCAGTACAGTGGTTAGACCCAAATCCACTTTTCTGCGGATGTTATCCATGACTTTCGTCAGCGCCGACTCCGTGCTATGCAGCTTTCTGAAGCCATGTTGGGACCCGTCCAGGAAACCAGAGGTCTCGAGGAAGTTTGAAAGATGGAAATTCAAATGGGTCTCCAACATCTTAGCCGGGGCCGGCAGAAGAGAGATGGGTCTAAAATTCTTCAGTACTCCCGGGTCCAAGGTGGCCTTTTTAAGCAGTGGTTTTACGATGGCTTTCTTCCAAAGTGACGGGAAGATGCCCTGCTCCAATGCTCCATTCATAACTTCCAGCATCGAAGGAAGAATAATCTCTCTGCAGTTCTTCAGTACTTTCAGAGGGACTGGATCAAGTGGAGATGACGATTTAGTTCTGTCCAACAGGCTATTGAGATCCTCTAGCGAAAGGGCAGGGAAATGATCAAGGGAGTGAGAGGATTCAGTGGTCACGGCTTCCAGACGTGTAATTTGGGAGAGGTCCTCCGCACTAAGCGAGTTCCTCTGTGACTTTAGAGCTATGTAGATATCATCTATCTTTTTGTAAAAAAAGTCTGATATGTCATTGCATAGCTCCTGGGAAGCGACTACAGGATCGGGGACCTGTAGAGAACAGAGAGAGTCCACTATTTTAAAGAGCTCTTTGGAAGATGTTAGGGAACAGGTTAAATTGGAAAAGTAGTCCTGTTTCTCCTTAATGATTCTATTTTTGTACTCTCGTAGTAGGCTCTTGTATTCTTCTCTATCTTTGAGATCCCAGGATTTACGCCACTTGCGTTCCTTCTGTCTGCAAGATTGCCTAAGAAGCCTCAGATCGACGGAAAACCAGGGGGCAGTTGGCTTCTGTCTAGCCGCAGGTTTCAGGGAGGGGGGGGCTAGTTCGTCGGCGGCTCTGGTGATAGTATCAGCGAGTTCTTGGGCCGTCTCATCCACATTCCGCTGAGTTGAAATATGGGCATTAAGAAAAAAAGGGGCCACAGCCTCCGGAGTACAATTTTTGAAATTCCTTTTGAATTGTTTTTTACCAGGGCCCGCAGTGACAGCGGGGCAGGGGATGTCTAAGGATAGCGGGACCGCTGAGTGATCAGACCAGGTAATCGGGACCGGGGTACCAACACCTAATCTGGGGTCGTTGGAAAAGATCCCGTCAAGGATGTGTCCCGCCTTATGAGTCGGGAGGAGAACTCGTTGGACAAAGTCACATGCCTCCAGAGAGTTGAGCAGGGAGCAGGTCTCTTTCGAAGTGAGATCCTCTAAGTGGAAATTAATGTCGCCCAGAATAGTAAGATGGGGTCTACCAAAATAGGGTTCCAAAATTCTGAAAAGGTCTGAGCAAAAGTTAGCTCTGGACCCCGGGGGCCTATAAAGTAGTATGCCAGAAAAGGAGCTCACTGGAGTGTGGACAATACAGAAGTAAAGCGCCTCAAAAGGATCCGTAGAGACCGATAGGGGTTTAATGGTACATGTAAGAGTAGATTTAAAAAGAATGGCAATTCCACCCCCTCTACAGCGTTCTCTGTCTAACCTTAGACAGGTATATCCTTCAGGTATGGCCAAAAGCAGGTCATGGCCCGAAGACTCGGTGGCCCACGTTTCAGTGGCAAAGATCCAATCAGGATTCCTTGAACTAACGAAATCGTGAAATTCAATCCCATGTTTGATCAGTGAACGAGCATTGATCAAAAAACCATGTTTAGATTGGGAGGTATGACTGGCCGACAGAGGAAGAATAGAGTGGCTGCCAGCACTGAACTAGATGCCACTGGAGCAATATTTGAATTGATGGCAACAAAATTGATTTTGTGTACATTGCTCTTAAAAAAGTTGCTTATCTATAACTCACCTTAATTTTGGACTACATGATTTACACAATATATTCATTAGGTACCCAAATGTATCCATTTAGTAGTGTCATGTTATTCACATTAAAATTTGGTGGAATGTACCATATATATATATATATATATATATATATATATATATATATATATATATATATATATATATATATATATATATATATATATACATATTCGGTTTACTTTAGTTAGCCAATCTGCATATAAGGTTGGCATGAATGGGCCTAGGTGCTCCACTCCATTTTGAATTAACCATTATATTTCTGCTTGCTGTGCACAAGCTTTTCTCTGTTTCATCTATCATTAGATGTTCATTCAAATGTTATTTTTTACTAGTTTGTTTTTTGAAAGCCATAGTCTAGGAATTATCTAGTTTGGACAGACACCCTAGCAATTGCAACAAGTGGAAAGCTAAGGAGTTGATACACCTTTATACATTAGGACGGTTGGGATGGAAGAAAGAGTTGGCATTGTACACTTCCGTGAGATGGAGACCGGCACCAAGGACCAAGCGAACACTGGATCATGATTGGTCATCGCTTGGTGGGAAACCGAAGATTGTAAACTTCTGGATGAAGTGCATTGTTTTAAGTATGCAAAGCTTGTTAATTAGTGAGTTCATTTGCCCCTCTCCATCTTCGCAGGTGGGTGTCTTCTCTCATCTCCTGAGACCAATGCTCCTTATTCTCCTGCTCGTTGAAATATTCTTAAGAGAAAGCGCTTTTCTTCTGATTCTGATTGGAACCTGCATCTGGTTCCTCTATCAATTCAATATTTGCTGACACCAACTGACTTAGAGATTTCCCAGCTTGCCCATAGCCATAGCATAGAACTAGGTAGTTTCCTTCATGGAAAATAATTTTAGCTTCATCTTGCACATGATGCTTTTGATATTCTGGATTGCTGTATTATTGATGGCATTGCTTGGATTATATTCCTGCTTCCTCTAGCTATTTAATTTGATTGAGCTGATTTGAGATGACCTTTTATGAATCTTATTATTAAAACTTTCATGGTGTGCCATCTACTCTTCTCTATCTTTACTGTGGTGCAAATTCTTAGCGCACCACCACCATCCAGAAGCAGATGCTCTTTTTGGAACATGCTTGATACAGAGAAATACTGGTCTAGCCCAGCTGGAGAGCCGTCATTCAGTCGTCACAGTGGTACGGCAAGGCCAGGAAAAGAGAAGCTAGGATAGGTTTCACGTGGTGGCTTTGTTAACAACAATTTCTACTGTAGGTCATGTACAGGAAGTCCAACCCTATTGTCCTTGCTGCTCATGCATGGTCAGGCCCACACCTTAGAATGACCCAGTCCAATTGCTTTCCCCCCACACATGGCCCTCACTGAGTGGTGGGAAAAATTGGTAGCATTTTTCCCACACCCAGCCGATTATGAGTTGGACCCTAAATTCAACTGAGTAATGAGGAATTACCAGGGAAATTGGATCAGATTCCCCTGGTCATTTCCCATTTTCTCCAGACACTCCTAAGGAGATTTCAGCTGTTTTCAGCTGCTGAAATCTCTGTGAAATGAAAGTAAAAAACTGCTGGTACAGCCCGTTGGAATTAAGGTGACACTCTTAATGATCACATACATGGAATATCAACCCTGAATGCCCAATTCTTGAGTTCTATTGAATGCTCCGTCTTTGAATCGTACAGATTGCACCTAAAGTTGCCATTTTCTGCCTTTCCAATATAGTTGTTTATATATGTTTTAATCCCAGTCCTAAACTTCTCACCCTAAACACCATGGCCCAGTCCACCACTTTACACCCCAAATACTTTGGCCAGGTTTGCATCCCTTTTGAGATGCAAACCTGACAGAAAGTTTGGTGGTGGGATTACTTTCTAACACAAATCATGATTTACTTTAAAAAGTTGCCTAAATTAACAGAAAGTAGTAGTATGCACCACTTTGAGATTCTTTGCATCAAGGGTGCGTACCTTGGGTGGTAAATAGGCGTTGCCATGCAACCACTCATGGGTTTCGGCACAAATCCCTCTCTTCGAACATTTGGAGACAGACATTTGTGGAAACAATTGATGCCTCCTTTAGGTAGGCATAACAGTGGAGCAACCTTTAATGTCTCCACAGTTTTACAACTTTGCATGTGTGCAGCATCAAAAAGCAGTGGGTGTTGCAGCGGAACGCCCACAGTAACATGCATAGTACGCCCCTTTCACGCTAAGTGCTGTGTAAATAGGGGCATTATTTACAAGGCGGCGCTAAGCCATGTTAAGTGGCTTAACCCCATCTTGTAAACAAGCTAAAGATTTTAACGCCACCAGAACGTCAGAAAAAGTGACTATCTGGTGGTGTTAACTCCTTGTAAATATTTCCCAAATAGTTGTAATACAAATTTTCAAATACATTTGTGAGTCTTCTTCTAAATTCAAAACGCATTCAGTATATTTTGTAAAAATTCTCACCTTATCTTGTCAACAGCCTTCTGTGGAAAGAGTGATACTGCAGCCAACTACAATTTCAACCTGAAATTTATTAAGTCAAATAAAATGCTAATATTACCATTGCTTTGTGTGGGATAACATCTAGAAATGTTAGTGCCATTATCTTACCGTATGATGTAATTTCCACATTCGGCCTTTGATAACCACGCTAAGTAAGATACCTATCCAGTGTTTGTATATGTATTATGAATGATCCCTTCTTTGTGAGGGTGACCTCCACATTTATTTATTTATTTATGTGTTTTATATAGCGCAAACTTGACCCGAGTATATCAAATAGCTTTACAGAGTAAGCACAATAGCAGTAATATTAGGTACATAGAGAAAAGATAAAATATATGGTAACAGTAAAAAGAATAAACGGTGTACGGTGGGATATGCAAGCATAAAAGCAGCAAGTACACGAGTAAACTTGAAGAGAAAATAAAAATACATTGCAACATTGTATAAAAGAAGAATCCGATTGACAGTAGCAAGTGCATGGGTTACATAAAGTGTAAGTAAAATACATAGCAACATTATATAAAAGAATAATCTGATATACAGAATGGACGTGTGGCCGTAAGGTTATGTGGTAGTTAGGTTGGAAAGTTAGTTACCAGGGTGGGGAGATTAGATGCATAGTTTTCCTATAGGTGGTGAACGAGCATGGCAACTTAGCACTTACTCTCATGACCACTTAGCACTTTATAGAGTGAGCACATTAGCAATAACAAGGGGTGCATAGAGAGTAAATACCAATATATAATCATGGTAAAAATGAGTAAACAAAAAAAGGTGGGATAAGTAAAACAAAATAGATTCCAGAACCCAAGTAACACAAAGTGTAAATAAAAATACATATTAACGATAAATCACAGAAGAATACGAAAGATAGCGTATGTAATAGTTCAAAGGTAGTTGTGGAAGGGGAATGCTAGGGTGGGGAGGGTCGCTGCATATTTTTCCTGGAGGTGGAATAGCATAGCATTATGTGAGGGGTGTAGTGTAACATAGGTCCAAGACTCAAGCAAGTTACGATGTGACAGGAGGTAACGGGGGCAAGGCCAAGACCTCAATGATAGAGGAATTAGTCTTAGTCTTAAACCTGCATTTCATAAAAAATATATATAAAAGTGCAATCAAGTGATCTGAAAATACTATATACATCCTTCCAGTAAATCTTCATTTCCCCTGAAATATAACCCTTCTTAAGCTCTTCTATGACTGCAAATCACTCATTTATTTAATTTTCAGCACCCTCATCACATTCAACCTTTGAAAGAACTAAGGGCCATATGTAGGTAATCTACATTTACTGATTCTAAAATACGGAATTTTACCGATTCTGTATTTTAGAATCGGTAAATGCTATGTAGGAAAAAATTCGGAAAATTTTACCGAATCATAAAAATTCGGTAATTACCGATTCGGTATTTACCGATTCGGTAATTCCCATTCATTCCTATGGGCCTAGAGGCCCATAGGAATGAATGGGAATTACCGATTCGGTAAATACTGAATCGGTAATAGGGGGAAGACTTACAAGGGTGGCAGTGTGTCACATTGACACCCTGTTGCACCCCTGAATAGTGCATGGGTGCACATGTGGCACGCATACATGCCCTAAGGGCATGTATGTCAGCCACATGGCATTGTTATAATTTGCAAAAATTAGCTTTTTTTAGGGTTTTCGATATTTACCACCAACTTGCAATTGGTGGTAAATAACGAATCCTGAAATGTGAAAATCACTCATTTGAGTGCACCCTACATTAAGGATTCGGTCATTTACCGAATCTGTAAAACGGCCACCAACTACATTACCGACCTGTATTAGGCGACCTACATTTGGCCACCTTAAACCTGCCTCCTACATCTCAAATGCCCAATACCGGTTGGTAACGGCCGAAGTTCGGTCATTTCGGCCGTTACCAACGGTATTGGGCTACTTACATCTGGCCCTAGATCCCTTAAACCTACACCAGCTTTTGTCTGGATCGGTCTCCATTTTAAATGATTCATAGCACTTAAAATGCATTATTTTCCTATAAATAGGAAGATATAATTTCATGACTGTCAACTTTAACAGCCACCATTCTCATTTGATGAATATTACATAAATGTGACACCAGCAACTTCCAAGCTCTTTCCCTTTACTACCAAAAAGTTGCTGCTTCCGAAAGGCCATATCAGTATAGACCATGACTCATATGTCACTTTTAGTGGATTCCTTAAGTTATCTACTCAGGTTGTGGTGGAATTATTTTTCCTTTTATGGATTCAAACAAATCATATTGCCACTTGTGGTAGCCTTCATCTCAAAGTACTAACAAATCAACTCCCTTAAATGAGCAAAGCTGTACATCTCTGAAAATTATTGACAAAAGAAACACCTAATACGACTCTCAGCAATGTTAGCATCATGATCCAAAATGCCCGTGCCTGAAGAAACTCTCAATATGGTTTAGATTTCACAATGATTAGATTCACAAGAGTCTGCATTCTCATTATTTCTCCTCTACCTAATATCACAGGCTTAAGTTGAAACACTTAAGGTGTCCCCCCTCAGGTCTTCTGACTACATGAATAGTTAAATACATTTTCCCATACTCAATTTCCAGAGATCCAACCTACTCCTTGTCACTGAATCCAAACCTCAAAGAATGTAGCAATCGATTTAATCTGGATTTTTCCCAAAGAATTGTAAAAATGTATTCAGCATTCGTGGCATATCATATTTTATTGAAGGAATTTATTTATGCAATTTTATTTATCAAGTTTATGGCCCTAGGATACTAAAGTGTTTTCCAGTGAAATAGGGGATAATCACACAATGAGTGAAATTACACAAAGGTGACAATGTGAAATCGTACATAACAGGACAATATATGTAAATTGATGAGTTTAAATACAAATAGACATTGTAATATAAAGAGAAAAATCAGCAGAGTATATACAGTGCATGAAAAGAAAGCACATTATAATCAATATTCATGGGAGAGCCTTTGAGTGCAAATTTTAAATATTTAGAGAGAGTTGAGTGAGGATGAAGACGGATTTCCAAGTGGTGAAATTGAACAGAGGAGAGTAAGTTAAGGGAGTCATTAATGATAAAATAAAGATTTGAGGGTATATGGAAGAGATGTCTGGAAGACTTGTAGCAGTTTAGGAGTAAGAGTAAGTTGAGTTGAGAAACATTAATATGGGGCAATACAAACACAATGAGAAATGTAGAAAACTGGGAGAGTAATTGTAGTGTCTTTGGAAAAGAAGACATTTAAGCTCCTTCTTGAAGGTAATCACTGGCACATGCATCAATATTGCATTTTGCGATTCCTTAATTGCGAAACGTAAGGAATCGCAATTAAGGAATTGCAAACTGCAATACATCAAGAAATCGCTATAAAAATAGCGATTTCTTAAAATTCCTTAGTTGCGATTCTCTAATTGAGAATCGCAATTAAGGAATACCTCCCCATCCATTCCTATGGGCCTAAAGGCCCATAGGAATGAATGGAAAGACATTCTTAATTTGCAATTGACCATTAGAAATTGTCAAATTAAGAATGCAATTTCAAGGGTGCAGGGTGTCCAAAGGACACCCTGGTGAACCCCTAAAATCTGCTTAGAAGTACATGTTGCACACTCACATGCCCCAAGGGCATGTGTGTGTGTAAAATGGAACTTTGAAAAATGCACTTTAGTGCATTTTTCTAAGTTTTCGCAAATTACCATGAAGGTCAACTTCATGGTAATTTGCTCCCCTTATTTGCGAATTCGCAAATTTTTAGAGTTTGATGCATTGCATTTAAGGAATCTCAATATGAGATTCTTTAAATGCAATCGCAATTTAAGAAATCACAATTTTGCGATTTCTTAAATGACAAAAATGTTAATGCATCCCAAAAATGGGAATTGCATTCGCAAACGGACGAATTTTGCGATTCGCACCATTTGCGAATGCAATTTCCTTTGATGCATGTGCCCCTATGAGAGGTAGTCGTGCAAAAAACTGGGGGAAGAGTGTTCCAAATTCTGGTACCACTCCGAGAGACAAGCATTGTGCTACTCTTCACTCTGATTCTTTATCAATTAATTCAGCTCCAGAACCATTAAGGCTTAACTACAGAAATACAGAATCATAAAACATAGCCCCAATTAGTCAGGCCGAGGCAAAACCTCAAGAGTCAAACTGAGTACTGACAGCATCTCTATAAAAGAAAATCTGAGTCAAATAGACAAAGTCTTAGGAGAAAATGACCCTTTGAAAATATGATTTATACAGTACTAAAGCCCAAGAATGTTTATACAAACTCAGCATGGTATGATGATACTTAGGGTTGCCTTGGCAAATCAAAACACCAACGAAATGCTTTCAATTTTTAACACTAAGCCATTTCTGAATGTAAGATAAATCTTCTACTTACTTTCTCAGAAACTGCACTCAGGAGGTGATCAGCACAAAATGAACAGTTTGTCAAACAATGGCTCATCAAATTAACATTCTCTCCGCAAAACCTCCAGTGGAAGTCCTTTGGGTTCACGATGGAAGCTTCATTCACAATTTCTAACACAATGGTTAATTTTTGCATCTTTGACTTCATTTACTTAGCGCTCACCAGAAATGAGAGAAGTGATCGTTTACAGTGCACAGCAATTAGGAGGGGCGAAATAAGGAGTGAGATGAGCAGAAGACCCAAACAATACTGTATTCATATTTAAAAAAATGCCATCTCACACGAAAATGTGGAATGACTATTTAACAGTATTAAATACAAAGCAACATATTAAATTAGTTTCCAGTACAAGATTAAAACATCAGTTATGATACTATGCATCATTAAAACGTTCAAATTTCGGAAATAATTTTCACCCAACATCGCACATTTAAAAAAAGCTACTACATATCCCTCCTCTGATTATTTTTAAATACTCACTTAACCACATTAGTAACTTTATTAATCAGTCAAGAGTATTTTGAAGTCTTCAAGTTCTTAGTTTATCAAACATTCTCCTTCATTTGCTTCATCCGTTGGAATAGTCGATACCGGTAATCGTCTAGTTCAAAATTCATTGATCTTTTTCTTTTCCTTGTAGAATTATCTTTCTAACCATACATTCTATTAGTTTTAATAAGATAAATAGAGACATTGCACAAATCAATGTTATATTTATTGGTGTTAACGCTGTTTCTAAAACTCCACCACCAAAACTTTTTAGCCACTCACCTACCTTTCTAAAACTACTTTCTATTGTCTTTACCAAAGATTCAATAGCTTCCCACAAACCTGGTTCTTCTGATGAACTAATCTCATTAGTCAAATTAGTCATGTTAGTAATTTAAGAGTCCAACATTCCACAATAATCTGTAATGTATGTACAGCACTTCTTCACCTTAATTACTTTATAGACACTGCCTTCTTTTGCCAAGAGCATATCTAAAGTGAGGCAGTTCGGCATCATCATTGCTCCAGTTGCTAGCATCTCTATTTTTACTAATTTAAAAGACTCTGCAGTATCCACAGCAAGTCTATCTACAACTCTAGATCATTTCCTAATTTTCACATCATTCATTGCTATTCCCATTGGAGGAATAATAGCCCCTAAAATGTTCATAACAATTTGATCATAATTTCTTTTCACTCTTCCCAAACCCTGCTCCTCTTCTAATTCTTCTGCATGATAAATTCTAGAGAAAACTACAGCTAAATAAAATTAACCCACCCTATTCTTTGACAAATGATTGAAATAATCAGTCTTTCCACAAACATAATAAAAATCTCTTGTAAAGGGTTCTCCAGTCAAAAAATCTCCACTAACGTTGTACATTTTATCACATATCATCTCACCAACAAACTCTAGTCTCTCTCCTTTTATGGAACTGTGCTTTACCATACACATCTTACCTTTTCTTTCTTGCTACATTTTCAACCTTGGATGTATGACTGAAAAGCTCAATTCTCCCTAATTTCAACTGCAGCAATATTTTGCTCATCCAGGTTTTTCACTACCTTTATATCTCTTTCATTATATTTGTTAATGAAATCATGATTTTACTGCTTAACAAACAAGAATACATGTTTTACAATCTTTTTCAAATACGTACCATACTTAATTTCCGTATTATTCTCATTGATTAATCCATTCTCCAAAGTCACAATATAATCACTCAGATATAGAGAAAGAAACTCCTCAAAATTAAACATACCTACAAAAACACTACTAGAATGTGAATAGGAAAGTTCTACTTGGACATTGGTAGCTCCTTCATCAGGCAATGTAAGAAGGAAAGTACATACATAGCTATTGTTAATATTCAGCATTTCAATATATTCTTTCATCATTTTAGTACAGCCATTATCTCTAAAAGCATCAACAAAATGCCTTTGATGCAAAGGTACTATTTGCTTAATTTTTTTATAACCATAACCAGGCCTACTTGTAACTTCATTACTTATTTGATCCTAAAGATTTTAAACAGAAATCAGTAAGCACACACATAGGCCAACTAATACTAATGATATCAAAGTGAAAAGCACCATCTCTATAGTTTTATAGCTGTTTCTCAACTTCATGTTTGAGACTACTGGTGAATAGAAGCTTTTTTTGATCTCCAGGTTTTAAAAGCAGCATACAGTACACAACAAAACAACAATAGTTACACTTAAAATTATACATATGTTGCATGATTAAACCTTTTGTATGAACTTAACATTACTAGTCGCCCTAGCCATATTTGGTTAATAGCAGAAATTAGTCAACCAGCAAGGCCAATCCATGGGCAAATAATCATACTCAGTACAGGAACTCTCTCCTGTGGAAGTTTTTAGGACTAACCTTACATATGTAATTAAATAAAAACATTGTATTCAACAATTATATTAAAAAAACTGAAACAATGATTTGCGTCTTGCAGCCTTTTAAAAGGGAAGAGATCACAATACGAGTGCATATTGAAATTAAATCAAAGCGTATCCACTGCCAATTAAAACTATGTACTAGTAAGCAAAGTAAAGTGCATGATCCCCAGTGCCTAGTGTACAGTAGAAGTTATAAAAACATCCTAATAGTTTTACAATTGTGATTGAGAAGAAGATCAGAGAAAGGCAACCACTGATGACATGTTTGATAGGTAAAGTTAATGCAATAGTTAAAAAAAACAGTAATTGAGCTTTTTACACTGGACTGCTCCTATCCCAGGCAAAACATATGATATTTACATATTAATATAAACACTGGGTAAGAAATCCCTTCTAAAAGTGAGGTAGCCATCTTATAAGAGCAGAAGCCAGTCTGTTTGTTTGGCCAGCGGAAAATGGTAAGGAAGTGCTCTATGGAGATCAAGGATGTTCTGTATGTTGCTACCGCAGGGGGATCTGGATGACACTCTTCAGAACAAGTCACCAGTGCATGTAGAATGGTGCTTATCGATAGCAGAGGTCATTTCGAGGCAGGCTGTTGGCTTTATAGCTTTGTTCCCTGTAGTAAACTGTGATGGAGTTTGCCAAGCTAATCGGTTGGGGCTGAAGCTACTTCTTTTGTGATCCAATTGTTGTGACCACTGTGGCGGTTACCTAATTTTGCAATGGTTTTATCAACACTAGTGGATTGCTTTAACTTCCGATATGTCAGATGGATAAAGATCGTAAAACTAATGTTTAGAGCCGTATTGGGTTCAGAGACGCGATGATGCCCTGCCTACAGGTACAGACTCCCAATGTATTTCACTCAGGCCTCAGCTTTGATCTGCGCAAGTCTGTCAGTGCTGGGCAGAGGCATACAATGTGCTCCAGAGATTCGTATGTTTTTTCACATCTCCTGCACACAACCTCACCTGAGGAACGCCACCAGGGAGGTATGTGTTTTAAAAAATGCCACTCACCCAGCCAAAGCTAGAGACTTAGGGGCTCATTACAATGGCGGGCGGACCTGAATCCGCCCGTCGTCGTTGAGGTGTTTGGGACTGCCCGACAGTCATGCGGGGGTCCCACCACTGCAATTAGGATGCGTCCGCCATGCTGGCGGGCGCATCGAGGGCCTTTAACATTGCGGATGGTGCTGCTGGCTGCAGCACCCTGCGCAATGTTAAAATGGCATGCACTGCATTTCCCTGCACTACTTGCAAGGCACCACACAGTGCAGGGAAATGCAGGGGGGACCATAGGTACCACCCCAGTGCTGCACCACCTCTCCCACAACAGGGGGGCCACTACGGGCCTCCAAATCCCGTTCCGTCTGTCTTTTCGCAGTGGGTTGACTGCCGCGAAAAGATAGGCGGAAAGGGATATCTTAATCCCTACGCAGACACAGCCGCAATGCTGCCCTATCTTTTGGTTCTGCAAGGCAGGCGGAAACGGGCCACCTTGGGGAACCGTGGCGGACGGTCTTTGCATCTGCCACTCTTCCCTAAGGTTTCCCCCACCATCCTAATCTGGCGGGGGGAAACCACTGTCAGATGGTGGAAGGACCACCACCGCCGGCCCGGTGGTTGTGGTCTTTCTGCCATCATAATGAACCCCTAAATATCAAAAGAATCTGCAGCAAAAATGTATTTCGTCTTTCAGCTTACAACAAAAATTAGGATTTTTAGTATGTTTTTTTTTTAATTCTCTCCAATTAATTCAGACCGTAAACAAATTTCTCCTTTCTCGATATTGTGATTTTCATCAAAATTCAGTATTTCAAAATCTCTCTCCTTTTTTTTTCTTTCTAAGGGCGGCTCTTCTCTATATATGATATGTTATAGTTCTTAACCTTTTTTTACTCTTCATCTTAGGTTTCCAACTTCTTATGGAATATATACTTTAGCTCAAATTGCTAAAGTCAGTTTAAAAAACACACAATTTAAAAATGACGAACAGTTTTAAAATAGAGCAAACACACAATGCTCCTGGCTTCCACCTCAGGAGTATTCCGACTCTCAGGAGATTCCACTCTCCACATATGACAGCAGTTCCCGCGCGCAGCGTTCACGCGCAGCGACCGCGCCCAATTCGCGCCGAAGGTGTGCCAAAGGTAAGCCCGTCTACGCCCGTCCGCGCCTGGACCGCGCCCAGCGCCAGACCCCCTGCCCCTCGCGCTCCCCAGCCCTCCCGCATTTCCTACGATGCCGCCTCCCTCCTAGCCCTTAACCCCGGTCGTGCCCCCAACTGCGTCCAAGCCGCACCTGGACACACCCATGGACCTTTCTCTTGCTACTCCTGCAAATTTAGCGGCACCGACAGCATCTCCGCTACGACCACACCACAGTCTCCCGACCCCAATCACCTACAATGCATCCTCCTCAACACCCGATCAGTCCACAGGCACGCCATTGACCTATGGAATCTACTAGACACCATTTCTCCGGACATTGCCTTCCTCACGGAAACATGGATGAATGCTTCCTCCGCACCAGACATCACCATTGCCATCCCCGAAGACTATAAGATCACTCGCAAAGACCGTACCAGCCACACAGGAGGAGGAATCGCTATCGTCCATAAGAAATCAATCCGCATCTCAACCAGCTCTGACGCCAACCTCGCTAACTCCGAACACCTTCACTTCCAGATCCACATCTACCCCAAAACCACACTCAGAGGCACCCTCCTCTACAGACCACCAGGACCCCGCGCAAAATTCAGTGAAGACATCACGGACTTCATCACTCCACACGCGCTCCCCTCCAAAGAGTACATCCTTCTGGGAGACCTCAACTTTCACCTTGAAAAGACCAACGACCGCAACACCGCCACCCTCGTGGACAACCTCGCCAACCTCGGACTTAAACAACTAGTCACTGCCCCCACCCACATTGCAGGTCACACACTCGACCCCATCTTCACCTCCAGCAACCATGTCTCCTTCAGCCACACTACGGATCTCCTCTGGACTGACCACAGCTGCGTTCACTTCACCTACAACAAGCCGAAACCCATCAACCACCCCCAACCAACTCTGCACAGAAACTGGAACAAAATCACCTTAGACCAGATCTCCTCATCGCTTCTTCTAAACCCCCCAGCCCTCTCTTCTAACGCTAACGAAGCCGCCGCCAACCTCACCCTATGGTTATCCAACACCGCCGACACCTTAGCACCACTGAAAAAACGTCAAAGCAAACCTGGCAGCAAGAAGACCTCATGGTTCAACGATGATCTCAAGAAGTCCAAGAAACTCTGCCGCTCCCTTGAAAAGGCCTGGAAAAAAGACCCAACCACCAGCACCAAGGACGCCTTCAAAAGCGCCACCCGCACTCACCACCAACTGATCCGAAAAGCTAGGAAAACAGCATTCAAGGATCGACTTGACAACAACGCCCACAACAGCAAGGAACTTTTCAACATCGTCAAGGAATTTTCCAATCCCTCGGCCAACTCCAATGACATCACCCCCTCTCAAACCCTCTGCGACTCCCTAGCCTCATTTTTCCACAACAAGATTGCAGACATCCACAACAGCTTCGACAACCAACCCGGAAACCAACCCACCCTACCATTTGCTGATCATCTTCCTCCCGTGAACACCCTTAACGACTGGAACCCAATCTCCACTGAGGACACCATCCGCCTGATGAATTCCATCCACTCAGGATCCCCCACAGACCCTTGTCCTCACCACATCTTCAACAAAGCAGACTCCGTCATAGCACCGCACCTCCGAGACGTCATCAACTGCTCCTTCAACTCCGCCACCTTCCCGGAAGACTGGAAACACGCTGAACTCACCGCCCTTCTGAAAAAACCCACAGCGGACCCCACCGAACTCAAAAATTACCGCCCCATCTCGCTCCTTCCATTCCCGGCCAAAGTCATCGAGAAAGCTGTCAACAACCAGCTCGCCGCCTTCCTCGAAGCCAACAAATCCCTCGACTCCTCACAATCTGGCTTCCGAGCAAAACACAGCACTGAGACCGCCCTCATCGCAGCAACAGACGCCATTCAAACTCTACTGGACAATGGAGAAACAGTCGCCCTCATCCTCCTCGACCTCTCTGCAGCATTCGACACAGTCTGCCACAGCACCCTTTTACAACGCCTCAAAAACATCGGAATCCAAGGAAAAGCACTTGAATGGATCACCTCGTTCCTCACCGGAAGAACCCAGAGAGTCCGCCTCCCACCATTCAAGTCCGAAGCCACTGAAGTCATCTGTGGCGTACCACAAGGATCCTCACTCAGCCCCACCCTCTTCAACGTATACATGAGCCCCCTCGCGGCCATCGTCCGCCAACACAACCTCAACATCATCTCCTACGCTGATGACACTCAACTGATCCTTTCTCTCACCAATGACCCCAGCACCGCCAAAAATAACCTACACGAAGGAATGAAAGAAGTTGCCGAATGGATGAAACAAAGCCGTCTGAAACTGAACTCGGATAAAACAGAAGTCCTCATCTTAGGTACCTCCCCCTCCACCTGGGACGACTCATGGTGGCCGGAAGCCCTTGGAAAGGCACCCATCCCGACAGACCACGCACGGAACCTAGGCGTTATCCTGGACTCTTCACTCTCAATGAACAGACAAGTCAATGCCGTATCCTCTTCCTGCTTCAACATTCTTCGCATGCTCAAAAAGACATTTCGCTGGATCCCCTCCGACACAAGGAAAACAGTCACCCACGCTCTGGTCACGAGCCGTCTGGACTACGGAAACACCCTCTACACAGGCACTACTGCAAAACTCCAGAAGAAACTCCAACGAATCCAAAACGCCTCAGCCAGGCTCATATTAGACATCCCTCGCAACGAACACATCTCTGGTCACCTTAAAGACCTCCACTGGCTACCCGTCAATAAGAGGATCACTTTCCGACTGCTTACCCACGCACACAAATCACTCTACGACATCGGACCAGATTGCCTCAACTCACGACTGTCCTTCTACACCCCCTCCCGCCAACTACGATCCTCCAGCCAAGCCCTCGCCACTGTACCTCGCATCAACAAGACCACCATGGGAGGCAGATCCTTTTCATACCTGGCTGCTAAAACTTGGAACTCACTCCCCGCTTACCTTCGCCTTACCCAGAACAACCTGGCATTCAGAAAGCAACTTAAAACGTGGATATTTGACAAATAATCCTCCTCCCCTCCCTAAGCACCTTGAAACCCTCTGGGTATGTAGTGCGCTATATAAATTCTTTGACTTGACTTGACTTGACTTGACAGTGTTATCAGTAATGCGCGCGAGCCACAGAGCGCGACTTATATACTAAGTGAAGGAGCCGGCTTGGTGAAAGCTGCAACGCCAACCCTGGGCTACCCCCCAAGATGGCGGATCCCCTGGCAAACCCGGTACCAACGCTCAATCGGCTGCACGGGGAAAGCAGGTCGTGAAAAGGAACAGGGAGGGTGAGTGCCCAAAAGTGCAAATGCTAAAGTCAGTTTAAAAAACACACAATTTAAAAATGACGAACAGTTTTAAAATAGAGCAAACACACAATGCTCCCGGCTTTCGCCTCAGGAGTATTCCGACAGTGTTATCAGTAATGCGCGCGAGCCACAGAGCACGACTTATATACTAAGTGAAGGAGCCGGCGTGGTGAAAGCTGCAGCGCCAACCCTGGGCTACCCCCAAGATGGCGGATCCCCTGCCAAACCCGGTGACAGTGCTCAATCGGCTGCACGGGGAGAGCAGGTCGTGAAAAGGAACAGGGAGGGTGAGTGCTCAAAAGTGCAAATGCTAAAGTCAGTTTAAAAAACACACAATTTAAAAATGACAAACAGTTTTAAAATAGAGCAAACACACAATGCTCCCGGTTCCCGCCTCAGGAGTATTCCGACAGTCTTATCGGTAATGCGCGCGAGCCACAGAGCGCGACTTATATACTAAGTGAAGGGGCCGGCGTGGTGAAAGCTGCAGCGCCAACCCTGGGCTACCCCCAAGATGGCGGATCCCCTGCCAAACCCGGTGACAGCGCTCAATCGGCTGCATGGGGAGAGCAGGTCGTGAAAAGGAACAGGGAGGGTGAGTGCCCAAAAGTGCAAATGCTAAAGTCAGTTTAAAAAACACACAATTTAAAAATGACGAACAGTTTTAAAATAGAGCAAACACACAATGCTCCTGGCTTCCACCTCAGGAGTATTCCGACAGTGTTATCAGTAATGCGCGCGAGCCACAGAGCGCGACTTATATACTAAGTGAAGGAGCCGGCGTGGTGAAAGCTGCAGCGCCAACCCTGGGCTACCCCCCAAGATGGCGGATCCCCTGGCAAACCCGGTACCAACGCTCAATCGGCTGCATGGGGAAAGCAGGTCGTGAAAAGGAACAGGGAGGGTGAGTGCCCAAAAGTGCAAATGCTAAAGTCAGTTTAAAAAACACACAATTTAAAAATGACGAACAGTTTTAAAATAGAGCAAACACACAATGCTCCCGGCTTTCGCCTCAGGAGTATTCCAACAGTGTTATCAGTAATGCGCGCGAGCCACAGAGCGCGACTTATATACTAAGTGAAGGAGCCGGCGTGGTGAAAGCTGCAGCGCCAACCCTGGGCTACCCCCAAGATGGCGGATCCCCTGCCAAACCCGGTGACAGCGCTCAATCGGCTGCACGGGGAGAGCAGGTCGCGAAAAGGAACAGGGAGGGTGAGTGCTCAAAAGTGCAAATGCTAAAGTCAGTTTAAAAAACACACAATTTAAAAATGACAAACAGTTTTAAAATAGAGCAAACACACAATGCTCCCGGCTTCCGCTTCAGGAGTATTCCGACAGTCTTATCGGTAATGCGCGCGAGCCACAGAGCGCGACTTATATACTAAGTGAAGGGGCCGGCGTGGTGAAAGCTGCAGCGCCAACCCTGGGCTACCCCCAAGATGGCGGATCCCCTGCCAAACCCGGTGACAGCGCTCAATCGGCTGCAAGGGGAGAGCAGGTCGTGAAAAGGAACAGGGAGGGTGAGTGCCCAAAAGTGCAAATGCTAAAGTCAGTTTAAAAAACACACAATTTAAAAATGACGAACAGTTTTAAAATAGAGCAAACACACAATGTTCCCGGCTTCCGCCTCAGGAGTATTCCGACAGTGTTATCAGACTCCAGGTCTTCCAACTCGGCCACAGCCATCGCAACAGCTCAACCAGCTAGTGATGTGATGTTAGCTACTAAAATTCTACTTATCCTGCCCTCGAAACAAGAGTCCGAGATGTCTTTTCTTTGGGGGCCTATTGTGGCTTTTCACATACCCAGCCACCAAATTCTTGCCCTGTAGCTGGGCTCTAGTGTGGATGGTTGCATGTGATGTGTGCCAGCAAAGCCAAATATTATCAAACCAGAAAGGTTCCGAACACATACTCTGGATTCTTCAAGTGTTTATTATTGGACAATGAAAAATATAGCGTTTTGTTTCAACAAGGAGCCTTTCTCAGAGTGAGAACATTATTGCTCTGTCACTTTTTACCACAAGTGCTCAGTGTATTAAAATCAAGGAATAAGTATGATACATTCATGAATTTAAAAATTTCGCATCACTGCATGCATATGCATCAATGATATTGTGTCAAAAATATAGACTCATCTCAACGCAGAAACCAATTTTTCCACCATCTTTCCAATTGGGTATAGTATCATAAAAATCTATTATATATATATATATATATATATATATATATATTACCTACTGGCTATCGCCAGTAGGTATATATAGTTAGGATTAATTCCCTATGGGATTTCTGAAAATTCTATGTCTAATAACTTTGGCGTTTGTGGACGGAATCGGCTGAAATTTTCAGGAACATGGCACATTTCGTCTCTGAGCAGCCCCTGAAAATTTGGTGGGGTTTCGTCAAGGGGGGGCTGAGAAAAAAGGGGGGTCCCAAAACGCGTTTTTTACATTGAGTTTTCCATAGGGCGGTTGGACTCACTTTTAGCTCGAACGGCTGAATGGATTTGCACGAAACTTGGCAAAATTGTAGGGACTGTTAGCCCGATGTGCCTTTGCTAGGTCTCAATATATGTGCTTCAGTGGATTTTGAGAAATTAACGTTTAAATCAAGATATATATCTGTAACAGCGCTCCAGGCAGCGATCCGGTCCGCTTACTTTTCGCGTTTCGGAACTTTGCGCGCAGAAAGCTGATTGGCTCTCCGGTGTCTGTCAACATTCTAAACAGTCCGGAGCGGCCGCCATCTTGTCTCTCGGTAGGATCGAGAGAGAAGAAGAGGTGAAAAACGAAAGGGGAATTTAATGAAAGGGGGCAAGGTATCCCCCTCTTGACCCCCTAGGAATGTTGTTGGGGTTATTAAAGGGTCCCGTGGGGAAAAGAAAAAAAAAATGATTTTTCACGGTAGAAGCGCTTCACGGGCCACGAACTGGGCCGCAAACTGGTAGCGAAACGGGAATTCGCCATTTTGTGCTTCGTTAATTAAATTACTAGGTATAAGGGGGTGCGGGAGACGTATCCTAATCCCCTATGTTTCCTGAGGGTGGCTGAGGAGGCTGATATATGTTGATACATCTCTTCCAGCGGCTGTGCGTGAGCTTTTTTTTTTTTGCTGCGTGACAGTCCGGAGCGGCCGCCATCTTGTCTCTCGGTAGGATCGAGAGAGAAGAAGAGGTGAAAAACTAAGGGGGAATTTAATGAAAGGGGGCAAGGTATCCCCCTCTTGACCCCCTAGGAATGTTGTTTGGGTTATTAAAGGGTCCCGTGGGGAAAAGAAAAAAAAAATGATTTTTCACGGTAGAAGCGCTTCACGGGCCGCGAACTGGGCCGCAAACTGGTAGCGAAACGGGAATTCGCCATTTTGTGCTTCGTTAATTAAATTACTAGGTATAAGGGGGTGCGGGAGACGTATCCTAATCCCCTATGTTTCCTGAGGGTGGCTGAGGAGGCTGATATATGTTGATACATCTCTTCCAGCGGCTGCGCCATCTTGCCTTTTTTCCAATGCCACAATTTTGTCGTGCACGGCAGCCATTTTAGATGCCAGGCTGGTCCCAGGCTATCACCTACCCCTGCGGATGTAGTTTATGGCCCCAGCTGTAGAGAATTCAGACATGCCAACCCTCCCGATTCAGGCGTGTGACTACTGATTTCAGTGCTAGTCTCCCGCCTCCCGATTTCTGCAAGCAAAAACCCGGGGGCATATTACGAACAACTAGCGATAATTTTTGTCTCTAACTTGTTTAGAGACAAAAATTATCGCCGCACATCGGCGATTTTTATCGCAGATAAACCTTGCTATTATCGCAGAAAAGTCAGCGATATTCATGTATTATCGAGCAAATGCTCTTAGCCATGTTATCCACCTCCCATTGGATAACATGGCTAAGAACTGCTCAGGGCAGGTGTTAGATTTTGGAGATATTCGCGCTTAGCGCGAATATCTCCAAAAGTTGGTAATAGAAGATAGCGATGTTAGGGACTGTTTCCAGTCGCTAACATCTTGGCACACCACTTTGCATGTCATTAGTGATAAGTATCACTGACATGCAAAGCGGGGCCCAAAATGGTCGCTATCTCCTTTTAGCTGTCACTAACTGGTGTTAGCGACAGCTTGGTAATAGGGAGATAATTTTATCTCCGCTTTCATGGCTTTTAAAGCCAAAAAAGCGGAGATAAACCCCCTTGATAATATGCCCCACGATTCCTTGGGGGTTTCAGCTGACAGGGCTTGGTATTGTGTTACATGGTAATTTTTCCAGGAAACGTCAGAGGGTCGATGCAGGGGTTCTAGAAGAGGTGATAAACCATTTAAGCCTCATGAACAAGCGCATGGTCTTTTAAAGATTTGTGAAGTACTCGGGGCGGCGGTGTGTGTGTGCCCTCTTTCAGGAGCGGGCGGGGGGGCACTGCCAGCAACTTGCCAGGTCAGGTAGTGTTCAACACGTGCATCACCCTTTCTCTGCCTGCTATTGCGCTCCATGCTTCGGAAAGGTAAGAAAAAGAACGTGCATTTGAGTTTGAAATGTCCGATCCTGCAGCAGCACACTTCCAAAGCCCACACATGACAATAACCCGATTCAAGGCCCCATTCACCCGTTTTTAAAAAAATAGATAACACTCCAACAAAGTAAGATTATAAAACTTTATTAACTATTAACTATAACGAACGGAACAAAAACTAAAAACATTTAAACATTTTTCAACACAAAAAGCAACAATGGTTAGAAGCTGTCTTTTGTGCGAATAGTCCCAAGGCAGCACAACGTGCAGAGTTCTGGACGGCACCCAGGTGATGTCGCCTGGGTGCCGCACTGGTTTTGGGATCCTACAATGCAGCACAGAAAAACAGCGTGGGGCGTCCCGGGTGGTGCGGGGGGAGGCCTCGTCAGTAGCGGTCTGTTGTGCGAATAGTCCCAAGGCAGCAGAACGCGTTGAGATGTTGATGGGACTGTGTCCAGTGTCACATGGCTGACACAACATGTACGACAGGCACCCAGGTGATGTCCAGTAAACTGCCGCACTGGTTTTGGTATCCTACAATGCTGCTCCGAAAATTGGCGTGCGGCGGCCCGGGGGTGGGGGAGGCGGCGTGAACGGGCCTCCCCAGGTGGCGGCCATCTAGCTGAGTTGCGCCCGCTCTTGCGGCTACAGCGTCTCGCTCACCATGTTGTTGAGTTGCTCCCACTCTTGCAGTGCAGCGATAGGCGGCTGCCACATGGCTCTTAAAATGCTTCAGTCTGAATGATCCAGAAACAAGGTGGGGCTTTCATCGTTTGGGAAAAAAAAATGTTCTAAACCAATGAAAAGTGTTATTTTTAGGTCATATGACCAAGCCTTCCATCTTTAGGAAACCAAAAGTAAAATGAACCAATGAAAAGTTTTATAAACAAGTCACATGACCTGTTATGCGGCATAGGGCTACAAAAAGCGTAGAAAATCCGTTGGCACGTGAGGCGGCGTCAGTAGCGGACCGATGTGCGAATAGGCCGAAGGCAGCACAACGGGCCGAGATCCGGATGGTACCGAGGTGGTGTCCAGCAAATTGCCGCACTGGTGTGGCCATCCTACAATGCTGCGCGGAAAGACGGCGTGTCCAGCTGAGTTGCGGTCACTGTTGCGGTACAGTGACTCGAACGCGCCGAGATCCGGATGGCACCGAGGTGGTGTCCAGCAAATTGCCGCACTGGTGTGGCCATCCTACAATGCTGCGCCGAAAGACGGCGTGTCCAGCTGAATTGCGGTCACTGTTGCGGTACAGTGAGTCGAACGCGCCGAGATCTGGATGGCCCCGATGTTGTGTCCAGCAAGTTGCCGCACTGGTGTGGCCATCCTACAATGCTGCGCCGAAAGTCAAATGAAATCAAGTGAGAGGCCTAATTTCACTTGTGTGTGTTGTCGACGCACTTATTATAAGAATCAGACTAAGTTGAAGACTGTCTGAAGCTTATTTGCACCTGCTGCAGGTTCACTATTGCCCTGGTGTGGCCAAAGGTCGCACATGACATGGGCGGCCGGCTCCCGAGGTCCGGCGGAACTTTTTTCCTTTTCCTTTCTGCTTCTTTTCCTACAATCCGTTTCATCTGAAGACACGACCAGGTCCCTAAATGTGTGCAGGGGGACGCTATTGATTGAATGAAAATGGCGGCTTGACACAAAGCTGACTCAAGCGTTACTGTTGATGCTATACAGACAAAAATTGGTTTTCAGTTTGTACATTCTTCAGGTTTTTTTTTTCCATCCAAGTCTGATTGAGAGTTTGTAGAAAAATGGCTTCAGATTTTCCACATACTACTCTTCAACATTCTTCCTAAATGTAACAATGTGAAACTCACTAGGAGAACGGCTGTTTCTGTTTCCTTTCAAAATGCTGCCAACAATATTTTCTGAATGGAAGACACCATCTTGTAGCATAAAGGGCCGAAAGGGGTTCTGGTCTGGCCGATGGTTGGTGGAGACATTTTGACTATATCTTGGACCTGCCCGGCCTCGCCCAAAATGGCGCCGGTATAAATGGGACTCGTAACTCCTTGCCCGCAAATGTATATCTAGAAAATGTTATTGTAAGTGGCCCTGTCCTATTTTAATTACAAAATGTATGTCCACCGATTCCGCAACTGTTAGACACCTTAGTTCTTGCAACCTAATGGCCCGCTCGTTACGTTCCTCTACAGTGTAAATGTCTCCTCATCATATACGATTTCAGTTTGCTCCGTGGCCGGCCCACGTGGTTATAGGCCCGTATTTGTATACTGACATTTTCACAATAAAGGTTTTTAAAACAAAACACGATAGTAGTATTTACATTGGTAAAGTTTTTACTTTTAGTCACTGTTTTCGAATCAGTAAAAGGCAAGTGAAATAAAGCAGTCCAATTACATGACGGATAAAAGGTATAATATGTAGGAACGCAGTAAAGATAAATGGTCAAGGGCAGTTGTGTTTTTCATGTCTGCAACATAAAGTGATCGATAAGAATCTGATAATCAGGCGTATCGGCGACTAAGACAGCAGGCCGAATCTCTTTTACTCAACGGCTCCGTCATGGAAGGAAGAAACGCCCTTTTTCTCGAAAAAGGAATATATTTTACTTGCAAGACAGTTGTAAATTTTCCGGGAAAGTACATTAGCCTGGAATATTATAACATATGTTTGAAAAAAAAATATTGTTCGAAAACAATAAAAAGCGTAATTTTTAGGTCATATGACCAAGCTTTTCATCATTAAATTAACAAAAGTAAAATGAACCAATGAAAAGTTTTATTAACAAGTCACATGACCTGTTATGCTTACGTTACGCGCTGCGGGCCGCGCCTCGGATCACTTCCGGGTGCGCTAACGCGGCGTGTCATATAACGCATTACGCGACAACGTAGGTCAAGAATATAGTCAAAATGTCTCCACCAACCAGCGTTCAGAACACAACCCCTTTCAGCAGTCCAAAAAGTTCTGTTAAATGACGACAGAGGGGACAGGCAACAAGAACCATCAGTCAAAGAGGGGAGGGCAAGTTCTTCTCTTCCGGGTCATGTTGGGGCGCTACCGGAACTGATCGAATTGGTAGTCTACAGTGTTTCTGGATGTTTCAGACTAAAGCTGGCGTCAGCATGAGACCACTACCATCTCGTAGCTCCGTCGTGGCCATTCCACGAGCAATCATGGCAGCCGCTCCCCACCAGAAGCCTGCGGGAGTCGGAGGCCCCCAAGACTTTTGTAGAATCTTCACGGCTGAGGGGACGCTTTTCGAGAATGGGACCCAAGCCCTATCAGGGAAGCGTCCGAGTTCCAAGGTGTCCCAGGGCCATTTTAGTGGACCAGGCCCAAAACCGAAGAGCCGGCCGCCATTTTGAGAGTCCTGTGGCAGCCGCCTATCGCTGCACCGCAAGAGCGGGAGCAACTCAACTACATGATGAGCGAGACGCTGTAGTCGCAAGAGCGGGCGGTAAACAGCTGAATGGCGGAAGAGGCACAGTGTAGCAAAAGCGGGCGGAATGGCAACTAAAACGGTAAAGGGGCACCCCACTACAGCTTGTCTTCAGGTCAAACGGATTGTGGGACAAGGTCCAGAATTGAAGAGTCATCAAAAGGCAAAAAGTTCCGCCGGACCCCGGGAGCCGGCCGCCTATGTCGGGGGCGATCTCAGGCTACACCAGTGCTATAAGACTTGGGGAGGGTGTCGGAGCAAAGCGTCTTCTCCGAGTCCATGGCCATCACACCGCCCCTCAGGGGCCTCCGTCAAGCTGTTTAGGAAGCTAACATATCACATTGTTTTCTAATGCAGTCAGGTCCACAAACGACACTCACTTACTTTGAGAATAGTGAAGCTGCAGTAGGTGGAAATAAGCTTCAGACAGTGTTACAAGCACTGCTCAGAACTCTTAACTATGGCACCCAACATCCAGAACTTATGCTATTTGAGAATGGCAGTGACATCGAAGCATCTCAGGGACCAAAACCATTAACGTACTTTCACGTATGAAAATCTTACTTGGGGAGGGGGCAGGAGCGAAGCGCCCCCTCCCAGTCAGCGCCACCACACCGTATGTTGAAAATTTGAAGCCATCGTTCTACAAAGTCAACCAAACTTGGATTGAAAAATCTAGAAAAATGTACAAACTGAAAACCAGTTTTGATCTGCATAGCATCAGTAGCAACGCTTGAGTCAGCTTTGTGTCAAGCCGCCATTTTGATTCAACAAAGCACAGGCATTGAAAAAGGCTCAAATTCAGAACTCTAAACTATGGCACCCAACATCCAGGAGCTTGCCATCCGGATCTTGGAGCCTTGTGCTGCTTTCGATCTATTCACACATCGGTCCACTACTGACATCATATTATAAACCAACGTTATGTAAATAGTTTTTTAATAAAATGTTTTACCCTGTTTCTTTGCTGGTGTGTTGTCTATATTTTTAATATTTGCATAGGGTTTGTCGTTATTTTGTGCGGGATGGGTGATGGAGCCGAGCTGTCTTGCAGCCCTCATGGTGTGGAGCTCAGTTCATCTCACTATTTTCGTATTTCTCATGAAGGGTTGTTCCTAATATTTCTATTTTAGCGAGGTCAAAAAGAGATCCAATTAGTGGCCTACTGATT
This sequence comes from Lissotriton vulgaris, assembly GCF_964263255.1. Classification (NCBI taxonomy): domain Eukaryota; kingdom Metazoa; phylum Chordata; class Amphibia; order Caudata; family Salamandridae; genus Lissotriton; species Lissotriton vulgaris. Next base: position 418,599,517 of record NC_141687.1, read on the forward strand.
TTGCTCGATTACTTTTATTTTTTTTACACGATTTTTCACTATCTGCAAAGACTAAACAGAGTATTGCGACTTTGTGCTTGTTTGTAAATAGAGAATGATCCAAAGAGAACCAATTCTAAAACAGTAAATGCTTGGACAACAATCAATCAAATGGAGAGACAAGCAGGCACGACGGATTACAACGGGGGCAAAGGCTTGCGTTAACTACCGTTCACTATCTGCAAAGAGAGAGTACTACTAAGACAAAAGAGGGGAGGGGGGTGCAGCGTTCAAAGCACATCAGCGTGCATAAATACGAAAATGTTTTTATCTATCACGTACTTGACATTTTAAAGCTTTTCATATTTGCTATTAAAAAACCAATGAAATTCACAGAAAAAACCATAGGTTATAGTGGATATATAGTTAGGAATTTGCATTTACAAAACCTTGAAAATTCAATGAAAAAACCATTGGTTTTAGGCCATATATAGTTAGGGATTTGCATTTACAAAACCTTATTTTACTCGCATAAAACCATTGAAATTCCATATATAGTTATAAGCGCTAACTATATATCGCGCACCCGCAATCCACTGCTGATGATGTCACATATTACATCATTCATGACATGGTTAGTGACATCACTGATGACATCACTGATGACATCTCAAATGACATCACTGATTGCGGGTGCGCGATATATAGTTAGCGCTTATAACTATATATGGAATTTCAATGGTTTTATGCGAGTAAAATAAGGTTTTGTAAATGCAAATCCCTAACTATATATGGCCTAAAACCAATGGTTTTTTCATTGAATATATATATATATATATATATATATATATAGATATATATATATCTATATATATATATATATAGATATATATATATCTATATATATATATATCTATATATATATATAGATATATATATATAGATATATATATATAGATATATATATATCTATATATATATATATATATATATGTTGTTTTATTATTCTCTGTTCTATTAATTCCAACTGTATATAGGATGTATTTATACAATTTTGAATGTATGCAGTTATGCAGGAATCGTAAGGATTTTTACAATGCATATATTACCAATTGAATGCACTGCCACTTTAAAATGGGGTTTTGCGCAAAGCAACGTTGTCATGTGATCAAGGCAGGGATCTGCAGAAACGCGTTATGGCAATGTGATGGTGTGCTAATAAAGCAAAAAGCAAGCACTAAACCTGGGCCTACGCTCACGCTCGTTCTGTTCCTGGTGAAGGAGTTTGAAGGCGAGGAGTTTGGCATATATATATATATATATATATATTCACTGGAAAAACCAAAGGTTATAGGTAGGAAAAGGAATTTTTAAAAACATAGAAATTCACAGAAAAAATCAAAGCTTACAGAGCTGTTAAAATTAGGATCAGGTGTCTCTCGTACAAAACCAGAGAAATTCAGCCGTTATAGTTAGTGAGCTAACAATAATTCATGCCCCGCAATGCACTGCTTATAACCTCACATATTACATCAATCACGACTTGGTTAGTGACATCACTGATGACATTATTTATTTATTTATTTATTATTTATTATACAGTTTTCTATAGCGCGAACGTGACCCGTGGGTATCAGAGCGCTTAACATCTTATGGTCTGGGTTACAAACACAATATCTATAATACAATAGGATCGTCCAAGTCTGTAAGTGGAAACGATAACGGGAAGGACTTAATTGACATTTAAGTTACAATGAGCTGAAGTAGTATTTCTTTGAGGATCAGTCAGACACATCCTGCTCCCATATAGGGTATACTGTAATACAATCAGCGGCACATCTCAAATTACATCACTGATATCATCCACAGAATCTCTGACACAAACACTCACGCCTCCATATAACCTTTCATACACCGACTCCAATTACCACACTACCCTTTTCAATCCCATTCACACACATGCCAGTATTTACACAGCCACTCACTGACCATAGATCAACACACACATCCACTCACTCACCCATATATCCACTCTTACACCCACTCACTAATATAGACACTGACAAATCCATTCATACACTTATACAGCCACTCACACTGAGTTAGTCACCCATAGAGCTACTCACACACTTACTCACTAATCCATACAGTCAATCACACATTCACTTAGTCACCCATACAATTACACACACACTCACTTACTCATACAGATACAAAAACACAGCCACTCACCTAAATAGTCACTGACACAAGCACACACTCACCCATACACTACTAATCTGTAGGATCTGCACATTTTTTGGACAACATAAACTAAGGGATTGATGCCTAGACTGATTCCGGACATCCCCGAAGGATATGTTGGCCTATTGACCAGCTAGCTCACAGTGCCACTATAAGCCCCCCTAACTTACTAGAGAGCGAACAGTTTCTGGCAACCACTGAACAGGACAATCCTGATCACTGAGGAATCATGGAAACAGTAAAACAGTACAGAATATTTTGCTCAGTCACTCATGCTCACTTGTTATCAGAGGAATATACAGAGAATACACAGTGGGATGTTGTCAATAATATTTATTGAACCAATGTTAGTCTTGCATAAAACAGGTTTGCTGCAATGATTAGGACACAGAAGCAAATAAAGGCGATTACAAGCACCAAAAGAGTGAACAGTAGATACATTTCTACCATGGTGCTGAAGCAAGGAATATATGCAGCCATACATGCAATATGGTATTCTAACGTACTCCTTAGATGTGGACCCTACTCTAAGTTTAACCAGAGTGTGTGTGTAGGCGTAGAGCCAAGAATCCCCCCTAGCGACAATCCAACCAAATTACCTGATGGGAGAGAATAAAGGACCCTGTCTTGGTCTCAGGTTGGACACCCCTCACGGAAGGTCAGACCCATGCGTGGTGATTTCTCAGCCTGCAGTGGAAGTGCCTCCTCTAACAATCTATTGGGATGCCTATTAATTAGAATAGAAAGCAGCCTTCGCGATGTGCGCAATGTGCATGCTAGATTTGTGATGTTGTGGATATGTGGATAGCGCTGTCAACTCAGGGATGAAGATGGGACGACTTTTGTACCTAGTGCATAGAGAGGCCTAGTACAAGATGTTCAAGGTATCGTGATAATGTTGTGCAACGCTGGATGTGAAAACAAAGTCGTTTCCGAGAACCTAATCCAACATTGCTGTGCATACAAATGTGCACAAAAGGTCACCGCTGACATTTTCTTTTCTAGGACAATGTAAGGAAGAAGCTGCCTCATTACATGAACCAAACTCAGTAATATAACACTATGTGGGTCATGCTTGGATCACAAGTTTATAGAGGGGAGGAGGGTACCTTGAAGATGGATATAGTGTAGGAAAAACAAGTAAGCATATTACCAATGAGGTCAGTGGGGTGAGAGATATGATTCGAGAATCAGTGATCAAAGGACTCATTTGATACCTCTGTCCTATTGATGGTGGGAAGGGAAATGAGAGTAGTCATGACAGAAGAAGGTAAATACTGTGGATCATAGGTACGAGACATTTTCAGGTTTGGGAGTGATGATTATCTGCACCTCGGTCTCTCCGTGGAAACATTTAGAGCTAGATCAGAATTTGAAGGTAAGGGTTCATGACCAACCTGAGAGTTAATGCTAGAATGGGGAGAAAGGGTAATGAAAATGGAGTAACTAAATATGGCTGTAGGACTAAGTAGGATGTGACAGGGTAAGCTAGAGGGAGAGCAGAGGTGATGGTGGCTGAACAGGAAAAAATAAAACATTTCAAGATTTCAAAACACATTATGGACATTTAATGTGAAAGTTTGATTAGTTGCTTGAATCGTTTCAATGCTTGAAAGCTGCACCTTATTGATTTTGTTTTTCCAATTCTTTTTTAGCAAGATCCATGAACTTTATAAATTCAGCAATAAAAAAAAACACTGTCTGTGTGATGGAAGCAGCACATTAATTGGTGATTGAGATGTAGGGGGCCTTAAATTTACCCATTCGGTATATTTACAGAATCTGTAAATTTACCGATTCTGTACATTACCGAATCTGTAAATTTACCGAATCTCAAATTTGTGATGTAGGTGGCACTGAAAACAGTGCCATTAAGAATTCGTTATTTACCATGACATATTATGTCATGGTAAATAACGAATTCCTGTGTACATGCACATCTGTGCATGTACACCTGTGCCATGTGGCACACATACATGCCTGTATGTGTACCACATGGTACACAAGCCAGAATCAGGGGTGCAACAGGGTGTCAAAGTGACACCCTGTCCCCCTTGCAAATTCGGTAATTTTACCGAATCGGTATTTACCGATTCGGTAATTGACATTGATTCCCATGGGCCTCGAGGCCCATAGGAATCAATGGCAATTACAGAATCGGTAAATACCGATCCATTAATTACCAAATCATACCGATTCGGTAATTAATTCGGTAAAATTACCTACATCCCGATTGCCAGTTCTTAAATACCGAATCGGTATGATTTGGTATTTAAGAATCGGTAATCTGGAATTACCTACATCGGGCCCATAGTGTTATATTCCGAAGTTAGGCCCATGTAGAGAAGCAGCTTATTTCTTACATGTTCCTATTTTTCAGCAGCAACCTTTTGCACACATTTGTCTGTTGGACAATGTTGGATTAGTTTCCCGGACACTAAACTTGGTTACACATCTAGCTTCGCACAACGTTATCACAAGGCACTGAACATCATGTACAAGGCCTCTTTTTGCATTATGCACAAATGTCATCTCTATCTTCATCCGCGATGCGATAGGGCTATCTACATTCCCATAGGAAAACACAAGGAAAGTCCCTGGTTTATGTACTGACTTTGGAACCTGAGTGTAGTTCGTATGTACCAAAAAAAACTATATCCCAGTATTGAAGTATAAATTCATAATGACACTATAGTACACCAAATTTTAAAGCAGAATTGGGAAAATAAGAAATTAAGAAATTAAGAACCTTAGAGTTTGTTGTTTTATCAAATAAATGTACAGTTTATTACAATATTCACAAGGTTAAAAACAATCATATGCACAAAATTAAAAATCATAAAATATCACAGTGAGTTAAAAACAATGGGTTTCAGAAGTCACAGTTTGTTTTCGTTGTCGACGCTGCGTTTCGGTGAGTCTGTGATACCACCTTCATCAGGACAAACAAATTTCTATAAAAAGACATTACAATTAGAGGACATCCTTTTTTTTGTGCAATATAGAGCGTCTAGAGCTCTCCTTTTTTTCAAACAAGCATTAATTAGACATATTAAACCTTCTATTTTCCATTAACAACAAACTGAATATCAAGTTTAAAAATCATAATACTTGATGGAAATATGAATTGCATACTAAGGTTCTAAAGGGTGTATGAGTGGGAGCAATTTTGGTACAAAGGACTATCACTATGGTTTCCATAGTACTGTTGGCTAGGCAACACGTGTATCAGGATGCTTCTGAATGGGAATGAATCTGAAGCGTACCTGTGAGTGAATTCTTCACAAGTCCTCTTCCGTTCAAGTGCGAGGAACTTCTCATGTGTCAATTAGACGAAAATGGCTTCCTGTTTCTCAATTTACAGGGTGCTATTTCTATAACAAAGTGTAATGTACGTCAGTAATTAAATTTTTGTCCATTACTTTGTTTTTTTACAAAAGAATGCTCTATATAAGCGGGAGTTTAACAGATACTCTGGTTACCTGATTTGAATACAGAGTTCTGGATTGTAGAGGTTACCGGAGGGGTGCCACCGATTGTGAATTAGGGGACTGTTAGGAGTAAAAAGACAGGAAAAACGGCCTCAATATTCATACTAGGACCAGTGATTGTGTTCTGTCTATACTGAAGGGGTTGATTGCCCAGATATGAAAACTCACCAAACATAAAGATTATGAATGATCCTCCTTTCCTGAGTTCAACCGCGCTGCTGGATGCCTTCAATTATATCCACAGCGTTGGGTAAAGAACACTTGTGGTTGGTTTAACATTCAACCTATTGGGAACATGTAATATGATAAGTACTCCCTAGGGTTATTTTTACCAAAAAGCTTTGAAAAAATGTTTTAGTTATTACTAGTTTTAGTTCTATCTCTTCCGTTTAAGGAGCACTTGGTGGGGGAGACAAGGTACCCGAAGTAAGTATAGTTCCGCATATTATTAAGCTAAAGGTGCCTCAAGTTAGAGAAATGCCGCAGGTCGACTTGCAGTTGTCGGCATTACGAGGATAGAGATGGCCGGACTTGTGCTCACCTTCTGACTTTGTGTCGGCCTCCTTGCTCCCCTCACGGTCCTTCCTGCTTCTGTCAACAATGCTCGATCAGCCAAAGATAAACAGGGTCTTCCGACTCCTGTTTAAAAAGAGTTCATTTTCCCGGGAAAAACGTCCAATTAGTGACGTCGCGGGTGGTTAGCCAATCGGAACGGTCTCGCGAATGAAACTACAATTGTAGTTTCACTTGTCCGTAGACACGTGGCAGGCAGTTCATTGGTTGCCGTACTTAGTTTCTATTGGAGCAGTAACTAAGGACGCAATGTTACTGCACGAGAGAGGACCCTGTTATTGATTCTGTTTTTGATAGGTTGGCGGTAACCAAGGGCATAATGGGTTCGCTTGTATACAAGTGTAATCCGGAATATTAGCTAACCGGAGGAGATTTTATTACGCGTTTGTGTTGACATATTAGATGTTGTTGTCTGCGAGTTGTTATTGGGAATTTACAGACACCAGGGATGGACTTTGGAATGGATTTACTGTAAAATCCTTTCCCAGTCTTCCTTGGAGTTTAGTCCATTATTTACGGAGTTAAAACGGGACATATAAAATTGTTCCCGTTTTTTCCGTTTTAGGTTAATGTCGCCTCCTCTGTTGTTCTGGGTAATAATTTCAAGGCCACACCATTTCAATTCATTAAGTTTGTGGTTGGCCGCTTGCCAGTGCTCAGTGAGCGGTGCTCCTAACTTCTTGCATCTTATGGCGGACTTATGTTCATTCAATCTCAGTCTTATTTCTCGCGACGTTTCTCCTACATACACTAATTCGCATGGGCATTTAATTAGGTATATTATATTTTTGGATCTGCAATTAATGAATGATTTAGTATGATGTTTAGTTTTGTTGTGTTCAATTGGATTGCCTTTCATAACGTGGTCACAGTTAGAACATTTACTGCAAGGAAATGTGCCTGTGGGTAGAGGGTTATTATCTATCGATCTTTGTAGTTGAGAGGTTTCCCTATAGGTATGAACTACACTGTTTTTGATGGTTTTGTTTCTTCTAAAGGCAATAATTGGTTTAGGGATTGGCGGTTGACTGGTGTTCGTGGTTATTAAATTCCAGTTTCGGTTGATAATGTTTTTAATTTTATTGCTAACCCCACTGTAGTTAGTTATGAAGACTAATCTTTTGTCGGTTTCTGTATTATTGGCCTTCTTCTGGAAAAGGTTTTCCCTGTTGAAGTATTTCGCTCTTTTTAGCGCCTGATTTACCATCTTCTTTGGATATCCCCTGTCCGCTAGTTTTTTGGCTAAAATTCCTGCATGATATAGAAAGTCTTTATTGTCGGTACAGTTGCGTTTCAATCTAAGGAACTGTCCAAAAGGGATGTTATTTTTCTGGCATGGAGGGTGGTGGCTGTGATAATGCAACATCGTATTTCTATCTGTTTTCTTCGTGAATAACTCTACCTGCAAGGTGCCTGTCACATGTTTGATCAGGATGTCTAGGAATTCACATTGTTCTTGGTCCACATGACTAGTGAATTTAAGGTTGGTATCTCCTAGGTTCAGCCAGGTTATGAATTCTCGCAGTAATTCCAGGGTCCCTGTCCAAACAAAAAAGATATCGTCGATGTACCTCGACCACATCGAGATATTCTCGTAAAATGGGGCAGCTACATTGAAGATATGTTTCTCTTCAAATTGTGATACATACAAACAGGCCAGGCTGGGAGCACAGGTGGCTCCCATGCTGGTCCCTTTCGTCTGCCTGTAGAAGTCTTTTTCGAATAGGAAAATATTATTTTTTAGCACTAAAGTCACACAGTCTACGATAAACGTTTCATGTGCTGTAGGATCCTGATGGTCATGGCTTAATATAGTACTGATGGTATTTATAGTATTGTCCTGGGGTATATTCGTATATAGTGCTTCTATATCAAGTGTCACAAGGTACTGGGAGTCAGGATTAAATGGAACATTTTCTAATTTTTTAATGATTGCTGCCGTGTCTCTGATATATGCCTTTTGTTTGGTAACATGCGGTTGAAGAAAAATGTCGGCATATTTGCTTAATGGTTCAGTGAGCGAACCGATGCTCGACACTATAGGTCTCATAGGTGGATCTTCAGGGTTTTTATGAACTTTTGGAAGTCCATAGAGGGCCGGTATTGTGGGATTATCATTGCGTAGGAATCTGTGTTCTTCTTCGCAAATAATGTCTTCTTCCTTTGCCAAATCTAGGAGGTGTCTAATGCGTGTTGCTAGATCCTGCCATTCTTGTTTGCTAGATTTGCAATAGTGCTCAGGGTTGTTAAGGAGCAATTGCATTTTTTCTCTGTAATAGGAAGATGACATTACCACAATGCCTCCGCCTTTGTCGGCCGGTTTTATTGTGAGCATGTGATTGTTCTCCAATTCCTTCAATGCATCTTTCTCTTTCTTATTTAGATTATGTTGAACCCAATTCTTTTGATCTAATACATCCGAAACGCTTTTTGTTACAGCTATTTCAAATGCTTCTATTTGTTTATGTACTTGACCCAAATGGGGGGTCCAAGTGGATTTGGGTTTAAGTCCTGACTTGTTGGGGTGATTTATCTTTTCTTTACCTTCGAAAAAGGACATAAGTCTAATTTTTCTAAAAAATGTTTGGAGATCCCTTTCCAAAGTGTATTTGTTGACTGGAGATGATATTGCAAACCCTAGCCCTTTTTCTAGCACTTGGATTTGTATTGAGGAAAGTGTGATGTCTGAGAGGTTGATTATGGGCGCCTTATCTATATGTCCCATGTTTTCTGACTCCTTGTATGGGGTCTCTGCTGATGTTGAGGCACATACTTGCCCCTGCCTCTCCCTCTCCCTCTCTGTTGGGTGAAATTCTGACGTTGGTCTAAAAAAGGAAGTGATGGTTTCGTTGGGCCTTTAGAAATGTCCTGTTCTTTGTTACTATTTCTAGTCTCACTTTGTGCTTCGTTCTCACTATCCGTGCTGGTATAGGAGGTGTCGAAGAATCTGACTTTCTTTTTCTGGTGGAAGTTTTGGCCTTGGTTTTGTTGCCAGGGTTTTCGGTAGTGAGATGTTTCTCGTGGTCTATCATAAAAATCCTTTTGTAAATAAGGATAAGTGATCTCAGGGTTGTATTTCGTCACATCATTTTTGAACTTATTACTCTTTTTGTTGAATAGATAGTCTCTATATCCATCAACGTCTTTTTGAATTTCTTCCAGTTTTTTAATTGCATCATCTAGGGCTGAACTCTCTCTGAGTTTTTTCTCCATTTCTTTGATCTCTTCTCTCTCAATTATTAAAATATCCGCGGCTGTTTCTATAATTAAAAGCATCCAGTCGCGGCTGCATCTATTTGTGACAAATGTCCATTTTTCTATAAATTTGGGGTTCCCTATGAATATACCAGGTTCATTAGTCACCTGTAAACCTTTTGGTATAATTCCGTGTTTGCAGTAATCTATCAAGAAATCGGAATGTAATTCAGTCCGTATTATTTTTTTCTTGCTATTCCATAGCTTCCGCCACTCTTCCTCATCTGTGTTATTAATTTGGACAGATGATATATTTTTTGTAGCTCCATTAATTATTTTATTAAATTGATCTTCGTCATAGCTCAAGATCTTCATGCCTTCCATTGTGGCCATTAAATAAGGTGAGAGAACACACCTCCCCGGTTTACAAACCGTAAGTACAAATGGAAAAGAGAAGGGAGGCCTCCTTAGTATGGGTATAAGGGACAAGGAGGTCTAGGTAGGAAAACACAAGGAAAGTCCCTGGTTTATGTACTGACTTTGGAACCTGAGTGTAGTTCGTATGTACCAAAAAAAACTATATCCCAGTATTGAAGTATAAATTCATAATGACACTATAGTACACCAAATTTTAAAGCAGAATTGGGAAAATAAGAAATTAAGAAATTAAGAACCTTAGAGTTTGTTGTTTTATCAAATAAATGTACAGTTTATTACAATATTCACAAGGTTAAAAACAATCATATGCACAAAATTAAAAATCATAAAATATCACAGTGAGTTAAAAACAATGGGTTTCAGAAGTCACAGTTTGTTTTCGTTGTCGACGCTGCGTTTCGGTGAGTCTGTGATACCACCTTCATCAGGACAAACAAATTTCTATAAAAAGACATTACAATTAGAGGACATCCTTTTTTTTGTGCAATATAGAGCGTCTAGAGCTCTCCTTTTTTTCAAACAAGCATTAATTAGACATATTAAACCTTCTATTTTCCATTAACAACAAACTGAATATCAAGTTTAAAAATCATAATACTTGATGGAAATATGAATTGCATACTAAGGTTCTAAAGGGTGTATGAGTGGGAGCAATTTTGGTACAAAGGACTATCACTATGGTTTCCATAGTACTGTTGGCTAGGCAACACGTGTATCAGGATGCTTCTGAATGGGAATGAATCTGAAGCGTACCTGTGAGTGAATTCTTCACAAGTCCTCTTCCGTTCAAGTGCGAGGAACTTCTCATGTGTCAATTAGACGAAAATGGCTTCCTGTTTCTCAATTTACAGGGTGCTATTTCTATAACAAAGTGTAATGTACGTCAGTAATTAAATTTTTGTCCATTACTTTGTTTTTTTACAAAAGAATGCTCTATATAAGCGGGAGTTTAACAGATACTCTGGTTACCTGATTTGAATACAGAGTTCTGGATTGTAGAGGTTACCGGAGGGGTGCCACCGATTGTGATATCTACATTCCCATAACATCACTAATCTATATGCACATCGCAAAGCTGTTTTCTATTATAAAAGATGAGCATCCCAATAGATTAGAAGAGTAAGCACTCCAGGTGACACCAGAGGTCCTCCCATGCTGAGAATTCACCACGCAGCGGTCAGACATCTTGTGAGGGGTGTCCAGTTCATGACCAAGACGGGGTACTTCATTCTGTCCTAACAGGTAATGGGGTTGGATCGTCCCTTAGGGAGAAATCTTATCTTTACACCTATACACACTTTAGGGACACTTAGAGGCAGTGGCAGCTCCTCCGCTATGGCGGAGGAGCGTTGGCCCACTGTTTGCTCACAGTGCGAGAAGCAAAAACATAAAATGGTAAAAACTTTCAGTTATTACCATTTCATATTTCCTTTGCAGGTGGGCGGAGCTGCTCTGCTAACAGAGCAGGGCAGGGTTAGCAGAACAGGGGAGGAGTGGTTTGCCCACTCCTAAATGCGCAATGACTGTTTGGTCGGCCCTCTCGGGCCACCCAAACAACTCATGCACACTTTCCCCTTCTCCATGCAGGCTGCATTACAACTTGCATGGAGAACATGCCCACCCCTCCAGTTCCTGGCTGAGCACCGTGTAACAGCGCTCAGACCAATCACAACACTGAATTGCAGCGTTGTGATTGGCTTTGGGGAGGGAGGCTGGCTGCCTGCTGCCTGCTGCCTACTTCCTGTTCCTGGAGCGGAGACAGGAGAGCAGAAGCAGAGACACAGAATAAGGTGGAAAGGTAAGTTATTTATTTATTTATTTTCGTTTTGCTCCCTCCCGCGTGACCATCCCCTCCCTCCGGATGGTTTGCATAGTAGGAGTACCTTTCGATTACTGCCTTGTTTTATATGCCAGCATATTTCACCGTTGTAGAACTATTTCTACCATTTACACTTTTGGTGCTTGTAATCACTTTTATCTGCTTCTATTACAATTAATATTAATTTACTATTAATAATTGCAGCACATGTATTCTATACAAGAAGAACGTTGGTTCAATAAATATATTGAAAACGTCCCACTGTGTATTCTCTGTATACTTCTCTGAGAATTTTTAGCACAAGTGATTGAACGAAAGGTTCTGTACTGTTTCCACAATCCCTGAGGGGTCAGGGTTGTTATGTTCAATGGTTGCCAGGGGGCGAAGCCAAGCCGTCGACCGGCCGCCGTTGCTCACATTCGGCAGCTAACGGCATGCTGAGTCCACCATTTGCACCAAAACTGCCACTGGGTGCCCTATGAATCTGCGGGGCATGAACCAGGCGCTGGAGAGTACGGGGGCGCCGCAGTATTGACCCCCTTTTATTGCCGGTCGGGCGAGAGGGCAGCGCGGCCTGCTTTGAATAGGAGGCCGGCTTTGTGAGATCGCAAGCGGAGGCTTGAACCAGGCGCTGAAGAGTGCGGGGGCGCCGCAGTACTGACCCCCTTTCATCACCGGTCAGACGGGGGGCCGTGTGGCCTGCTTTGCATCGGAGGCCTGCTCGATGAGATCACAAGTGGAACCCGCGTCCGAGGACCCTGAGGCCTCAGCTCTCCATGGGCGCCCCTGCTAAACCCACCGCTCCAAGACCTGGCGCCTGGGGCGAACTGCCACCTGATACCTCTATTCGCCACTCTCCTACCATTTCACTCTGATGTTTTTCGCTCCCAATGACCCAATTGCTTTCCTTTGTTCGGCCATATTATGTGTACTTTGATTAGAGTGGTATATCTCACCTTCTGACGATTGCACGCATGATTGATTATTGGTGGACCTACTATTAAGTCCACTGTTCGAGATCCCAGTGTAAGGGCTGTCACTGTGGCCTTTTCCAAACTTTGTGTTTCACTATTTGTTTCAGTGATGCGGGCACTGGCTGTCGGAGGCATTGCCTCTCCCCGGATGACTACGCATAAGTTCACTCTGGGGTTTGTTGTTGTAATGTTGTGGGTTTTTGTGGGGAGGGATCTGATTCTTGGGGCCCCTGGGCTCAGGTGTGTCTGGTGGGTGGGTACTAGGGGGTGGTGGGTTTGTGGAGATTTTGTTATTCTTGGTATGTTTGCTCAATGTGTTTTTTTCTATTTGATGATATTAGTCTGTGGGTTCCACACTCCCCCTGCTACTATGAGGCTGTTGATATACACACACTGTTTATCTCTCTCTAAGACATGGCATTAGTTTCATCAGTGAATGTTAATCTACTCATGTGGAATGTTAGTGGGCTCAATAACCCATGGAAATGCAAACTGAAGCTAGCATATTAGAAGCGTCACAAATTAAAGATAGCCTTCTTGCAGGAGACCCATCTCCCACCCCAAGGCCTTTCCCCTTTGCCTCCTCCTGGGGATCCAATAGATTTTTCTCCAGTTTCAGTTCCTATTCACGGGGAGTTTGCAAGTTAACACATAGCTCACTTCCTTTCACCATACTAGATAAGGCAGAAGATCTGCTAGTCAAAGGTACACTACTGGGTCAAACGATATTACTCTTAAATGTCTATGCCCCGAACACTGACGACCCGGTCTTTTTCGCTAACCTACACGCCCTCCTCATTCAACATGATTATGATGTCCTCTTTCTGGGTGGGGACCTCAACCTCTGGTTCAATCACGCTTTCGATTCCTCGAACCCGCAAGCTACACCGAAGATCCGCCCTCTTACAGTATTTAACGACCTGCTATCCTTCTTGGATCTATGTGACACTTGGCGACGAATGCACCCATCGGCCCCTGGCTACACTTTTTACGCGGTGCCTCACTCAACACACACGTGTATTGACTACATCTTTGCCACAGTGGCGGGTTGTTGTTGGGTTGAGGGGGCAGACATACTACCTTGCACTCTATCCGATCATTCACCCTTATATTACGTCTGGTGATCCCACACTTGGCATGGTGGGAGCGACGGTGGTCTTTCCCGGTCTCGGCTCTTCTGGACGAGGTATTCCACGCAGAGGTTCAGGAGGCCATCACGGAGTACTTCGCCCTGAACACCAGGTCAGTGACATACTACTCCACCCTCTGGGACGCCTCCAAGGTGTTCATACGGGGAGTTATCATCTCCAAACAGGCAGGGGTATTGCGATCGGTCCGCGGCAGCATCAACCAAAGTGGAGGCTGAACTAGCCCTGCTGGACGAGTCATCTCCCGACACACAAGTGCAAACCAAGCGTAATGCATCACTGCTGGAATTCAATGACCATGCTGACAGAGAGGCAAACCTACTCGGCAACTATCACCTGGCTCAGCAATACGGTGAAGGTGAACGCCCCTGCAGGACATGGGCCCATCTGGTGAGCCAAAAAGGGTTGGGCATATCACGTCCATTGAACGTTGGGATGGGACTACTGCCACGTCTGATATGGACATTGTGGCGGAGTTGGTGGCCGATTATCGCTCCCTCTATTCCACCACACTGCCTGACAATTTTTCGCAGCACCTGTCATATTTGGAGGAGATAGACAGGGTCTGGTTGTACAAGGGCCAGGCTGAAATCCTAGTGCATCCCTTCATGGTCGATGAAATCTCGCTGCCCATTGACAAACTCTCGGGCTCCAAGGCACCAGGCCTTGACAGAATCACTAGAGTGTTCTACAAAGTGTATAAAGAAAGTCTGGCACCTCAACTCTTGGAGGTGTTTGCTGAGGCATTAGAGTCGGGCACACTCCCCCACACCATGCGCATGGCAGCCATCTCCCTGTTACTTAAACCTGGAAAGGACCCCACTGTTCGTCCTACCGTCCAATATATTAATTTTGACAACAAGATCCTTGCCAAAACGCTCTCCTCACGTCTATCACTATTAATGGATCAAATTTTGTTTCTGGTACAGTCTGGGGTTATACCACAGCGATCTACCGCTCTAAATCTTCGCACGGTCTTCTCTGTCATTAACCGCATTGAAAATGAATTTGTTTGTATATATGAATTTTTGTTATACAGTTATTTTGGTGTTCAGTGATTACTATTCATTTGACACTATCTCTATTTAATTGACATTATTTTTTTTAAATGGAGCACAGAGGGGTATTTTGTTGTGTATAACTTTCTTACCCAGTCCCTTCTAGCCAAACTGGGGTAACTCTCTTACTTTATAAGGATTAACCACATTGAGCCCACTACGCCAGCTACAGTTGCGATATTTGACGCAGAGAAGGCCTTCAACTCCCTTGAATGGCCCTTACTTATGGCATCGCTTCATAAATTTGGCCTCCCTTTCAAATTTATAGCCCTAATTGCCCTTCTATATTCATCCGCTACAGCCTGTCTTTGGTTTAACGGGTCCTTATCTCCTCCCATCCCCATTATGGGTGGCAAGCGTCAGGGGTGTCCATTGTCCCCGCTCCTGTTCATTATCGCGATGGATCCACTGGTCCGCCACCTACAGGAAAAACACCTGTTCTGCGGCCTGCAATTCCCTGCAGGTCCTCTTTTGATGTCCCTGTATGCGGACGACGTTTTGCTTTTCATACGCAACCCTCAAACCAATCTCCAGCCGCTAATTGACAAAATCGAACTCTTTGGTTCAGTTTCAGGTCTTAAGATCAACTGGGGGAAATTGGTGTTATTCCCCATTACGGACGCGGCCGCAATGGAGGGGGTGTATCCCCTGCGAATGGACCGGTAGACAACTAAATACTTTGGGGTGCAACTGCACAGAGACAAGGGCCAGGTCATACAGCTAAATTACGGGCCTGCTATTGACCAACTTACCTTGCAAATAGAAAGATGGATACAGTTGCCTCTCTCCATGGCCTGCCATATCGCCCTCATAAAGATGAAGGTACTGCACTGATTCCTCTACTATTTCTGCACCATACCTATCCCGCTCACCAAAGTGTTTTTTACCCGCTTACACGCCCTCCTTATCCGCTAGATATGGGCTGGCCGTCGACCACGGGTGACTTGGGATACTCCTACCCTCCCATACACCCGTCAGGGATTTGCGGTCCCGGACCCTCAACTGTACTTTCTGGTAGCACAAGCACAATTTGCTTACCACAGGTTTCATCCTGACACCAGAACACCATACACCAAAACAGACAAGGAACTAGCTGCTCCAATTCCTCTGGAGTCCCTACTCCCACAGGGAGTCCCTCTCGATGTGCATGACATTCAACCTCTAGCCACTACATGTTGGGCCTGGCGTAAACTGAATCGATTATATGGGTCTGGTTCCCTTTACTCACCCACACTCCACTCACCAATAACCCCTTTTTACCTCTTACCCCGATAAAGGGGTGTTTGCCACTTTCACAAAGCTAGGGCTCGACACCATCGGGTCACTGTTCCCAGAAGATCGGGCGCGTAAACTGTCTGATTTGAGACATCTCCCTGGGCTCACTGGCGTGTACCTTCTTAATGTGGCTCTGCACTACATTTTCCACTTACCCTGCCCCTTACGACGACTTGCCACCACTCACCCATCTCATAGCCGATGACACTGGATCACATCTCGTCACAAAACTGTATAAGGCATGAATGGCGCTCCGGGTGGGGCGGGGTGGAGGTGCCAGGCAACATTGGGAGGCTGACATTGGGCCTCCACTGAATGACAAAGAATGGGCCTACTGTCAAGAACAAACTCACAGGGTGCCCCTAATCATAGGCATAAATTTCTCCATTTTAAGTTCATCCATAGAATTTACGTAACCCCTACCCAACTAGCCAAATTTGACCCTTCTAAGCCAACAAATTGCCCCAAATGTAACGCATTGAATGCCGATTTTGCTCATATGTCCTTGTCCTATCCCCCCTCCTCCCCCCCCCCATTTTAACATATCGGCAGGAAGTGTTTGCTGTGTTAGCTCAAATAATAGAAAAGCCTTTGGTACCCTCTCCGGAATTGCATTGTAAGCAGTGTCTTCATAATGTTGTACCATTACCTTTATTTTCAATAAAAACCTTAAAAAAAATTCAATGGTTGCCAGAAACCCTTTGCTCCCTGGTAGGTTAGGGATGCTTATGGTGGCACTGTGAACCAGCTGGTCTATAGGCTAACATATCCTGCGGGGTGTCCGGAATCTGTTTCGGCGCCAAGCCCCTAGTTTATTCACTTATCCTATGGATTAGTAGGAACTACATGACAATTGGGGGCTAGAAGTACATTCTCCACTGTGGCTAAACTACTCCTAGAGGAACTAGAAACACATAAGTCAACCGGTTGATACAGTAATGAGATATAGGCAAAATATGTGAATAAGCTTAAGACAACAATGAACTATCCCTTGTCCTGAAGATGATGCTTTATATTGTTGTGAATAGCATCGAAACGTCGTCGACACTAAAAGCACCATATGCAATATGATTTTATAATATTGTAATGATCAATTGTGTGAAAATGGATATTTAAGTCTGTCATAGTGATTACAAACAAACAGACACTTCTTATACCCTGACTTTGGCCATTCTGTTTTTCGTTGGTTTGTCTTGTGTTCTGTGGGTCACGGCTGTGCCCACTTGTCATTTATTGTTTTGAATCACAATCAACTGAACTTATATAAAAATAAATTCTTGTCCGCTGGACGAAAGACATACGATCTATTTTTAGCGTATGATTATTGTGCTTGTCCATTTTTCCTTCCAAAATAGTGACCACTGTTCTCTAAAACATTTTACTGCCCAAGGTCCTTACGGCATATCTTCTGGGTTTCCCTTGTTTTGTATAATAGATATCACACTGGGACATTTCCTAGAGAAAAGGTAAGTAAATCAGTTTTTGTACATTTGCAGTTTTCAGTGTATCATATAAACCAACTCCACACTTAAAACAATTTTCAAGGAAAAAGGGTCAATGTATACTGTATGAAGTTACGGTAAGTACAAGTTTTTGGGAGTTGGTATTCTGGGGTTAGAACCAGGGTTCCCCCAGGGTCAAGGATGTACTCTTGAAACACTCTCAGCGGCGCTAGGGTGGCCGGGTGCACAGAACTGAGGCCCAATGTTATCCAAAGGGGGATAGGGGGAGTCTGGTTGGTGGCTGCTCACGAGCAGGCCACAAGGTTGTGGGAGCAAAGCTCCTGGTGTTAGGCTGAGAGCAAAGGGGGATCCGAGTTAGCACTCAAAGTACACCTGCAACGGCATTGGGTGCCCTGTTGTTTTCAATGGGTATTCGCTGGTTACAAAACAAAGACTGCATGCTCTGGGACGAAGATCTTCTGGAGGTGACCACCGGTTGGAGAAGTAAGTTGGTATGCCTGGGGATGCTGACACACCGTTGGTTGGGCCACCCGAAGCCGTGGGTTGTTGAGTGCAGGGGTGTCTTAAGACATTGGGTTTTCTTAACAGTTAAAAAGTAAAGGAGGACCCCGCACAGGCTAATAGGGGACTGGGGGTATAGTAAATCTTAAAAGACAGGGGTGTCCCCACGAGAGAACAGTCTAAGACTGAGTTTCACACCTGGTGCTTGAGTTCTAGGGTGAATGTTTCATTCTCAAGGAGACATATTTATGAAGCATGCCACTAATATGGCGGGAGAGGTAAAGTTACAATGATTTGTACTCGACTTCTATCCGTGTATGGTGAAAACAACTACTTGCTTATATCCCTAAAGATGCCGAATTCATAAAGAGATAACTGTTATACACCCTCATTCAGGACTGCAGTTATTTAGTACTCCCCACCATGAACACAATATTTTGGTTTTTAAACAAAGAGTGCAAACAAAACACAATGTCAACAATGTCAAAGAAAAAGTAAAAAAATTTCACACCATGAGTTACTCTGTCAAACATTTATTGTATATATACATTGTTAAAATTTCATTATTACACAATATAAAAATTTTCAAAAAAACATCGTTAAATACATTTGAATGAACACAGTTAAAAACAAAGAATCACAGGTCGACGCGGCGTTTCGGTTTCTTGGATTTGTACCTTCTTCAGGACAGATTCTACATCAAATTTAAAAATATTAAAAAAAACAGAGTTACTATAAGTTGCATTGGTGCAGTCCATTAAGTATTCACAGATTTATGATTAATCATGGTTGTACTAACTACAGCTTATCTTTGGGCATCTCTAGTTCAAAACAAACATTCATGTTTTAGCTCAGGGTTTTCAGTTACACACTAATACAACTTTAAAATGTCTAAGGTTTTATTAAAAAATTATTCGCTCGTTTCAGACATTGAATTATGCGGCATATTAACCATATTCTTTCTGCTCATACACTTCGAACAAAACTAATATTGTTTACCTCTCCCATGGACTTGTATGGTCCAATGCTTATGAAGCTTAAATGAAACAGCTCCTATTGATACACTAGAGGTATTTCTAAATTTATTGCGTACCTTAAGACCAGTGGAATAAATTCCCCCACCGGACAGCGTTTTCTGTTCAGAATCTTGTTGCCACTTACTTATGGGCTTAATAACAATTTCTGTTTGGTATTTCACCTTGGATAAAAAATAGATATAGGAAAAGGATATTAGCACCTCAATATCTACACGAGGTGTCCACGTATACAAATGTCGCAACGGACGCGTTTATAGATGAAGGTCGAAGTATCCCTCACTCCAAATATTGTGTGTAAATATTAAATATTGATATATACCTTCTATTTACACTTGGTATGCTTGGTCTTTGACTACCAGGAGGAGCCACCGTATTTTTCGTATTTGGGTTTCTTCAATGACCCTGGGAAACATTTGATTGTTTAATTATAAGTTCATACTATTTGTTCCAATACAGACTGTAGCCTCAAAGAATTATTTATTAGGGGCTAATTTGTAACTCACCAAAGAAGTCTTTCTGCTTGTTGCAGTCCCTTGAATGTTCTGATTCTCAGTCCCTTTTGTGGATATCAGAGTTCGTGGCTATATTAAAGAATAAAAGCTTTTCTTATATCTTAATAAATTTTAGCAAGTTTTTACTTTAGTAGTTCCAATCTTGGAATCTGTCTTTATAAAAGCTATCAATTTTTGGTTATAAATACAAGTACTTGTTAAGAAAAACTTTTCCAATGTCTTTACTAAATTTTGGCAAGTTTTTAGTTAATACCATCTTGGAATCTATTTTTGTACAAACTGTTAATGTTTTGGAATTGCTACTACAGTTTTATTATAATTTCTATTTCTATTTTTAAGGGTTTGAAAATCGCCCTCTCTATTGGTAGTCCTTACCTTTTCATTAGCAATCGGCCTCCCTGCTCCTTAGTCCTGGCCGTCTATCCTGGCGTCTCTTCTTCGGTCTGCTCCGATCCGATTACAAGAACTGAATGCTTGTTTTAGCGCGATGCTCTTATATTAGACGAGCTTTGATTGGGTTAGTATGTCCCCTATGTTGATTGGTTCTCTACGGGCCAATCAAAGTGAAGTTACCTAGACAACCGAATGCTTTCCGCCGAGATGCGGAACCGGCATTCTATTTGCCTTCCGCTTTGTTCCTCCTCTGATATTGAAGGATTACTAGGTAATCTAGCGCGTTTCTCATCGCCTCATCGTTTTGATTTTTGAGAATTAAGCGAAGGATTCTGATATTTACTAAGAATACTTCTGTGTGGGATAGTTGCAAACATTCTATGCTGATTGGTTCTCTACGGGCCAATCAGAGTGAAGTTACCTAGACAACCGAATGCTTTCCGCCGCGATGCGGAACCGGCATTCTATTCGCTTTCCGCTTTGTTTATTACCTCTTCTGATAGGATTAAAAAGGTTGCTAGGTAACCTAGCGCGTTCCTCATCGCCTCCTCGTTTTGGCTTTTAAGATTTATGCGAAGGATTCTGAAATTTACTAAGAATCCTTCTGTGTGGGATAATTGCAAACATCCCACGGGCGGAACTTAAACGGAATGCCTTCCGGCCAAGAAGATTTCCGTGTGGGATAATTACAAACATTCCACAAACCGAGCCCAACCGAATGAAGCACACCGCAACATTCTTTAAGTGAATAGTGATTTATTCAAAAGGATGTATGTTTTTTTATTTTTACACAATGAACCATTTCATTAACTGCTATACTGCTTATTTAATGAAGCTACTATCTTGCCTCATACACTGTTTACTAGCCCCTTCCTTGCTTATATACTTATCCTATAAAGAGATGGGTGTGGGGTTGCTCACATTCCCATAGTGGATGGTAAAGTCATGGGTACACAAGTTTTGTTCAGATCTTGTGTATCTACTGCTATACTGCTTATTTAATGAAGCTACTATCTTGCCTTATACACTGTTTACTAGCCCCTTCCTTGCCTATATACTTATCCTATAAAGAGATGGGTGTGGTATTACTCACATTCCCATAGTGGATGTTAAAGTCATGGGTACACAAGTTTTGTTCAGATCTTGTGTATCTATTCAGTATTATCCTTGGATAATTCTCTCCCAATCCTCCTTGGAGTTTAAGCCACACCTGACAATGTTCAGGGTTGACATAAAGAATTGTTCCCTTCTTTTTCTTTTGTTGTTCTGATTCCCCCCTCTAATATTCTCACTTATTCTTTCTAGACCACACCATTTTAAATCCTCAATTTTATGGCCAGCTTCCCTCCAGTGTTCCGTCAGGGGGGCTCCAATTTTATTAGTCCTAATGGCTGAGCGGTGCTCATTCAGACGGAGCCTGAGTTCCCTAGACGTTTCACCTACATATGGTCTATTGCAGGGGCATTGAATGAGGTAGATTGCGTTTGTGGTTCTACAATTAATAAAACTCCTAATGTTAATTGTTTTATCATTCACTGTGATCGTGCTGCCTTTAATTATATTACCACAATTGACACAACCTGCACATGGGTGGGTTCCTGTTGGTAAAGGCTTGCCATCTATGGTGGTTTGCACATTCCTGTGGGACTCCTTGTATGTATGTACAAGGGAATTCCTGATAGTTCTGTTTCTCCTATATGAGATCATAGGCTTAGGGATGGGTTCCTGTGCCTTATCTGAGATTAGGTGCCAATTTCTATTTATTATATTTTTTACTTTAAAACTCACTTGGGAGAAGTTAGTCACGAACATGATTGGCTGCTCTTTTTGTTGATTATTTTGTTCCTTATTGAAAAGATTATCTCTGTTGAAATATTTAGCTCTTTTATAAGCATGTTTAATCATTCTCCTTGGGTAGCCCCTTTCCAAGAATTTTTCTTTCAATCTATTGGCATGGATTTCATAATCTGCCATTGAGGTGCAGTTCCTTCTTAGGCGAAGGAACTGGCCAAAGGGAATGTTATTTTTCTGTGATGGTGGGTGGTTACTTTTGTAATGGAGCATACTATTCCTATCAGCTGGTTTAGTATATAGTTCTACTGTTAATCTCCCTTCTCGATGTTTGATCAGGATGTCCAGAAATTCTACCTGAGTCCTGCTGATGTGGGATGTGAATTTTAAATTCGCATCTCCCAGGTTCAACCATATCAAAAATTCATTCAAGGTATCCATTTCACCTGTCCATATAAAGAAAATGTCATCAATGTAGCGACCCCACTCCGAGATGTTTTCATAGAATGGGGCAGCTACATTGTAGACATGTTTCTCCTCAAATTTAGAAACATAAAGACATGCCAGGCTGGGGGCACAAGTGGCCCCCATGCTGGTCCCCTTGATCTGTCTAAAGAGACTGTCCCTGTATAGAAAGATGTTATTCTTGAGAATGATCGTAATGCACTCAATTATAAAGGTTTGGTGATCTGTTAGGTCCTGTTCACCCTCTCCTAATATCTCCTCCATAATGTAAATTGTACTGTCTTGAGGGATATTGGTGTATAAGGCTTCAATATCCAGAGTCACCAATACCTGTGACTCTGGATTGAAGCTTAAGTTCTCTACTTTCTTAATCATTGAGGTGGTGTCCTTTATATATGCTTTCTGTTGTTGCACAAGAGGTTGCAGGAATATTTCAACGTACTTGCTCAAAGGCTCAGTCAGGGACCCTATGCATGACACTATAGGTCTCATCGGAGGATCACTAATGTTTTTATGCACCTTGGGGAGGCCATAAAGTGCCGGAATTAGAGGGTCCTTATTTAGCATGAATGCGAATTCTTCTTCACATATGATGTCCTCTTCTCTCGCTAGCCTCAACATCCTCTCTATTTCTATCTTTAGGGTTTGCCATTCTTCTCTGTTAGATTTCTTATAATGGTCACTATTATTTAATAGTTTCAACATCCTCTTGTCATAGTCACTACTGTTCATAAGAACAACACTTCCTCCCTTGTCAGCTGGTTTGACTATTAGGGCACTGTTTTTCTCAAGCTGTTCTAATGCCTTCTTCTCCTCTCTACTGAGATTATATGATGTCCAATTTTTTTGTTTTAGAAGATTATCTATGCTTTTGTCCACTGACCTTTCAAAAGCCTCTACATCCTTGTGTACAGTGTTGATAGGGGGAACCCATGTGGATTTGTTTTTTAGACCGGATTTGTTTTGTCGCACCATCTTGTCTTTGCCATCAAAGAAGATTCGGAGTCTTATTTTTCGGAAAAAGCTCTGCAGATCTCTTTCCAGAGTATATCTATCTACATGAGAACATATGGCATAACCTAATCCTTTTTCAAAGAGTTTTATCTCTATCGGGGTTAGTTAGTGGTCCGATAGGTTAATAACTGCTCCTTTCTCGTTCTCAGTGCTTAATCCCATTGCTTCTGGCTCCGAGTGCGAGGACGTTGAGGGTTCTGGGCTTGGGTGTATTGTGTCTGATTGTAATTGCTTCTGCCCCTTCCCCTCCCCCTTGGTTGTCCGAACATCTGATTTCGCACTCTCTAAAAAAACTAAACCCTCTTTTGTTGTCTGTTGTTGTTTATTCATTTCACCATCCTGCTGTTGTCTATCGTTTACAAGTTCACCCTCTGAGTCAGTGCTACTGTAAGAGGAATCAAAGAATCTTACACGTTTCCTAGATTGGTTTCTAGGTTGATTCTGCCACTGTCTACGGGGTTGGAAGTTTTCTTTGGGACGATCATAAAAGTCTTTTTGAAGGTATGGATAAACAATTTCTGGGTTATAATTTTCAATATCTTTTTTTAGTTTGTTACTCTTCTTTTTAATTAGGTACTCACTATAACTATCAACATCATTTTGAATTTCTTTTAATTTCGCCTTTGCATCTTCCAAGGCAGTACTGTCCCTTAGTTGACTCTCTAATGCTTCAATCTCCTTTTTTTCAATGAATATAAATTCCTCTGCTGTCTCTATAATAAGTAAGATCCAGTCTCTACTGCATCTATTTGCCACCAAAGTCCATTTGTCTATGAAGTTTTTTATCTGTGATAAAAATCCCTGGTTCATTCGTCACTTGTAGACCCTTTGGGATAATACCACTCTTGCAGTATTCCACTAGGAACTCTGCGTGTAATTCTGCTCTTATCACTTTCTTTTTGAGGTTCCAGAGTTTTTCCCACTGTTCCTCGTCTGTTTTATCCAGTCTAATTGTGGTGGTATTCCGCGATCTCTTATTTATTAGTCTATCAAACTGATCTTCCGAGAAGCTATATGTTTTTATACCCTCCATATTGGGAATAATTGATGTCTTTGTTATGTTGAATCTGGGGGTATCTTTTCAATTTTATACCACTATGCTGATTTGCATATAAAAGACAAAACCTCCTCAGCTCACAAGCCGAGTATTTAAGTTAAAAAGTAAAGGAGGACCCCGCACAGGCTAATAGGGGACTGGGGGGATAGTAAATCTTAAAAGACAGGGGTGTCCCCACGAGAGAACAGTCTAAGACTGAGTTTCACACCTGGTGCTTGAGTTCTAGGGTGAATGTTTCATTCTCAAGGAGACATATTTATGAAGCATGCCACTAATATGGCGGGAGAGGTAAAGTTACAATGATTTGTACTCAACTTCTATCCGTGTATGGTGAAAACAACTACTTGCTTATATCCCTAAAGATGCCGAATTCATAAAGAGATAACTGTTATACACCCTCATTCAGGACTGCAGTTATTTAGTACTCCCCACCATGAACACAATATTTTGGTTTTTAAACAAAGAGTGCAAACAAAACACAATGTCAACAATGTCAAAGAAAAAGTAAAAATTTTTCACACCATGAGTTACTCTGTCAAACATTTATTGTATATATACATTGTTAAAATTTCATTATTACACAATATAGAAAATTTTCAAAAAAACATCGTTAAATACATTTGAATGAACACAGTTAAAAACAAAGAATCACAGGTCGACGCGGCGTTTCGGTTTCTTGGATTTGTACCTTCTTCAGGACAGATTCTACATCAAATTTAAAAATATTAAAAAAAACAGAGTTACTCTAAGTTGCATTGGTGCAGTCCATTAAGTATTCACAGATTTATGATTAATCATGGTTGTAATAACTACAGCTTATCTTTGGGCATCTCTAGTTCAAAACAAACATTCATGTTTTAGCTCAGGGTTTTCAGTTACACACTAATACAACTTTAAAATGTCTAAGGTTTTATTAAAAAATTATTCGCTCGTTTCAGACATTGAATTATGCGGCATATTAACCATATTCTTTCTGCTCATACACTTCGAACAAAACTAATATTGTTTACCTCTCCCATGGACTTGTATGGTCCAATGCTTATGAAGCTTAATTGAAACAGCTCCTATTGATACACTAGAGGTATTTCTAAATTGATTGCATACCTTAAGACCAGTGGAATAAATTCCCCCACCGGACAGCGTTTTCTGTTCAGAATCTTGTTGCCAGCTTACTTATGGGCTTAATAACAATTTCTGTTTGGTATTTCACCTTGGATAAAAAATAGATATAGGAAAAGGATATTAGCACCTCAATATCTACACGAGGTGTCCACGTATACAAATGTCGCAACGGACGCGTTTATAGATGAAGGTCGAAGTATCCCTCACTCCAAATATTGTGTGTAAATATTAAATATTGATATATACCTTCTATTTACACTTGGTATGCTTGGTCTTTGACTACCAGGAGGAGCCACCGTATTTTTCGTATTTGGGTTTCTTCAATGACCCTGGGAAACATTTGATTGTTTAATTATAAGTTCATACTATTTGTTCCAATACAGACTGTAGCCTCAAAGAATTATTTATTAGGGGCTAATTTGTAACTCACCAAAGAAGTCTTTCTGCTTGTTGCAGTCCCTTGAATGTTCTGATTCTCAGTCCCTTTTGTGGATATCAGAGTTCGTGGCTATATTAAAGAATAAAAGCTTTTCTTATATCTTAATAAATTTTAGCAAGTTTTTACTTTAGTAGTTCCAATCTTGGAATCTGTCTTTATAAAAGCTATCAATTTTTGGTTATAAATACAAGTACTTGTTAAGAAAAACTTTTCCAATGTCTTTACTAAATTTTGGCAAGTTTTTAGTTAATACCATCTTGGAATCTATTTTTGTACAAACTGTTAATGTTTTGGAATTGCTACTACAGTTTTATTATAATTTCTATTTCTATTTTTAAGGGTTTGAAAATCGCCCTCTCTATTGGTAGTCCTTACCTTTTCATTAGCAATCGGCCTCCCTGCTCCTTAGTCCTGGCAGTCTATCCTGGCGTCTCTTCTTCAGTCTGCTCCGATCCGATTACAAGAACTGAATGCTTGTTTTAGCGCGATGCTCTTATATTAGACGAGCTTTGATTGGGTTAGTATGTCCCCTATGTTGATTGGTTCTCTACGGGCCAATCAAAGTGAAGTTACCTAGACAACCGAATGCTTTCCGCGGAGATGCGGAACCGGCATTCTATTTGCCTTCCGCTTTGTTCCTCCTCTGATATTGAAGGATTACTAGGTAATCTAGCGCGTTTCTCATCGCCTCATCGTTTTGATTTTTGAGAATTAAGCGAAGGATTCTGATATTTACTAAGAATACTTCTGTGTGGGATAGTTGCAAACATTCTATGCTGATTGGTTCTCTACGGGCCAATCAGAGTGAAGTTACCTAGACAACCGAATGCTTTCCGCCGCGATGCGGAACCGGCATTCTATTCGCTTTCCGCTTTGTTTATTACCTCTTCTGATAGGATTAAAAAGGTTGCTAGGTAACCTAGCGCGTTCCTCATCGCCTCCTCGTTTTGGCTTTTAAGATTTATGCGAAGGATTCTGAAATTTACTAAGAATCCTTCTGTGTGGGATAATTGCAAACATCCCACGGGCGGAACTTAAACGGAATGCCTTCCGGCCAAGAAGATTTCCGTGTGGGATATTTACAAACATTCCACAAACCGAGCCCAACCGAATGAAGCACACCGCAACATTCTTTAAGTGAATAGTGATTTATTCAACCTAGAAACCAATCTAGGAAACGTGTAAGATTCTTTGATTCCTCTTACAGTAGCACTGACTCAGAGGGTGAACTTGTAAACGATAGACAACAGCAGGATGGTGAAATGAATAAACAACAACAGACAACAAAAGAGGGTTTAGTTTTTTTAGAGAGGCGAAATCAGATGTTCGGACAACCAAGGGGGAGGGGAAGGGGCAGAAGCAATTACAATCAGACACAATACACCCAAGCCCAGAACCCTCAACGTCCTCGCACTCGGAGCCAGAAGCAATGGGATTAAGCACTAAGAACGAGAAAGGAGCAGTTATTAACCTATCGGACCACCAACTGACCCCGATAGAGATAAAACTCTTTGAAAAAGGATTAGGTTATGCCATATGTTCTCATGTAGATAGATATACTCTGGAAAGAGATCTGCAGAGCTTTTTCCGAAAAATAAGACTCCGAATCTTCTTTGATGGCAAAGACAAGATGGTGCGACAAAACAAATCCGGTCTAAAAAACAAATCCACATGGGTTCCCCCTATCAACACTGTACACAAGGATGTAGAGGCTTTTGAAAGGTCAGTGGACAAAAGCATAGATAATCTTCTAAAACAAAAAAATTGGACATCATATAATCTCAGTAGAGAGGAGAAGAAGGCATTAGAACAGCTTGAGAAAAACAGTGCCCTAATAGTCAAACCAGCTGACAAGGGAGGAAGTGTTGTTCTTATGAACAGTAGTGACTATGACAAGAGGATGTTGAAACTATTAAATAATAGTGACCATTATAAGAAATCTAACAGAGAAGAATGGCAAACCCTAAAGATAGAAATAGAGAGGATGTTGAGGCTAGCGAGAGAAGAGGACATCATATGTGAAGAAGAATTCGCATTCATGCTAAATAAGGACCCTCTAATTCCGGCACTTTATGGCCTCCCCAAGGTGCATAAAAACATTAGTGATCCTCCGATGAGACCTATAGTGTCATGCATAGGGTCCCTGACTGAGCCTTTGAGCAAGTACGTTGAAATATTCCTGCAACCTCTTGTGCAACAACAGAAAGCATATATAAAGGACACCACCTCAATGATTAAGAAAGTAGAGAACTTAAGCTTCAATCCAGAGTCACAGGTATTGGTGACTCTGGATATTGAAGCCTTATACACCAATATCCCTCAAGACAGTACAATTTACATTATGGAGGAGATATTAGGAGAGGGTGAACAGGACCTAACAGATCACCAAACCTTTATAATTGAGTGCATTACGATCATTCTCAAGAATAACATCTTTCTATACAGGGACAGTCTCTTTAGACAGATCAAGGGGACCAGCATGGGGGCCACTTGTGCCCCCAGCCTGGCATGTCTTTATGTTTCTAAATTTGAGGAGAAACATGTCTACAATGTAGCTGCCCCATTCTATGAAAACATCTCGGAGTGGGGTCGCTACATTGATGACATTTTCTTTATATGGACAGGTGAAATGGATACCTTGAATGAATTTTTGATATGGTTGAACCTGGGAGATGCGAATTTAAAATTCACATCCCACATCAGCAGGACTCAGGTAGAATTTCTGGACATCCTGATCAAACATCGAGAAGGGAGATTAACAGTAGAACTATATACTAAACCAGCTGATAGGAATAGTATGCTCCATTACAAAAGTAACCACCCACCATCACAGAAAAATAACATTCCCTTTGGCCAGTTCCTTCGCCTAAGAAGGAACTGCACCTCAATGGCAGATTATGAAATCCATGCCAATAGATTGAAAGAAAAATTCTTGGAAAGGGGCTACCCAAGGAGAATGATTAAACATGCTTATAAAAGAGCTAAATATTTCAACAGAGATAATCTTTTCAATAAGGAACAAAATAATCAACAAAAAGAGCAGCCAATCATGTTCGTGACTAACTTCTCCCAAGTGAGTTTTAAAGTAAAAAATATAATAAATAGAAATTGGCACCTAATCTCAGATAAGGCACAGGAACCCATCCCTAAGCCTATGATCTCATATAGGAGAAACAGAACTATCAGGAATTCCCTTGTACATACATACAAGGAGTCCCACAGGAATGTGCAAACCACCATAGATGGCAAGCCTTTACCAACAGGAACCCACCCATGTGCAGGTTGTGTCAATTGTGGTAATAAAATTAAAGGCAGCACGATCACAGTGAATGATAAAACAATTAACATTAGGAGTTTTATTAATTGTAGAACCACAAACGCAATCTACCTCATTCAATGCCCCTGCAATAGACCATATGTAGGTGAAACGTCTAGGGAACTCAGGCTCCGTCTGAATGAGCACCGCTCAGCCATTAGGACTAATAAAATTGGAGCCCCCCTGACGGAACACTTGAGGGAAGCTGGCCATAAAATTGAGGATTTAAAATGGTGTGGTCTAGAAAGAATAAGTGAGAATATTAGAGGGGGGAATCAGAACAACAAAAGAAAAAGAAGGGAACAATTCTTTATGTCAACCCTGAACAGTGTCAGGTGTGGCTTAAACTCCAAGGAGGATTGGGAGAGAATTATCCAAGGATAATACTGAATAGATACACAAGATCTGAACAAAACTTGTGTACCCATGACTTTACCATCCACTATGGGAATGTGAGTAATACCACACCCATCTCTTTATAGGATAAGTATATAGGCAAGGAAGGGGCTAGTAAACAGTGTATAAGGCAAGATAGTAGCTTCATTAAATAAGCAGTATAGCAGTAGATACACAAGATCTGAACAAAACTTGTGTACCCAGGACTTTACCATCCACTATGGGAATGTGAGCAACCCCACACCCATCTCTTTATAGGATAAGTATATAAGCAAGGAAGGGGCTAGTAAACAGTGTATGAGGCAAGATAGTAGCTTCATTAAATAAGCAGTATAGCAGTTAATGAAATGGTTTATTGTGTAAAAATAAAAAAACATACATCCTTTTGAATAAATCACTATTCACTTAAAGAATGTTGCGGTGTGCTTCATTCGGTTGGGCTCGGTTTGTGGAATGTTTGTAATTATCCCACACGGAAATCTTCTTGGCCGGAAGGCATTCCGTTTAAGTTCCGCCCGTGGGGTGTTTGCAATTATCCCACACAGAAGGATTCTTAGTAAATTTCAGAATCCTTCGCATAAATCTTAAAAGCCAAAACGAGGAGGCGATGAGGAACGCGCTAGGTTACCTAGCAACCTTTTTAATCCTATCAGAAGAGGTAATAAACAAAGCGGAAAGCGAATAGAATGCCGGTTCCGCATCGCGGCGGAAAGCATTCGGTTGTCTAGGTAACTTCACTCTGATTGGCCCGTAGAGAACCAATCAGCATAGAATGTTTGCAACTATCCCACACAGAAGTATTCTTAGTAAATATCAGAATCCTTCGCTTAATTCTCAAAAATCAAAACGATGAGGCGATGAGAAACGCGCTAGATTACCTAGTAATCCTTCAATATCAGAGGAGGAACAAAGCGGAAGGCAAATAGAATGCCGGTTCCGCATCTCGGCGGAAAGCATTCGGTTGTCTAGGTAACTTCACTTTGATTGGCCCGTAGAGAACCAATCAACATAGGGGACATACTAACCCAATCAAAGCTCGTCTAATATAAGAGCATCGCGCTAAAACAAGCATTCAGTTCTTGTAATCGGATCGGAGCAGACCGAAGAAGAGACGCCAGGATAGACTGCCAGGACTAAGGAGCAGGGAGGCCGATTGCTAATGAAAAGGTAAGGACTACCAATAGAGAGGGCGATTTTCAAACCCTTAAAAATAGAAATAGAAATTATAATAAAACTGTAGTAGCAATTCCAAAACATTAACAGTTTGCACAAAAATAGATTCCAAGATGGTATTAACTAAAAACTTGCCAAAATTTAGTAAAGACATTGGAAAAGTTTTTCTTAACAAGTACTTGTATTTATAACCAAAAATTGATAGCTTTTATAAAGACAGATTCCAAGATTGGAACTACTAAAGTAAAAACTTGCTAAAATTTATTAAGATATAAGAAAAGCTTTTATTCTTTAATATAGCCACGAACTCTGATATCCACAAAAGGGACTGAGAATCAGAACATTCAAGGGACTGCAACAAGCAGAAAGACTTCTTTGGTGAGTTACAAATTAGCCCCTAATAAATAATTCTTTGAGGCTACAGTCTGTATTGGAACAAATAGTATGAACTTATAATTAAACAATCAAATGTTTCCCAGGGTCATTGAAGAAACCCAAATACGAAAAATACGGTGGCTCCTCCTGGTAGTCAAAGACCAAGCATACCAAGTGTAAATAGAAGGTATATATCAATATTTAATATTTACACACAATATTTGGAGTGAGGGATACTTCGACCTTCATCTATAAACGCGTCCGTTGCGACATTTGTATACGTGGACACCTCGTGTAGATATTGAGGTGCTAATATCCTTTTCCTATATCTATTTTTTATCCAAGGTGAAATACCAAACAGAAATTGTTATTAAGCCCATAAGTAAGCTGGCAACAAGATTCTGAACAGAAAACGCTGTCCGGTGGGGGAATTTATTCCACTGGTCTTAAGGTATGCAATAAATTTAGAAATACCTCTAGTGTATCAATAGGAGCTGTTTCATTTTAGCTTCATAAGCATTGGACCATACAAGTCCATGGGAGAGGTAAACAATATTAGTTTTGTTCGAAGTGTATGAGCAGAAAGAATATGGTTAATATGCCGCATAATTCAATGTCTGAAACGAGCGAATAATTTTTTAATAAAACCTTAGACATTTTAAAGTTGTATTAGTGTGTAACTGAAAACCCTGAGCTAAAACATGAATGTTTGTTTTGAACTAGAGATGCCCAAAGATAAGCTGTAGTTATTACAACCATGATTAATCATAAATCTGTGAATACTTAATGGACTGCACCAATGCAACTTAGAGTAACTCTGTTTTTTTTAATATTTTTAAATTTGATGTAGAATCTGTCCTGAAGAAGGTACAAATCCAAGAAACCGAAACGCCGCGTCGACCTGTGATTCTTTGTTTTTAACTGTGTTCATTCAAATGTATTTAACGATGTTTTTTTGAAAATTTTTATATTGTGTAATAATGAAATTTTAACAATGTATATATACAATAAATGTTTGACAGAGTAACTCATGGTGTGAACATTTTTTACTTTTTCTTTGACATTGTTGACATTGTGTTTTGTTTGCACTCTTTGTTTAAAAACCAAAATATTGTGTTCATGGTGGGGAGTACTAAATAACTGCAGTCCTGAATGAGGGTGTATAACAGTTATCTCTTTATGAATTCGGCATCTTTAGGGATATAAGCAAGTAGTTGTTTTCACCATACACGGATAGAAGTCGAGTACAAATCATTGTAACTTTACCTCTCCCGCCATATTAGTGGCATGCTTCATAAATATGTCTCCTTGAGAATGAAACATTCACCCTAGAACTCAAGCACCAGGTGTGAAACTCAGTCTTAGACTGTTCTCTCGTGGGGACACCCCTGTCTTTTAAGATTTACTATCCCCCCAGTCCCCTATTAGCCTGTGCGGGGTCCTCCTTTACTTTTTAACTTAAATACTCGGCTTGTGAGCTGAGGAGGTTTTGTCTTTTATATGCAAATCAGCATAGTGGTATAAAATTGAAAAGATACCCCCAGATTCAACATAACAAAGACATCAATTATTCCCAATATGGAGGGTATAAAAACATATAGCTTCTCGGAAGATCAGTTTGATAGACTAATAAATAAGAGATCGCGGAATACCACCACAATTAGACTGGATAAAACAGACGAGGAACAGTGGGAAAAACTCTGGAACCTCAAAAAGAAAGTGATAAGAGCAGAATTACACGCAGAGTTCCTAGTGGAATACTGCAAGAGTGGTATTATCCCAAAGGGTCTACAAGTGACGAATGAACCAGGGATTTTTATCACAGATAAAAAATTCATAGACAAATGGACTTTGGTGGCAAATAGATGCAGTAGAGACTGGATCTTACTTATTATAGAGACAGCAGAGGAATTTATATTCATTGAAAAAAAGGAGATTGAAGCATTAGAGAGTCAACTAAGGGACAGTACTGCCTTGGAAGATGCAAAGGCGAAATTAAAAGAAATTCAAAATGATGTTGATAGTTATAGTGAGTACCTAATTAAAAAGAAGAGTAACAAACTAAAAAAAGATATTGAAAATTATAACCCAGAAATTGTTTATCCATACCTTCAAAAAGACTTTTATGATCGTCCCAAAGAAAACTTCCAACCCCGTAGACAGTGGCAGAATCAACCTAGAAACCAATCTAGGAAACGTGTAAGATTCTTTGATTCCTCTTACAGTAGCACTGACTCAGAGGGTGAACTTGTAAACGATAGACAACAGCAGGATGGTGAAATGAATAAACAACAACAGACAACAAAAGAGGGTTTAGTTTTTTTAGAGAGGCGAAATCAGATGTTCGGACAACCAAGGGGGAGGGGAAGGGGCAGAAGCAATTACAATCAGACACAATACACCCAAGCCCAGAACCCTCAACGTCCTCGCACTCGGAGCCAGAAGCAATGGGATTAAGCACTAAGAACGAGAAAGGAGCAGTTATTAACCTATCGGACCACCAACTGACCCCGATAGAGATAAAACTCTTTGAAAAAGGATTAGGTTATGCCATATGTTCTCATGTAGATAGATATACTCTGGAAAGAGATCTGCAGAGCTTTTTCCGAAAAATAAGACTCCGAATCTTCTTTGATGGCAAAGACAAGATGGTGCGACAAAACAAATCCGGTCTAAAAAACAAATCCACATGGGTTCCCCCTATCAACACTGTACACAAGGATGTAGAGGCTTTTGAAAGGTCAGTGGACAAAAGCATAGATAATTTTCTAAAACAAAAAAATTGGACATCATATAATCTCAGTAGAGAGGAGAAGAAGGCATTAGAACAGCTTGAGAAAAACAGTGCCCTAATAGTCAAACCAGCTGACAAGGGAGGAAGTGTTGTTCTTATGAACAGTAGTGACTATGACAAGAGGATGTTGAAACTATTAAATAATAGTGACCATTATAAGAAATCTAACAGA
Source organism: Lissotriton vulgaris (assembly GCF_964263255.1). Lineage (NCBI taxonomy): Eukaryota > Metazoa > Chordata > Amphibia > Caudata > Salamandridae > Lissotriton > Lissotriton vulgaris. The sequence goes on from NC_141687.1 coordinate 418,633,731, forward strand.
GAAGAATGGCAAACCCTAAAGATAGAAATAGAGAGGATGTTGAGGCTAGCGAGAGAAGAGGACATCATATGTGAAGAAGAATTCGCATTCATGCTAAATAAGGACCCTCTAATTCCGGCACTTTATGGCCTCCCCAAGGTGCATAAAAACATTAGTGATCCTCCGATGAGACCTATAGTGTCATGCATAGGGTCCCTGACTGAGCCTTTGAGCAAGTACGTTGAAATATTCCTGCAACCTCTTGTGCAACAACAGAAAGCATATATAAAGGACACCACCTCAATGATTAAGAAAGTAGAGAACTTAAGCTTCAATCCAGAGTCACAGGTATTGGTGACTCTGGATATTAAAGCCTTATACACCAATATCCCTCAAGACAGTACAATTTACATTATGGAGGAGATATTAGGAGAGGGTGAACAGGACCTAACAGATCACCAAACCTTTATAATTGAGTGCATTACGATCATTCTCAAGAATAACATCTTTCTATACAGGGACAGTCTCTTTAGACAGATCAAGGGGACCAGCATGGGGGCCACTTGTGCCCCCAGCCTGGCATGTCTTTATGTTTCTAAATTTGAGGAGAAACATGTCTACAATGTAGCTGCCCCATTCTATGAAAACATCTCGGAGTGGGGTCGCTACATTGATGACATTTTCTTTATATGGACAGGTGAAATGGATACCTTGAATTAATTTTTGATATGGTTGAACCTGGGAGATGCAAATTTAAAATTCACATCCCACATCAGCAGGACTCAGGTAGAATTTCTGGACATCCTGATCAAACATCGAGAAGGGAGATTAACAGTAGAACTATATACTAAACCAGCTGATAGGAATAGTATGCTCCATTACAAAAGTAACCACCCACCATCACAGAAAAATAACATTCCCTTTGGCCAGTTCCTTCGCCTAAGAAGGAACTGCACCTCAATGGCAGATTATGAAATCCATGCCAATAGATTGAAAGAAAAATTCTTGGAAAGGGGCTACCCAAGGAGAATGATTAAACATGCTTATAAAAGAGCTAAATATTTCAACAGAGATAATCTTTTCAATAAGGAACAAAATAATCAACAAAAAGAGCAGCCAATCATGTTCGTGACTAACTTCTCCCAAGTGAGTTTTAAAGTAAAAAATATAATAAATAGAAATTGGCACCTAATCTCAGATAAGGCACAGGAACCCATCCCTAAGCCTATGATCTCATATAGGAGAAACAGAACTATCAGGAATTCCCTTGTACATACATACAAGGAGTCCCACAGGAATGTGCAAACCACCATAGATGGCAAGCCTTTACCAACAGGAACCCACCCATGTGCAGGTTGTGTCAATTGTGGTAATATAATTAAAGGCAGCACGATCACAGTGAATGATAAAACAATTAACATTAGGAGTTTTATTAATTGTAGAACCACAAACGCAATCTACCTCATTCAATGCCCCTGCAATAGACCATATGTAGGTGAAACGTCTAGGGAACTCAGGCTCCGTCTGAATGAGCACCGCTCAGCCATTAGGACTAATAAAATTGGAGCCCCCCTGACGGAACACTGGAGGGAAGCTGGCCATAAAATTGAGGATTTAAAATGGTGTGGTCTAGAAAGAATAAGTGAGAATATTAGAGGGGGGAATCAGAACAACAAAAGAAAAAGAAGGGAACAATTCTTTATGTCAACCCTGAACAGTGTCAGGTGTGGCTTAAACTCCAAGGAGGATTGGGAGAGAATTATCCAAGGATAATACTGAATAGATACACAAGATCTGAACAAAACTTGTGTACCCATGACTTTACCATCCACTATGGGAATGTGAGCAACCCCACACCCATCTCTTTATAGGATAAGTATATAAGCAAGGAAGGGGCTAGTAAACAGTGTATGAGGCAAGATAGTAGCTTCATTAAATAAGCAGTATAGCAGTTAATGAAATGGTTCATTGTGTAAAAATAAAAAAACATACATCCTTTTGAATAAATCACTATTCACTTAAAGAATGTTGCGGTGTGCTTCATTCGGTTGGGCTCGGTTTGTGGAATGTTTGTAATTATCCCACACGGAAATCTTCTTGGCCGGAAGGCATTCCGTTTAAGTTCCGCCCGTGGGATGTTTGCAATTATCCCACACAGAAGGATTCTTAGTAAATTTCAGAATCCTTCGCATAAATCTTAAAAGCCAAAACGAGGAGGCGATGAGGAACGCGCTAGGTTACCTAGCAACCTTTTTAATCCTATCAGAAGAGGTAATAAACAAAGCGGAAAGCGAATAGAATGCCGGTTCCGCATCGCGGCGGAAAGCATTCGGTTGTCTAGGTAACTTCACTCTGATTGGCCCGTAGAGAACCAATCAGCATAGAATGTTTGCAACTATCCCACACAGAAGTATTCTTAGTAAATATCAGAATCCTTCGCTTAATTCTCAAAAATCAAAACGATGAGGCGATGAGAAACGCGCTAGATTACCTAGTAATCCTTCAATATCAGAGGAGGAACAAAGCGGAAGGCAAATAGAATGCCGGTTCCGCATCTCGGCGGAAAGCATTCGGTTGTCTAGGTAACTTCACTTTGATTGGCCCGTAGAGAACCAATCAACATAGGGGACATACTAACCCAATCAAAGCTCGTCTAATATAAGAGCATCGCGCTAAAACAAGCATTCAGTTCTTGTAATCGGATCGGAGCAGACCGAAGAAGAGACGCCAGGATAGACTGCCAGGACTAAGGAGCAGGGAGGCCGATTGCTAATGAAAAGGTAAGGACTACCAATAGAGAGGGCGATTTTCAAACCCTTAAAAATAGAAATAGAAATTATAATAAAACTGTAGTAGCAATTCCAAAACATTAACAGTTTGTACAAAAATAGATTCCAAGATGGTATTAACTAAAAACTTGCCAAAATTTAGTAAAGACATTGGAAAAGTTTTTCTTAACAAGTACTTGTATTTATAACCAAAAATTGATAGCTTTTATAAAGACAGATTCCAAGATTGGAACTACTAAAGTAAAAACTTGCTAAAATTTATTAAGATATAAGAAAAGCTTTTATTCTTTAATATAGCCACGAACTCTGATATCCACAAAAGGGACTGAGAATCAGAACATTCAAGGGACTGCAACAAGCAGAAAGACTTCTTTGGTGAGTTACAAATTAGCCCCTAATAAATAATTCTTTGAGGCTACAGTCTGTATTGGAACAAATAGTATGAACTTATAATTAAACAATCAAATGTTTCCCAGGGTCATTGAAGAAACCCAAATACGAAAAATACGGTGGCTCCTCCTGGTAGTCAAAGACCAAGCATACCAAGTGTAAATAGAAGGTATATATCAATATTTAATATTTACACACAATATTTGGAGTGAGGGATACTTCGACCTTCATCTATAAACGCGTCCGTTGCGACATTTGTATACGTGGACACCTCGTGTAGATATTGAGGTGCTAATATCCTTTTCCTATATCTATTTTTTATCCAAGGTGAAATACCAAACAGAAATTGTTATTAAGCCCATAAGTAAGCTGGCAACAAGATTCTGAACAGAAAACGCTGTCCGGTGGGGGAATTTATTCCACTGGTCTTAAGGTATGCAATAAATTTAGAAATACCTCTAGTGTATCAATAGGAGCTGTTTCATTTAAGCTTCATAAGCATTGGACCATACAAGTCCATGGGAGAGGTAAACAATAATAGTTTTGTTCGAAGTGTATGAGCAGAAAGAATATGGTTAATATGCCGCATAATTCAATGTCTGAAACGAGCGAATAATTTTTTAATAAAACCTTAGACATTTTAAAGTTGTATTAGTGTGTAACTGAAAACCCTGAGCTAAAACATGAATGTTTGTTTTGAACTAGAGATGCCCAAAGATAAGCTGTAGTTATTACAACCATGATTAATCATAAATCTGTGAATACTTAATGGACTGCACCAATGCAACTTAGAGTAACTCTGTTTTTTTTAATATTTTTAAATTTGATGTAGAATCTGTCCTGAAGAAGGTACAAATCCAAGAAACCGAAACACCGCGTCGACCTGTGATTCTTTGTTTTTAACTGTGTTCATTCAAATGTATTTAACGATGTTTTTTTGAAAATTTTTATATTGTGTAATAATGAAATTTTAACAATGTATATATACAATAAATGTTTGACAGAGTAACTCATGGTGTGAAAATTTTTTACTTTTTCTTTGACATTGTTGACATTGTGTTTTGTTTGCACTCTTTGTTTAAAAACCAAAATATTGTGTTCATGGTGGGGAGTACTAAATAACTGCAGTCCTGAATGAGGGTGTATAACAGTTATCTCTTTATGAATTCGGCATCTTTAGGGATATAAGCAAGTAGTTGTTTTCACCATACACGGATAGAAGTCGAGTAAAAATCATTGTAACTTTACCTCTCCCGCCATATTAGTGGCATGCTTCATAAATATGTCTCCTTGAGAATGAAACATTCACCCTAGAACTCAAGCACCAGGTGTGAAACTCAGTCTTAGACTGTTCTCTCGTGGGGACACCCCTGTCTTTTAAGTTTTCTTAACAGTGCCAGTATGGTCAGGGGAATCCTCCAGAAAGTGGCTGCAGGCTTCTCTTGGAGATTCGAGGCAGGTCAGAGATCACCAGATCCCAGGACAGGATCGCTAGGGAGACCTCCTTGTGGGCCACTCGAACTCGGGCTGCAGGCATCGGGTGCAGAGTGGTGCAGACTCACGGTTTTGGCTGGAGCCTGAGTCTGTCGGTGAGCAAATCCAGTGCTAGCAGGAGACAAAGTCTTTGGCTTTGAAAGCAGGGCAGGTCCTTTGGGTTCTTGAGGCTGTTGGCTGCAGGACACACCGGGATTTCACTGTTGCAGGTTCGAGGTGGGAACAGGCTGGTAGGGCTGGGGCAAAGTCAGTGGGCGTCCTCATCTTCTTAGTTTCCGCTCGGGTTCTTCAGTCCTTCATCTTCTCTTCTTTTTGTCGATTCTTGTTTATTCTTATCTGTGGAGGAAAGGTTTGGGGTTGCCCCTAAATACTAGATTTGGGGGTGTTTCATGTAAGTAAAGGTTGGGACCAATGGGTCCCTTCCTTGAGGTGGGTACACCCCCTATTATGCCACCCTCCAGTGGGAGGGTGCATATGCCTCTCTCTGGCTGGCTGGATCCCCCCATCTGCTGGGGGAGGACTGAGAGTTGTGCTACACCTCGCCTTCCCCACCTGAGGGCTGGGATTGGCAAAGGTGGGCACACAACCCTTCCTCAGTTGGTTTTCCCGCAGATTTTCCTGCCCAAAGTGGGGGTCAACCAGTTGCTGGAAGCAGCAAAGGGCTGGGGAGCTCACTAAGGTGACAAGCCTTTGAAGCTTCCCCTTCGTGGACCCTACCCATCCTGGAAGAGGAGGCTTGGCTGGTGGGCAGCCTCTCAGCCAGGACACTAGTGTTAGGTTGTTTTTCAGGAGGAACCTCTATGATGCACTCTGTGTGCATTTTTCATTAAATCCCACACTGGCATCATTGTGGGTTTAATGAGCTGAAAAATTTGATACCAAACTTCCCAGTTCTCAGTAAATCCATTATGGTGCTTTGGAGTTTGTAATGACAAACTCCCAGTACCATATACTCTTATTGGCCTTACTACACTTACAATGTCTAAGAATTGGTTTAGACACTGTGGGGTTACAGGGCTCATTCCCCTGTACCCTCACCACTGATATAGCATACCCAGCTAGAGGGGTGGCTGACCTATGCCAGGGAAGTGGGTTATAGGCTTGGCACACAGGAATGTGTGCCATGTAGACTCTTTACTTTGCTCTGCACCAAAACATGCAGCCTGCAATGGCAGTGTGTTTGTGTGAAGGTACAGAGCCTCTAAGAGTGGAACAATGAGTGCTGCCGCCCTTAGAGGCCTTCCCTTGCCACAGTGCCCTTGGGTACTATTTACAAGGGACTGACATGTGGCCAAAGAATGCCAATTGGGTTTTGTTTTTAATGCAGTTTAGGGAATTTACTTGTTTATTTATTTTGCCATTTTTAGAGCACCTGGTTACACCGCCGGTGTGTTCCCAAGTTAGACTAGAACCCATGGCACTCTCAAAGTACATCAGCAGTTTGGCAAAAAGTGGGGGCGACCATGCAAAAAGAGGGCACATTCTTACTTGTACCTCACACAATATGAGCTCTGGACAATGGGAACCATTGCCCCCGCCTCATGCCTTCGATTTAAGGAACCTTCCTGCACACAGTTTGTGAGTGTACTGAAATACAAATACTGGAATCGAAAACTTGCATGTCTAGACCACGCACTGAAGCTCCCCATACCGCAGGATCCCAAACTAATCCTCTTACATATAGCAGCGGAGTTTGAGGGCGACTGATACGCACCCACCTTCCTAAGGGCTAAAAGGGACATCTCTGGTCACTGGACAGCTTCCACACCGCCCTCGAATGCGGAATGGAAGTTAGGTTTAGACTAGTGCCACCTTTGGCCGCATCTTGATGTCGCGGCGGGCGCGTCCCACCACTGAATTGTGCCGGCTCCCAATTGACCCAGAGGCAATCTAATTGCTTCCGGGTCAAGGGGGTGGAGCTAGGGGGGGGCGGACCAGTGGGAACAGGTCTGCCCTCCAAGGGTTTAAAAGCCTAGAGAGCGTGGGAGGCGCCCTCTTGTTCCCGCGCTCTCCTAGGCTTCGTCCGTGCCCCCCGACCCATGGGGCTGAATAATCTTTCCCACCAAGCAGCCCCTGCAGCAGAATATGTGGTCTTGACAAATCGGTCGTTCTCTATTGAATGTGATTTGTGTGGAGTTTTCCTTAGGCCTTTTTTCCCGTTTACAGGCATGATATTGTATCTACTTTTTGGTATTACAGTTTGACGTATTTTGTTTTCCTTAGGCCTTTCTCCCAGGTACAGGCCATAATATTATTGGTATGCTTTGCTGTTTGGTGTATGGTGTCTTTTTGCCTTAGGCCTTTTTTCCCATTTACAGGTACAAAAAATTGTTGTATTTATTGCAGTCCATGGTCAGGCGGTAAGGTCATAATCAGTGAGCAGTCAAATGAAGGTCCATAGGGGGCGGCACCATTCTTGAATGGGGTCACCCAGGGGGAGGGGCCAATGGTCTCTCCTAGAACTCCAGGGGCGGGATATCCGCTTGGTTGGATGGGTGCCGGGGAGGGGGAGTCACGCTTTCTTCTTTGGCCTGGTTAGTCACCCCGCACCAACACTATGACGTCATTAAACGGCGCAGAGTGAAAGGGCCCCCTTTTTGATCAATGGAGTTTGGGGAGCGTACAGGGGTAACCGGAAGGGGGGGAAGTACTCTCCCGGTAAACGAGCCCTCTGCGCATGGGCACTCTTACGTGAGCGCGTAGCTGGTAATAAGGATCTGACACCGGTTAGCAACCTTGCCGTAGGCCCAAAAGTTAGGATATGCAAAATTCATACGTAGGATGTTAGATTCTGTTAGGATATTAGAATTGGATAAATGCACAGCGATTTGTTAACTTTCAAAGTTCAACAGTTAGTCATTTTTTTGGTGCACCGTAAGGTGGCGTCGAGGGTCCTGCGACGTCAAGATACACAACACAGATGTGGCACTAGAGGATCTCTAGTGTCATCCCTTAACGGGCACACAAGTATTTGTCTTCCCACACAAAGAAGACTTTCAATCCAATGTTTCAATTGTTCATGAAATCTCTACTGCGCAGTTGCTGCTGCGCAGTAGAGATAGACGTAGATACTGTCAAACGCGCTGCGTTTTGACCCAGATCACTTGAGAGGGGTGTCTATTTCCCTGATGAAGGGCATGCTATATAATGCCCGAAATGCATTGGATGCCTTATTATGACAATGTCTGATTTACAAATATAAGAATGTTATCGAATGAACAACATAAAAGATGATGATGATAAATTCTTCTACAAATATAAAATAAATTTCATGAACAATTGAAACATTGGATTGAAAGTCTTCTTTGTGTGGGAAGACAAATACTTGTGTGCCCGTTAAGGGATGACACTAGAGATCCTCTAGTGCCACATCTGTGTTAGATTCTGTTAGGAAACACGCTGTATTAGACACTTGTTAAGGTTATCCCTTTGATACCTGTCTACATCGCTTGTAATCTAATTTCAGAATTTTGTATATTAATAATTATGTAAATATTGCTGATTTCAATTTTAATTTGTTTTCATGTTTAAAAATAGTGTTGTTTTAATAAATGCGGCCGGGGGGTCGTGAGGCCCCCTGCCTTCCAAAGAATTCATAGTAAGACTAATTACTTTTGGGGTTGAGTTGGTGGTGCACAGACAGGAAGGGGGTGGTCGGGGTTCCTGACCATATGACAGTGGCTAAAAGAGACTTCTACGGTCACTGGACAGCATCCACACCGCCGTCGAATGTGGAATGGAAGTTAGGCCTAGACTAGTGCTTCAACGGACCAAAACCAGTGTAGAAAGCTAGGGAATTCCCTCAAAAATACGTACAAAACTGGAAAAGTTGGGCAGACGGCGGAGGAGGAACCACCATTGCGTGATCGGACAATCGTACAAATGCACTCGATAGGGATATTAGCAATTATGGGAAACCGGAAATCTTACACTGCTTCGGGACTACCTCCCTTGTATGCATAAGGAAACCGATGTTTGTTGTGGAGGAACCTCGGGAAGCAAGGCAACTTGTTGTATGGAACTAAACTGCATTACATTGTGATAATTTTTTTTATCGAACAATACAAAAATTATTAATAATGTTTTTTAGGGGTTTTTTTGCAGGCGCCAATGTTTTTTCCTTAGTATCCAAGAGACACATGTTTCGCAGGACAACAGTCGAGCTCATATCTTTCTTTAACCAAAAAAAGAGTGTTTCCGGGGGACAAGTTTTCTTAAATCTAGGCTAGGGGATTGGATTGAAATATGTTTTTATAACAGGGCTTTAAGGTCGGAAGGTTAGATGTCTTGCTCCCAAGGATTGAACAGCTCTAAGACGTTCTGTATTGTCTAATGCTTCCCTTTTAGAAAACCAAAGTGTGAGGGCATATATACCCGTAATAGCTAATAGCAGCCTGTAGGCAGGTGTGTTCCTTTCCTGAATTACTTTCCCAACCCCAGTTTAGATATTGGAAGATAGGGCAGTCACACAGCAAATCTTGATGGCGGCGTAGCGTCGGAGCTCCGTCACCGAGTCCCGATTTCGGACTCCCCTACTCGCCAAAACCTGCATTTGTCAGCTGAACACTTCGGATTCCCTTTCCCCAACATGAGGTGCACTCGCAGCTATCTTTATACCCGCTTTTGAGCTTTTTCCAGCGAGATTTTCGCCGCGACGCGCCCTGTCAAGAATGACCGCCATTTTCAAGCTTAACCTCATAGTTTTGCTGTGTCGCGGCAGAAACGGTTAGTTTTATATTATTGTTTTTCGCTCAATCCTGCTAATGTAGCTCAATTACCACAATTTCTTTGCTCCTTACTATTTTGCCTGGAGAAACACTGTTTTTTATGCAAGTATCGGCTCTGCATTGTATTCTATATGAAGATGAGCGATTTTTGTGCAGCAATTTGGCTCTGGCTTTCCTCCTTCACAGAATAAGCTGCAGACTGCTTGTTCTTGCTTTTAAGCTTTATATTTGGCTTTTTCTGCATCATCTGACTTACGATGCATTGCTCCTAATTACAATATGGTGATTATAGTTCCAATTGAATATTGAAGGACAGTGACTGGTTCTCATTATCAGCTGTTTGCATTCTAGTGCTCTCTTTTGCTGTAAGTTACTGCAAATTTTTTTCGCTTTCTGGCCTTTTTCATTTTATGTTTATGGGGACCACGTCAGATTAAACTCTCCGCTTCTACTAAACCTGTTGTAGGCTCGGATTCTGATTCTAATTTACAAGATATGGAGGATTCACCATTGCAGAGTACTTCTGGTGCTCCGCCAAAATCACATGCTACGAGTAAATAACCAACAACAACATCATCTACTAAACGGCCGAAAAAAGACCCTCTTTCTCCGGGCTCCTCATCTTCCTCGACAGCCTACATGGACATAATTCTTGCGGAAATTCGTTCTTGTCTTTCTTTCCCCTTTGTATCTTGAAGGACCGGGTTTAAGAACCCAGCGGCGTCAGGGAGAACGCCCGATGCCTTCGAGTTCCCCTGCCTTGGCTAACAGAGACACGGGACACTTCTTGATGACGTCAAAGACCAAAGTTTATTGGCTGCAACCAGGAACAGAGGTCTACGAAGCACAACACGGGTGGTTCGCTAGAGACGGCACAAATTCAATGAGCGGAGCATGGTCTTTTATGCCAAAAATCAAGCCTCAGGCAACATTCCAGACTAACATTGATTATATACAAACTGACCAATGGGAACATGACATTTCAAAAGTAGCGCATGACGACAATCCCACTTTCCGTTGTCCAGCCCACCAGAAATGACCAAGCACATTCCATTTTCTTGTTCAGTCAGGCCGGACAAACCCATCATAAAACCTCAACCCAAATCAGTGATTATGTCATAAAGGAAGGAGCAGAAACAGATGGGAGCAAGATAGAAAGGTGGGTGCAGTGTACTATAAACTTCGGCATGTCCTGCTCTTTGATCTTTATCTGACCAGCTGCTTAGCAAGGAACTGGCTCAGCAAGGTCAGCCTCGGGCAAGGGAGTCAGTTCGGCCAGGTCATTCAGAAGACAGCTAAGGTGTACGTGTCCCAGAGACTCGTTCGGCTGCAGTCATCGGCCTATGTGAGGGCAACCACACAAAATGGCTGCCGTACACAAAATGGAACCCGAAGGTTCAAACGAAATCCCTGAATACGTAGTGTTCTCATTGATCAATTAATACGAAAACACTTGTGCACACCACACTCGTTATTTGCGGTCTGCGGACACCAAAATCGTCCGACGACCTTTATTGAACGGGTTCAGGACCACCGAACCACAGAGCTTCAAACTACGGAACTACAATCTCTTGGCTCTTTTTCTTTTTCAACTTTCACATTACATTGTTTCTTTTTCTTCTCTCACCTTTTTTCTTATCTGCTTTTTCCCTCATTCTTTTTTATCTTTGAATCTCCTCTTAAAAATTCTCTTTTTCGCACTAGTAATATTGCTTATGTCTTTTTTCTGATACATTTTCCGGGTTATTACATGGAATGTTAAGGGGTTAAATAACCCAATTATAAGGCAACGGGTGTTATCTCATTTAGCTAGACTTAAAACTGATGTTGCCCTTCTTCAAGAATCTCATCTTTCAGAGCCTGAAGCCTTGAAACTTAAACGTTATTGGGTTGGTCATGTATTCTATTCTCCTGCTGCAGGCAAGAAAAATGGGGTTGTGATATTTTGCCATAAAAAGTTAATTGTTTCCAATGTTTCTCACGAATGCAATGTGGATGGTCGTTGGGTGATTGTTAAAATGCTTATTGATAAGATTCCTATTGTTATGTTTAATGTTTATGCTCCTACAGGTGTTGACAAATCTTTTTGGCCTATCATTTCTAGGAAACTTGCTTCAATCCCTGAGGAATACATTATTTTTGGTAGTGATTGCAATCGAATTCTAGACCCTATCCTTGATAGATTTTCCAAAGTAAAATTCTCTACATCCAAGATGCATTCCCAATTTGTTGCTTATATACATGACAATGCACTTTTAGACATTTGGAGATTATGTCACCCTGACCTTAGGGAATATAGTTTTTATTCTCCTACCCACCATTCACAATCCCGCATAGATTATCTTTTCCTTAGCAAACCCTTAGCCCAACAAGTTGTTCATTCTGACATTGGTTCTATTTGAATTTCTGATCACGCTCCTGTAAATGTTGACATTGACCTCCTTCCCTGTTCCCCTCATTCAGGCAGATGGAGGTTTAATAACTCTTTACTTCTTGACACCACTTTTTGCTAAAAATTTAATGATTTTGCCATTGAGTTTTTTACCATCAATCATTCCCCTGACTCCTCTTTCCCTATGGTGTGGGGTTCTTTTAAAGCGGCTTCTAGAGGTTTTATAATTAACTATGTATCACATAATAAAAATCTCTTGGAGGCTCAATCCACTCAGTTATTAAATAAAACTAAGCGACTAGAACATAACTATTATACTTCTAACACTGAATCATCTCTCAGAGATCTCATTGACGCTAAATTTACTTTTAATAAATTGACCACTGAGGCTGCCTCAAATATTTTATTAAAATTTAATACTCGTTACTATGGAGGTCAGAATAAAATGGGGAAACTATTAGCCAATTATTTGAAAATACGGAAGGAGCGCACGAAAATTGACTGTATAAAAAATTCTACTGGGGATTCTTTAAGGACAAAGATATCTTAACTGAATTTGTCACTTTCTACAACACACTTTACACTCCGGAATCTACTCCATCTGATCTTCTTTTCCATTTTCAAGATATTCTTTCGCCTCCTTCTGATCACGTTGATTTTGGTTCCCTGGAATCTGATGTCTCTCTAGCAGAAATTTCTTATGCCGTTGCGGTCTTACGTCGTGGAAAAGCCCCTGGGCCTGATGGCTTTACCATTGAGTTCTATAATAATTTTGCTTCACTCCTTTCACCAAAGCTCTTACTGTTATATCAATCCTTTCTTGATTCTGGCTTTTCGTGTGGTACGTTTCAACAAGCCTTGATTTGTTTAATTCCTAAAGATGATAAAGATCATTCCTTCTGCAAGAATTATCGGCCAATTTCCTTTGTAAATCCAGACTAAAAGATTCTTGCTAAGATTTTGGCTCTTAGAATGGATCCTCTCTTACCTGATTTAATTGGCCCAAACAATCAGGTTTTGTTAAGGGACGTCTCTCTTCTGATAACTCACAATTCTTTTTTGATATTTTAAGTAAGGCTCCTTCTCTAAATCAGCCCCTAGCTGCCATTTCTCCCGATGCTGAGAAAGCATTTGATAGGATCGGTTGGGATTTCATGTTTCATGCTCTCAATTGGGCTGGCTTTCCACCCAAATTTATTTCTATTATTTCTTTACTCTATTCAGGTCCTCAGGCGTCAATATTTGTTAATGGTATGGTTTCGGATTATTTTGCATTACAAAGAGGCGTTTGACAGGGTTGTCCCTTATCTCCTTTATTGTTTGTGTTGGCCTTAGAACCTTTCCTCACTAAGATCCGTCTTGATGACAACATCTCTGGTTTCCGTTTTGGTTCCCAACAAGTTAAACTCTCGGGTCTATGCAGATTATATTCTTCTTTACTGCTCTGATCCACACTCTTCCCTTCCTTTCTTTCTTCAACAGGTGTCTTCTTTTTCTAATGTGTCTGGTTATCGGCTTAATGTCGATAAATGTGAAATCTTGCCTCTGAATCCTATGTGTCAAAAACATCTACTTGAACATTCTGGTTTTTCTTGGCAGCCATCTAAGATCAAATACTTGGGCGTCTGGTTTGCTCCTCACTTATCTGACACCCTTAAACTTTGACTATATATTTGAAAAACTGAATGCTGCTATCACTCGTTGGAATCCTCTCTTTTTATTCTGGTGGGGTCGCCTTGGTTCAATAAAAATGATGTTATCTCCTCTTATACTTTATACACTTTCCATGATTCCGATTCACATTCCGGTCTATTATTTTAAAAAGATTGATTCTATTTTACTTAAATTCCTATGGAAGGGTAAACGGTCACGTATTTCGCTTACCTCCTTAAAGAGAGATAAACCTCATGCTGGTCTTCGTTTCCCTGACTTTAAGACCTATCATCTTGCTTTCTCCTTGAAACAATCATCCCGTTGGCTTTCCTCTACGCTTCCTTTTTATCCTCCCATCTGGTTAAAAATAGAATCTTCTTATCCTTTTCTTCTAAAATGACCTCTTTACGAAATCCTATTATTTTCCATTCTCGTAAACTTCTCACCCCCTTTTTGCCTACCTCTTATCCTTCCCTTCATTCTTTATGCGATCAGCCCCTTTGGCATAACACACAACTTAAAATTCGTAATCGTTCCATATTTTGGAAATCTTGGCATTCTAAGGTCTTACTACGGGTTCCTCAACTCATTTCTCATAATCAACCTCTTTCCTTTTCTTTCCTTTTCTGAACTTCAGTCCCAATTCTCTCTACCTTCCTCTTCCCGTTCACAATATAACTCACTCTACCCCATCCTTATTCAATATCTTATTCAATATCTTCAGCCCCTCCCACTCACTAATGATATCCCCAATACTTATCGACCAATATCATTGATATTAGATCACCCTTCCTCTACTTCTTTCCTTTATAAGTCTCTTCAATTCTCATTGGACAGGATTAAGACAAAGACTGAATTAGCTTGGGAAAAGGATTTTTCATTTATAATCGGATTTTATTTACTCCATTGACTTTATCAACTTTTTCACCAGACACGCCTTCATCTTGTTGGTCTTGTTCTTGTCCCACAGCTGATCTAAAACATGTTATTTGAATGACCTCCTATTTTCCAATTTTGGAAACTTGTTTGGTCCCAATTTCAAAAGATTTTTCAGTTTCAAATCCCCTTTTCTATTATACACATTTTTCTAGATTCTCTTTCTCCCATTTTCCCTCAACCTTCATCACATTACATACTTATTGACTTCTTGACAGCTATTGCCTTTCACCTTATTACTTCCAACTGGAAGCAAGCCCAACACGTCACATTTCACTCTTGGTGGAATGCAGTTTGTTTTCATCACCGACTGGATACTAATTATGTTTCCGCAACAGACCCCCATGTGAGGCCACGACAACAGACGCGATCAGACATCAAATCAAGGAATAGGAGGTCATCTAAGCCCCTATCTACCTATATTGGGAACCTAGAGCTATCAAACCATAAGGTTCAACCCAAGGCATCGCCAAGTGTAAATCGTTGCCTTCCAATTTTGGCTGACTACAGATGCACTATCGCACATGAAACATAATCATCCAAACCACGTGTGCATCTCTTGAAACCAATACCACAAGCCGAAAGTCCACAGATCAACACATCTCGCATGTTGACTCAAAGAATATAGAGAAATAAATTAAAGGCACGGATTTCTATCCATAAGGACACAACATTATTTCCAAAGATTTGCCTACAGAGATAGAACTTAGACCCAGATTGATCTGCTAACATAATCATTTGGGAAATATCAAGTGGTTCTCCAGAAGAAGGCGTGAATACGCCGAAACGCGCGTAGAGACATACCAATAACTCCACTTGCTTGGTCTTTTTATTTGTTTTTTAATATATGTGTATAAACTGAAACTACTGTCATTTATAATATTGTAATTTGTAACATCTATGAGAAACGAACTGTATGATTTTTTAACTATGTCAGCGATTTAAATACATATTTTGTGTATTTTTAATAAATGAATCATGAACAACACTTTTTTCTACTGTTAATATTTTGATGTGCAAGGAACTCTTCAGCATCGTTGAAGAGCTCTCCAACCCCAGCGCCTGAAACAACGACATCACACTCTCGCAAGACCGCTGAGACTCACTCGCCTCGTTCTTCCACCGCAAGATCGCCAACATACACAAAAGCTTTGGTGCACAGACCACGCACCCAACCACTGAACCAGCGCCCCCCACCACCACCCTTTGCACCTGGACCACAGTCAGCACCGAAGACACCACTCGCCTGATGAACACCATCCACTCTGGCTCCCCCACCGACCCCTGCCCACACCACATCTTCAACAAAACTGACTCCATCATCGCACCCCAACTCCGGAACTTCATCAACAGTTCCTTGGCATCCGCCACCATCTTGAAGAAACCCACCAGGGACCCCACGGACCTCAAGAACTTCTGCCCCATCTCGCTCCTCCCCTTTCCAGCCAAAGTCATCGAGAAATCGTCAACAGACAACTCTCCGCCTTCCTCGAGACCAACGAATCTCTCGACCCCTCACAGTCCGGTTTCCGAGCAAACCACAGCACCGAGACCGCCCTCATTGCATCCACCAACGACATCTGGTCCCTGCTCGACAACGGGGAAACTGCTGCCCTCATCCTCCTGGGCCTCTCAGAAGCCTTCAACACCGTATGTCACCTTACCCTGATACAGCGCCACAGCAACACCGGAATCCAAGGAACGGCCCTGGAGTGGATCATCTCGTTCCTCGACGGAAGAACCCAGAGAGTCCACCTCCCCCATTCCGATCCACAGCCACCAAAGTCATCTGCGGCTTTCCGCAAGGATCCTCACTCAGCCCCACCCTCTTCAACGTCTACATGAACCCTCTCGCAGCCATCGCACACCAACACAACCTCAACATCATCTCCTATGCCGACGACACCCAGATGATCCTTTCCCTCACCAACGACCCCGCCACCGCCAAAGCCAACCTCCAGGAAGGAATGAAAGACGTTGCGGAATGGATGAAGATCAGCTGTCTGAAACTGAACTCAGACAAGACGGAAGTCCTCATCCTCGGACCATCTCCCTCTGCCTGGGACGACTCCTGGTGGCCCCACTGCCCTGGGCACCGCACCCAAGCCAACGGACCACGCACGCAACCTGGGCTTCATCCTGGACTCCTCCCTCACGATGACCAAGCAAGTCAACGTTGTCTTGTCCTCCTCCTTCAACACCCTGCGCATGCTCCGAAAGATCTTCCGATGGATCCCCACTGACACCAGGAAGACGGTCACCCAGGCCCTCGTCACCAGACGGCTGGACTACGGGAACACCCTCTACGCTGGAACCACAGCCAAACTCCAGAAAAGACTCCAGCGCATTCAGAACGTCTCAGCACGACTCATCCTGGACATCCCTCGCCACAGCCACATCTCTGCCCACCTGAAAGACCTACACTGGTTCCCCGTCAACAAGAGGATCACGTTCAGACTCCTCACCCACGCACACAAGGCTCTCCACGACACGGGCCCAAAGTACCTCAACAGCAGCCTCACATTCTACACACCCACCCGCCAGCTCCGATCCACCAGCCTCGACCTCGCCTCCGTCCCACAAATCCGCAAATCCACCGTCGGAGGAAGATCCTTCTCCTACCTGGCAGCCAAGACATGGAACTCCCTCTCCACTCACCTACGGCTGCCCCTGGACCATCTCTTCTTCAGGAAACAACTCAAGACCTGGCTGTTCACGCAGTAGTAACCCTCCCCCCACCCCCACCTCAGCGCCTTGAGACCCTTACGGGTGAGTAGCGTGCTATACAAATTTTGCTGATTGATTGATTGATTCTACTACAGATGATATACAACTTTGTATTCTTTGTGGATGAACAGTTAACAAGTGTTTCGTCACTCTTTGACTTTTTCAAGGCTTTTGAGAGCACAAGGAGTCAGCGGTTCCTGTGAAAATGGTCTAATCTAGGAGTAGGATTCTAGGGTTAGTGTCCTGCATCATTTATTTGAAATTACACTTCAAATGGAGGGGGACATATCCAGGAAATTGAAAGGTCTCTTTTGGGAGAACCTGACTTTTTAGTGCAATATCCTTTTGGCTGAAAAAGATTGTCCGCATGATTTTGTTATGGACTGCCCGAAAGGAGAAACAGTAATTTTACCAGCTTTCTCTGACCTAGTTCCAGAATCACTAAAATATTCCTATGCGCAGGAGTGGGCAGTAGCACTAGCTCCTGCATTATACTGCAACCAGGGTCTAAGAATGGCCCCAGGTTGTTCTCAGCAAGAGTATCAGAGTTACTTCAAAATTCTGATGAGGAGGCATTGTCTTAAGTAGACGACATTTATCTGACAGATGATGAACTATTGGATCATTTGAACATCGAAAACAACATATTTCTGGGGTTCACCTCTGAGGGCTAAAAATCTAACTTTAGAAAATCAAAAATTGCCCACCTCAATTTCCTATTTTTAGGATAGAAGCTTTCAAGTGAAGGGAAAAGCCTAGCAGCTAATATTCTAGATAAATGTGCACTGCTTCAACCTCCAAAAACTCAGTAAAACTTACAATCCATTTTAGGATTCCTAAATGTTATCAGAATATACATATTGAATTATGAAGAACAAGTAAAACCTTTCAATGACTTAACTAGACATGATTTCTCAGTTTGACATTGGACACAAAAACACAGAAATTCTCTGTTCCTTACAAGCTGGCATGACAGCTTCCAAACACTTACACACATGTGTAAAAACTACGAACTTGGTGATCCAGGTAATCGTGGGTCAATCAGGATACATGTACCTCACCTTCAATGAAGGCAAAACGGTACCAATTGCATACAAATCTTGTTTGTATCCAAATGCTGAAATGAGTTTTGCACCAACAGAAAAATACTGACAGCTGTACAGACTGCTGCAGTGAGAGAAAGAGCACTAGCGCAGGGAAAACACATCATTGTCGTAACTCCAGTACCAACCTTAGAAGCTGTTACAAAAGCAAGCATTCCATGCTCAAAAGCAATGCATCCACAATGGATACAATGGCCCATTTTGTCACTGCAACAATTGTGGACACAAGTTTGACTCTACATTAAAAAAACAAGCATTCTTGCAGTATGAACAAGAATATCCTCTCCAGTATGAAATAATGCCTCTAGATCAGTGTGGATATATAATTTACACTGACTGATCAGCTCAGCCTGTCATAGGAAGTAAACAGCAATACAGCACCACATGTGTGATTGTAAAGGCACGTATGTGGGAACAGCAAGTTTCGTCCTACCAATATGCAGACACAGTCTCCAGGAGATTGTACGGCACAGCTGGCAGAGCTAAAAGCCCTGATACTGGCACTAAATAATACAGATCAGGAATTCCCCACAATTATTGTGTGTGGTTAATTTTACTGTGTCCAGACTTACAATGAATACCTTCACTATTGGGGCCAGAAAGGGTTTAGAGATTCAAAAGGTTGCACAATGAACCATAAGTTGCTCTGGGAACAAGTGGCAGAGCTGAGGAAAGGCTTGCCATGGGTTCACGTGATTCATACATTGACTCATCAGCAGGTTGGCGTGCCAGTTAAACGGAATTCATTGAGTGATGAAACTGCCAAAGCGACAGTGAGAGCTGCTGCTGTTGCTGCAATCACTCGTTCTAGCACAAGACTAGAAGGACAGATAATGGAGCTATCAACGCAACGCATATTCACAGCTCCGCCTTGCCAAAAGGTTTTCCACTTAAGTACTCCTACAAGTTAGATGCACAAAATATTCTGTATGCTCAAATTCCAGGAGTGGGGGATAGAGTATTACCAAACATGGATCGCAGATTAGATTTAATACTAGCTGCATATGAGGATCTGGCATCGGCACAGGCAAGTATTACTGGGACAGTTTAATTACTGAAACAACGCTATTGGTGGCCAGGTCTTATCAAGCAGACAAAGGGCTTTGTCCTTAAGTGTGACATCTGTCAGCAGATGAAAGGTAGCACGTCTGCCACAGACACCATTACTGATATCAGGCAGACCTCTCACATGTGTTTATTTGGACCACTGCTGCCCCTTAAAATCTGACAGGGCTTACAAGTACTGTCAGGTTGTACTCCGCAGGATCTGATTGCAGCAAGTATATTCCACCTCCGGACCTCACCAACACACTGGGATATAAAATAGACAGGGTGTTCGAGCGATCGGGCGAGGGAAAGAAAGGAAGCGAACAGCAGGGAAAGGGAAGCTGTAAAAGACAGCACACCACATTAGTACATGCGTAATATATATGCTAGTCTCAATGTCTCTTGCCTCTGCATATATTGCGTTATGAGCTCAGAGTTTCTCTTTTCCCTATAAAACAACACCAGATGCACATTAATATCTCAGTCCGAACTAACCATAGAAATGTATTAAGTGTATGTATTCCTGCCAAAACGTACCCACAGTTATTTAAAAAATCACACTTGGAAATAAAGGTTCTCCTTTTCGCACCCAAAGAACTGTCAATAAATTCTTGACCCCTGGGCAATAATGCAATAAGAGATTGCAACTAATCCCAAAAGGATAATCACAAAGTTAAATAGATCTCAGAAGGTTCCTTCACCCTCCAGAAGCGGTAACACCAAGTGTTTAGTCTAAGCACGGTAAAATGTAGTGAGGTTACCACTGTCTTCCGCTTTGACCATTCTCCATTTTATAGTTCCATTATAAAATGATACTTTCCAGAACACAATCTCCAAAAACGGTAAAGCATAGGTTGACCGTCACTACTGCTTTCCGCTTTGGCACTTATGATACAAATGTCCATCCAGTTTTATTTTTCGTAACGGTAGTGCACCTAAGCCTCCACTGCACTCCGCTCTCAGTCTCTCAGATCTCTTGAGGCCACAGTAATACATGAAACGCCTAGAAACCTTTGGGTATTTCTGCTCCACATGGAGTCCAAGGATCGCTAGGCTTATAGTCTTCCCTTCTCCTACCTCGCTCTGCCGCAAGTGCTCTGAGATCGCACCCGCCGGCTTGCACGAGCGGAACCACGGAGGGAAACCAGTAATCAGAAAAACAAAAGGAAACAGAGCGCTCTAGCAGGAGGCTAAGTGCGGCGGGGAACAAACACAGTACCGTGCTTCAACGAGGGAGTAAGGAAGCAGTCACTCTTCCCTCAGCTAGAGTAGTTCCAGAACTCCTCTCACCGGACCATCAGAAGAATGAACACGAACACCAACTTGACATCCAGGATCACGCACAACATTTGACAGCCCCGCCCTCCTTATATAGCGTGATGTCGGCTAAAGGCTACTGGGAGATGTAGTTTATTCAGCAGTCAGGTAGGCGCGGCTGGTTAAACCCTGACAAGTACAGCATGGTCGCAGTGGATTCATGCTCTAGATTCCTGTGGGTTTGGCCCCAGCTCTGGGCTGACGCTCAAACTGTTATAAAAGATTTGCGAGTCTTCATAGGGGCATACGCAATTGGCAAATTACATTCTGACCGTGGCCTTGTGTTTAGCTCTCAGGCTTACAAAAAACCTATGGGAATTTTGGGTGTTGTCTTGCTGTACTCCTCTCTGTATCATCCCAAAGTAAAATTTTATTGTGGAGAGGAAAAACTGGGACTTAAAGCAATCCTTAACAGCGATGGTATTAGGCTTGGGTGGCAGTTGGGTCTATAACCTATATGGGGTCCAGCTGGCACTTAATAACATGCCAAGAAGTTTGTGGGGCCATACTCTATATGAGGTCCTGTTTGGGACTAGAATGTGGGTACCCGACCTCGATAATGAAAACTGTGGTGGATGAAAAGGCATTTGACATCACTGATCATTTGGAAGTTTTACAGGAATTCAATAAATTCAGAGCATTGCAAAGCAACCTCCAAGTAAAACGTACCATCACTGGGGAAGTGAAAGCTCTTCCGGCAAGACCTGCCTGTGTCCCAAGGATCAGGGACTGGGTCAGAGAAAAGATTGTGGACAAAAAAGAATCTGGGCCATCTTACATAATGCCTGTACCTGTCCTGGCTGGCAAAGGAACAAGAACAGTACTTCTTCCGCCTCTTGCCGGCAAAAAAGAAAACAGATTTGTCTCCATTGAACTGAACAAACAACACGATGTGGCTGATACCGAATAGCAGGCAACGTGGACTCCTGGGTAGCAGTTGTGAGAAAGTGCCCTCTTTCTGCATGGCCGCCCCTAGTTTTTGCTGAACTGCTGATGTGCTATGACTGAGTGTGCCCTGGGCTCATGCTAATCAGGTACCCAGGGCCTATGTTCTTTCCCTAAACCTGCATTAAAAACAAAACCCAATTGGCATCTCTGGCCACAGGTCAGCCCCTGGTAAATGATACCACAGGTACCTAGGGCACTCTGAGCAGGGAAGACCTCTAAGGGCTGCAGCACTTATTGTGCCACCCTTAGAGGCCCTGTACCACCACACTAACACACTGCCTTTGCAGGCTGCATGCATTGGTGCAGAACAAAGTGAAGAATTGACATGGCACACATCCCTGTGTGCCATGCCTATAACCCACTGCCCTGGCGTAGATCAGTCACCCCTTTAGCTGGGTGCCCTATACCAGTGGTGAGGGTACAGGTGCATGAGCCCTGTACCCCTACAGTGTCTAAGTCCATTCTTAGACATTGTTAGTGCAGTGCTGCCATTAAGATTATATGGTGCTGGGAGTTTGTCATTACGAACTCCCCAGGACCATAATGTCTACACTGAAAGCTGAGAAGTTTGGTACCAAACTTCTCAGCACATTAAATCCACACATCTTAGAGATGCCCCCTGAAAATGTACCTACCACTAGTGTCCAGGCTGAGTGGCTGCTTTTAGCTACCACCACCAGACTGGTTTCTGTTCCCCTAGGTGGAGAGCCTGCTGCTCTTGGGGGACGAGTTGTTAAGCCTCCTCCCCAGGATGGGCAGGGTCCACGAAGGGGTAGCTTCAAAGGCTTGCTGCCTTTGTGAGCTTTCCCATGCCACTTGCTGCTTTCAGCAATTGGTTCCCATTGGTTCTGACCCCCACTTTAGGTGGGAGAACCGGCAGGAAAACTAGTGAGTAATAGAGGTGTGCCCACCTCTGCCAACTCCACCCCTCAGGTGGGGTAGGCGAGGTGAAGTACAACTCTCAGTCGCAGCCATCTTGCAGATGGGGGGACCCGGCCAACCAGGGAAAGGCTTACGCCCCCCTCCCACTGGAGGGTGGCATAATAGGGAGTGTACCTGTGAGAAGTTAGCCTGGCATATGATGTCCACTAGTTCTAGTGGGCACCTTGCACCAGTCTAATCGACCTTTATTGATGGTGGTTGTATAGTCAACCTTATAGACAAGCTATCCAAGTAGTAGCATGGACCAGCAGTTATAGGCTAAGACTTCAGAGAGCATGTGAAGCAAGCTGTTTTACCAATAATAATCCCTTGAGTACCAAATGAAAGGACACCACACAAGGTATACATCAAATATATATGTAGTTATTCTAAACACAATCCCTCTGTACTCTTTATGAGGTCAGAGGTAAAAGTACATCACAAGTTACTCAATTAGCATACAATAAATTGCACAAATACAGTTATGCCCTAGGGGCCTCACAAACCATATACTAAAGAAGTGGTATAAGAACCATGTGAGAGTTAGACAGCAGGCCTAGGGCCTGTAGAATCGCTGGGACTACACTAAACAACCAAGGGTTAGGAAGTAGGAGGCCCACGGGAGACGCGTGCAGTGTCTAAACACAGTCGCGAGTTACCGTTGACTTATAATGGGAAACTAAGAAGTTACAAAGTTACGGTTTAAGGACACTTCCGGATGGACTACGATAAAACCCCTTTAGACTACGACACTTCGAGAGTCAAGACCCACGGGAGCACCGGAGTACTCGTGTTACCACACCCAGGGAAGTAGTGTTGCATAGGTGCCTTTTGGTGTCTGGTTTCCTCGTCGTTTTCTATGGAGAGCTGCAAAGAAGTGCTGCAGGCGACCAGAGGAAAAGTGTCCGAGTGGATCCCAGGGTGGATCGGCTCTGTGAAGAACCTGAAAGCAGAGGGGACAGAGTCTGGGTCACTAGCCAGTGACCAGGAAGGAACCAGGCGATGTTGAGTGCTTTGCAGGTGAAGAAGGTGAGATTGTCTCTTCAGCCATGAGGTCCAGGAGGCATCGACGATGACCAGGCACTGGATTCGAGCTGTCTCACAAAGGATCTAGTTGACTGCTGTGTCGGTATCCAGATTGGACCCAACAAGCTTTGGCAACCGCAACCCATCCAGGATGTCAAGATTGGCTCTGTTGCAGACCAGCAAGGTTTGTGGTGCTTCTCCTTTGAAGGGAAGCTGGAGCAGGCCTGGAGCAACCAGGAAAGTAGTTTAGTTGAAAAGGAAAGTCTTCAGGGGGCTCACTAGCCAATAGGCAAGGAACTGGGAAGATGCATCAAGCTGAAATGCAAGAGTGAGCCCCACGCGGCACTCGTGGAGTGTGGAGGGCTGAGCTTCAAAGCAAATGGTGCTTGGGTCTGAACCTTCTTGTACCCCAATGCACAACTGCAAGGGTGCCTCGGTAGTTGAGCTGTTAGCAAAATTCAGGATGTCCAGGGTGTCCGGTCCCACATCTCTCGTGTCCGCCATGGGTGTCATCTTTGCTGTGGATGTAGGTCGAAGTTAGAGAAGTCTGAGAGTCCAGTTCCTGTGTCGCTGAGTCTTCGGGTTCCGGCGGGAGCATCGACAAAGCAGACTGGCAAGTTACTGGTGGTGCCTGTTTGCACAGGGTGGTCACTCCTTGACCACAAGGGAGATGTCTTCTGTCTTCTAGTCAGAATAGAATGTCGAAGGTCCAAGAGTTCTGTATAAAAGTTTCTTTCTTTAACGAATCCATAACTAATATACGTCTCTTACAGATTTATCGTTACCCAAGATAAGTAACTTGTTCATCTGAAAGAGACAGTAAGCTATGGATTTCTTACCTTAGAACAGATACCCCAGCAATACCAACCCTGGAGGTGGGTCTGCAAACCAAGTTCACACCAGGAAGTCCTGAAGAATGGAGCAGCCAAAGAAGCTGTCTCTTCGGACTTAGTTCTCCAGGCGGTACCGTCTGGTGAATGTGTGCAATGAAGCCCACATGGCTGCCTGGCAGAAGTCATGAAGGGAAACTCCACATACCAAAGTAGTAGTGGCTGCCATCGCCCTATTGCAAAGGGCGGGCAACCCTACCAGACGTTCCTTTTTTGCCAAGGAATAGCAAATTTAATGCAAAGAACAACCCATCGAGAGATAGTTCGTTTTTGCATGGTCCGACCTTTCTGGGCGCCCACATAGCCAACACAGAACTGATCATCCACCCGGAACTGTTTTGTGCTATCCAGGTAAAATGAGAGCGCACGTTTGAGATCCAGATGGTAGAGCCTCTCCTCCTCTTTAGAAGGATGCGGGAGTGGGAAGAAGGTGGGAAAAGTGATGGTCTGTCCTATGTGGAAAGAGGTAACCACTTTGGGGAGAAAAGAAGGTCGTGTTCGGGACCTAAAGGAAAGGAGGCTTAGAAGAAAGAGCCAGAAGCTCACTCACCTTGCGAGCAGAGGTGATGGCACCCAGAAAAGCAGTCTTTAAGGCCAAGAGTCTGAGAGGACAATTATGTAGCAGCTCGAAAGGAGCGCACATAAGGTAAGTCAGAACTAGGTTCAAGTCCCACTGGGGCATTATGATAGGAATAGAAGGAAACAGGTGAGTAATGCCCTTAAGTAAACAATTTACAATAGGGGACTTGAAAAGAAAAGGCTGATCTGGAATGCAAAGAAAGGCCAAAATATAGCCCTGGAGGGTGCCCAGAGCAGAGCTCTACTGGGTCAAAGAAAGTAGGAAGAGGAGGACCTCAGAAAGGCGGCAGAAAGGGGATCCACAGCCTTTGCTGCGCACGATGCCATACATTTGTTCCATCTAAAGGCGCATACTGTTTTAGTTGAGGGACGCCTGGCTGCCAAGATAACATTACAGACTTCAGGAGGAAGGTCAAAGGCTGTCAACTGTTGCTGCTCAATCTCCACGCAAGGAGGTGTAAGCTGGACAGGCTCGGGTGGGGGACTGTCCCCAGCTGCAGTCTGATCGGAGGATTGATGGTCATGTTCACGAGCTCAGGATACCAGACTCTTCGTGCCCAGTCCGGAGCCACAAGAATTACTTGGGCCAGGTCGCGTTTGATCTTCTTCAGGACTCGGGGCAGAAGTGGTATAGGCAGCAAGGCGTATAGAAAACCGCTAATCCACTGGCGGAGGAAAGCGTTGCCTAGCAAGTGCCGCCTTGGAAACGCCAACGTGCAGAACTGCTGACACTGCACATTCTCTTCGGTGACAAATAGGTCTAACGCAGGCTCTCCCAACTGCTGAAACAGACCTTGCACCACCTCCGAGTGAAGAAGCCATTCATGATCCATCAAGCACCGGCGACTGACTTCGTCCGCCCTGGCGTTCAGGGAACCTGCCAGGTGTTTAATCAACAGGGACAAGCCCTGATGTAACAGCCACTTCCAGAGACCAAGGGCCGCCTGACAGATGGTCCACAACCTCATTGCGCCCTGTTTGTTGCAATACCACATGGTTGTCCGTGAACACCTGCACTACTCTCTCTTTGACGGAAGGAATGCCTTCAGTGCAAGACGAATTGCCCGGAGCTCCAGAAGGTTGATATGGAGACCGGACTCCGCCGGAGACCAGATCTGATCTCCACCTCCCCCATGTGGCCACCCCACCCCAGAAGCGATGCATCTGTCACCACTATGACCTCTGGTTGGAGAAGGGAGAGAGATCTGGCGTTGACCCAATCCTGGTTCGTCAGCCACCACTGCAATTGATGTGCAGTGCCCTCTGAGATTTGGACGCAAACGGAAAGATTTCCCTGATACTGTGCCCGATGGAACTTCAGGTCTCACTGCAGAGCCTGAATATCCCACCTGGCATGATCCACTAGCAGGATGGAGGAGGCCATGAGGCCCCGCAGCCTCAGTGTCATTCTGACCGAAAACTGGGATAGACGCTGAAAGATCGGAATCATAGCCTGAATATCCCGGACTCGCTGTTCGGGAGGATAAGCCAGAAACTACGTAGCATCCAGAACCGTCCAGATGAAAAGGAGCTTCTGAGAGGGAATCAGGAGTGACTTCGGCACATTGATAAAGAATCAGAGTGAATGCAGGAAGTCCGCTGTAGTCTGGAGGTGGGAGACGACGGCCCAGGGTGAACTCGCCTTCAACAGCCAGTCCTTGAGATAGGGGAAGACTGGAACCCCCCCATCTGCGCAGATGAGCTGCGAACACCACCATCACTTTCGTGAACACCGAGGGGCGCTGGTAAGGCAAAAGGGGATCACTGTAAACTGAAAATGCTCTGGTCCTACCGTTAATCGTAGGTAACTCCGGTGGGCAGGCAGTACAGGGATGTGAAAATAGGCGTCCTGCAAGTCCAGCGCTACAGCCAGTCTCCAGGGTCGGCGCAGACATGATCTGAGGCAATGTCAACATCTTGAATTTCTCTTTCCAAGATAGGAAGCAGACTTTTGTCATTCTTGGGTACCAGGAAGTAGTGGGAATAACAACCACGACCTACGTCTAGCACAGGGACTCGCTCGGTAGCTCCCTTGGCCAAGAGAGCCGTAACTTCATGACGGAGAAGGGCCAAACGATCCTCCAACATGTGATGGAGTGTGGGGGGAATGGGGGGAGGGGTAGTCTCAACGGGGAGGGAGTAGCCCCTTAGGACTATCTGGAAAACCCACTTGTCCAACGTGATGTTGTGCCAGTGGGGGAGGTGATGGTGAATACTGCCACTCACTGAGAACTGGTGGCCCTGTAAAGTCGGAATAGGAAGGTTTGGAGGCTGCTGCAGAGGGGGCGCCGGTGGGCTGGCCTGCCTGCTGGCCCCCAGAACCACAATGCTGGGTCCCACGTCCCCGGCTGCTCAGAGGCTGTGCAGCTTGCACAGGCCTGTGGCTCTGAGTGGAACGTGGTGGGACACCCCTTCCGTAGTCACGAAAGGGGCGAAAAGCAGATTGCTCTGGCCGAGAGGGGGTAGCAAGGCCCAAAGATCTGTCCGTAGTCTTAGAATTCTTAAAGCGTTCGAGCACATTGTCCGCTTTGTCACCAAATAAGAGATGGCCATCAAAGGGCATGTCCAAAAGAGTTGATTGGACATCGCCCGAAAAGCCAGGCATAGCGTCTCAGGGCTACTGACATTGAAATTGTCCTGCCTAGAGAGTCAGCGGTGTCCAGCCCACATCGTATGGCAAACTTCGCTGCATCTCTACCCTCAGCAACTGCACAGAAAAGGATGGCCCGGCCTCCTCTAGGCACTTTGGCAACACCTGCGCGACCGTGTACCACACAAAGTCAGTGTAACAGCCTAAGACACGTGCGGTGTTCACCAAATGCGGTCCTAAGCTGGTGGAGGAAAACATCTTCCCAAAATGATCAGCTTCTGGGATTCCCTATCTGGTGGAGCAGTAGGGAACACGCCTTTAGACGTTGAGACTTGAACCACCAAGCTTTCAGGGGTAGGGTGTTGGGAGAGGAAAGTGGGGTCATCCAAGGCCGGGCGGTGGCATCAGGCAATCATCCTATCCACAGGGCCCCTGTGCTGGGCTTGGACAAGTTGCCCAGGAGGATGTCTGTAAGGGCCTCATTGAATGGCAGCAGCGGTTACAAAGAAGCTGCTGCTGGTTGAAGTCATCAGGTTAGTCCTGACTGCCACAGCAGGTAACTCATGGCCTCAGCTGCCCTAAGCAACCCCACAGCATAGGAGGTTCCCTCTTCCGTAGCCACGGTAGGGGTATAAAGCATACCAAGGTCTGGGGATGTATCCAGGCCACTGGCCTCACCCAGTTCCTCTTTTCAGTCCGGCTCTTCCAACTGGTCTGCTAGGGGATCAATAGACCCAACCTAGTCCTCCTCCTCACCCATCTCTAGTTGCCACTCAAGGCGATGAGGGCCAGGATAGAAAAGATGTACAAAAGGACCGGTCAACGCCGGTGCGGCTTCATGTCTATGTCGAAGGGGAGGTTGGGATTGATGCCAGCAGGGGACACAACCGACGTCAGAAGGGGTGGAGGTGTCGCCAATGGATTTGGTGCCAGAGGTGGTGTTGTAAGGTCGACCAGAGCCAATTCGGATCCAGGCCTGGATCCCTGGGGGCCCAGCGGGGCTGGGGTCGAAGCCACCAGCATTGTAGGCCTAGAACCCCCAGCCAAGTCTGCTGGGTACAAAGGCGTGCTGGCAGAGTCAGCCTTCCCAAAGATGGAGTGGAGGGCTTCGTAAAAGCTACGAAGTTGGGCAGGGGTTGCCCCGGCTCCCGAAAAGGGAGGGTAGCTTGGAGCCAACCCAACAGGCTCTGTGGATGGAGCCAGATGACTATCTTCCACTTCCTGCATCGGCCAATGGACAGGGAGAAGGCGAAGAACGACAGTTCTTCTTTGCCTTCTTCTTGTGCTTCGACATACCTGAAGACTAAGAATTCAAAGAGTGATGATAATGACTCCGCAACCTGTCCCGCGACCCCCTCTCAACCGGGACTTTGAGTGGTGCAGAGCTGACAGCCGAGCCTCGAGAAGCTTTCAGACCACTCCCGCAAAGACTTCAGGTGCATTGCTCAGCAGTTGAAGCACGACTTCGGGTCGTGGTTAGGCACACGAGATGAAGGTCTGTGGCCGACATCAACTTGTGACAGGAGTCACAAGGTTTGAAGCTGGCCCGTTGATGTGACATCCCTTGCACCAGGAATCGAAAAAATTTTGTCAAAAAAACTCTAGTCAAAAAAGACTAATGGTACCACTCTCTCCGGATCTGCGCTGGCTTGCGCGGAAAAAGACAGAACTGAAGTCAGCACCCAGGGGCGACGTCCAAGTAGATAACACAGCATCATTCCGGGGTTCATGACTCCAAAGACGAATGCAGAGTCTACCAACGCCACCTACCGACGAGCAGGGGGACTGCTGAAGAAAAACTCTCCGGATCCAGTCCGACGCCTGGGGTTAATTTTAAGGTAAGGAATCCATAACTAATAGCCTCTTTCAGATTTGTCAATTACACGTGGCATCTCGGCCAAGCAAGTCTCTTCACAGGAGGACTTGTTCGCCTCCTCATAAAATGCTCAGTGATAGCAGTTCTCCGCTATTCATTATTCATTGAGGGAAGCCTTGGAGGACACATTTGAGTTGAGGTGGAACTCACAGCTGCATTACAGGTTTCTCTCATACCCTTGATTCCTCAAGTCTTGAAGACGTTTTGCAGAGACTGAGCCCCAGTCAGTCCATTTGTCCCAGGTTGGCAGAGGAGGGTGTAGTAATGCAGACCTTCTACTCTTTTCCCTTTGTCCCCCACTCAGACTGCCATCCAGAGCAGAGTGTCTCTCCCACTCAGAAGGGACGGTGCTGCACTCCAATCTGCAAGTCCTCTAACTTCTTGTTATTTCATGTGTATTGGTAAAGCGCATTATCACTTCTGAGGGCATCCTGGCACTGACCAGGTGTGTGTGCCTAGCCCTGCCTAGAGTAGGCTTTTTAATTGAAAAGCGAGGTCTTTAACTACGAGCAGGATTCAAAAAGAGGAGGAGGCTATGAGGTGGAGTGGGAGGTCATTCCACTTTTAGGAGCGATGTATGAGAACATCTGTCCTCCTGATCTATGTGTATGCCTGGGTTGTGCAAGGTGGAGTCCCGAGGAGCAGTGGTAGTTGGTAGAAGGAGATGCAACTATTCAGGTAGGTGGAACCTAAGTTGTGTATGGTCTTCAATGTGCAAGGAGCTGGAAATAAGGGTGTTAGTGTACTGGGAGCAAATGGCGCTCCCTGAGGTGTGTTGTGATGTGATTAATGTGTAGGAGGCCGAGGATGAATCGTCTCCTGAGTTAAGAATGGTTTGTAGTAAGCATGGGCGAATTTTGCGAATCTCGCGTTCGCGAATTTTGCGGATTTGCGAACTCGCAATCCGCAAAATCCGCGAATTCTCGCGAATTTGCGGATTTTTTTTTGTGTGTTTGCGCGGGTTTCTGCCAGTTCGCGAGGGTTTTTTACAATGTCGCAAATTGCGAACTTACCTGTCGGGTCGCAAGTTTCGCGAACTTGTTGTTTCTACGTGTCCAGCCTGTTTGGGACACTCTTCATCACTGCCACTCTCTGTCACCACTGCCACTTTCTGACTACTCATGCCACCCTCTGGCCCACCCATGCCACCCTCTGTTTCATCACAGCACCCTCTGGTTGTCCAGTCAGTGTACATTATTGTGGCAACGCAAGCACACCTTCCCTGCCTCAAGTGACCTGAATTAATTTGGGGCTGATTAATGTGTCACAGAATATTTTTTTAGCTGGCACCTGCTTCCTTAGTGCTTCCTGATTAGTGATCTTTTGCACTTGCTAAGTGCTTTCATTGTTGCAAAATTAGTTACAACACCTGCCCTGCCCCAACTGACAATAATGCATTAGGGGCTGATTAATGGATTTGAACTTCCAGCCTGGCTCCTGCTTGTCTCCCTTAGCTGTAATTCAGGACCTTTGTGGCATATGTGTAACTATTCTGAGGTTCAGAGCAGGGTCACATAATAGTTTCAACTGGCAACTGAACTCTGGAGGGGCCCCTCAGGAAGCACTACAGGAAATGGCTACTAATGATGAGCCTGAACTTTTGAACCTGGTAAGTAGTTACTTTCAGTTTTGCTAAGATCGTATTTCTGCAATTTTGCACTTATTCGCGGGGCGCGAACTCACGCGAACAGTGCGAACAGTGCGAGCAAAATCCGCTGCTCGCGGATTTGCGGATTTTGCGGGAGATTCGCGAATCTCGCGGATTGCGAATTTACCGAAAATCCGCAAAATCCGCGAGCGAAACGGATTTTCCGCCCATGCTTAGTTTGTAGTCTTCCAGTGATTTGCTTGCCGATTCTTGCATAGAAGGTGTTCCCTTAATCCAACTTACTGGTGACTAGGTCATGAGTAAGTGTTTCTGGTGTTCCTTGGGAGCTATTTGAAGAACTTGCTCAAAATCTTCAAGGTATGGAAGCAGGATGCAGTGACGACATTAACTTGTGCGGTCATGACCAGTTTGCTCTTAATAATGATTCTAAGGTTCATGGTGTGGGTGCTGGAAGGAGGGAGGGAAGAGGGGTGGGGTCAGAATTCGGTAGGCTACCATTTGGCATCCCATGGTGCAGTGTTCTTACTGAAGATCACTACTTCTGTCTTGTTAGTGTTAAGCTGGAGACAGCTATTGTTTATCAATGTGCACAGCCTTAGGCCACCACAATACTTGCAAACCACTGACTAGAATGACTGTACACTCAGGGGCAAAAGACAAGTATATAATCTGTGTGGTCAAAAACATTTAATTGCTAATAGATTAATGTATCAAAACATGGCAGATATCTAACCTAAAGAAGTCAAATTAAGCAGATATCTTGTATTGATGCATCTTCTAATGGCTTAATTTCAGCTTTCATGCTAGCTTTTACCCACTTAGTGACCTTGGTTATGAAGGCAGTGCTCTTCTGTCTTGTGTTTACCGAGAGGTTGAGTATGAGTTGCGTGTCATCCGTGTTGGAGAGGATTGATGTCTTGTGAGTGGATGACATTGGCCACAGGGATCATGTACGCATTGGAGAGGGTGGGAGATGAGTGTTGAACCTTGAGACACATTGCAGATGAGTTTGCGGGAATCTGAGGAATAAGGTGACAGGCTGACAGCTTCTGATCTATCCACGAAGAAGGAGCAGAGCCAGTGGAGAGTGGAGTATTGGATGCCAATCTTGTGCAGGCACCAGATGGGGATGGGGTTTGGGAGTGCCCAATGCTGCGGAGAGATTCAGGAGAATGAGGACCTGCAGTGTCTCCTCTGCCAAGGATTAAGCCGAAGTCCTCTGTAGCAGTGATGAGTGCTCGATGACTGTGGTTTCTGTACTGTTAGTGGTCCTGAACTTGGATTCAAGAAGCTTGTTGTGGCTGAGGTAGTAGTTAATGAGAAGTCGATTGACTCATTTCCTTATGGCCATGTCCAGGTAGGAGCAAGATTCCTTCTAGAGTAGAGGTGCGACAATGGCATGTTTCCAGGTGTCCCGGAACACGGATCAGTTGTTGGAGGCATTAAGGATGAGAGTTAGCACTACACTAATTGGTATGAGTCCATTGGTGAAGGACTGGTGCGGCAAGGATCAGATGAGGTCCCCGAGTACTAGATGGGCTACATGGTAGTGGTGGTTTTAACTGTGGTGATGGTAGGCCATGAGGTTCGAGTTAGTTGTTCTCCCTTGATGGGTGGTTAAGTGATGCCTGAGTCCAGCTGAGGATCAAAGTTGCCGTTCAGCAGGTGTATTTTAAGGTCTTTTTCGAAACTGACATAAGAAGGGTGGCCTCGAAAATCTTTAGGGAGGGCATTCCAGATGCTGGGGGCCTTACCCGAGAAGGAGCAGGATTGAGAGGCTTTTTTTCCAAAAGAAGAGGATGAGCAGAAGAGAGTTGGTGCTTCTCAGCGGGCGGGCGCAACCTGCTTTGTTGAGTTTGTTTGAGAGGTAGGGAGGGTCTTTTAATAAAGGGCTTTGTGCGTAATGCAGGCAATTTTATAGAAGGATTTGCCTTCGATAGGAAGCCATTTAAGGTCCTTGAGGGCAGGTGAGATGTGGTTGAAACGTTTACAGTCGGTTGTTAGCCTGGCAGCTAGGTTGAGATCAGATTTGAAGGGGGCAAGGTGGACTTTGGGAGTTCCGGAAAGTAAAGCGTTTCCGTAGTCAATTTTTGAGAGGACTAGAGATTGGACAACCGATTTGAAATCTTCCGCTGGAATGAAAGGTTTGATTTTTTTTGATATGTCAGAGTGTGAAGAGTGCTCCCTTTGCCAAATGTTTTACATGGGAATTGGGCGTTAACTTACCGTTGAAGGTGATGCCAAGATATTTTACCGATTAGGCGAGGGAGAGAGAAAAGTTTAGGGCATTAGGTCAGGGATCCATGTTTGAATGAGGAGAGGGTTGTTTTTAGGAGAGAAAAGAATGATTTCAGTTTTGTTTGGATTGAGTTTGAGATGAATGGAGTAGACCCAGGATTTAATCTTGGTTAGGGCAGTGTTGGGGTGTAAGATATCTGAGTGGGATTTAATTTTATAGTACAGTTGGGTGTCATCAGCATACAGGTGATAGTTAATTCCGGCTTGTTTAAGTATGAGGGTAAGGGGTTCCATAAAGAGGTTGAAGATAGCGGGAGAGAGGATAGATCCTTGGGGGACATCGAGGGAGACAGGTGTGGGGGAAGAGAGGCAGTTTTGAATTTTAATTTGTTGTGTTCTGTGTTGGAAGTAGGAGGTGAACCTGTTTAGGACAGTGCCATTAAGGCCGAAACGATCTTTGAGTGCATTTAGTAAGGTTGAATGGTTAACTATCAAATGCAGCAGTGAGGTCGAGAAGAATGAGAAGGCAGGTCTCTCCTTTATCCAGGGAGAGGTGGATGTCATCTACTATATTAAGCAATGCCGTTTCAGTGCTGCAGCCGGATTGTAGAGGGTAGAACAGGTTGTGTCAATTTGTTTATCCAATTGAGATAGGGCGGACGTTGTTAGGGTCATTAGGATTGGCCTTGGGGTTTTTAGGGATGGGTGTGATTTGTCCAAGTTGGAGGGAGACAGGGACGCACCCTGTAGAAAGGGAGGAGTTAATGATATTGTTCCAATAAGGGACGTTGACGTGCTTTAGATCTTGGACGAGGGAAGATGGGAGCGGGTCTTTTGTGTGAGAGGGCGGTTTTAATTTGGATAAGATGTTAAAGACTTCCAGTTCGGAAACTGAGTGGAAATTCTGCCAGGAGGCATTATTTTTAAGCAGTGGGTAAGTGAGGTAGGGCTCAGGCAGGGTAGATGAAGGAAGGTGTAGGGAAGGAGTAGGGGGTAGAGTCAGGGGGAGTCTGGTATTGAGGTAGCATCAAGAGGCTATTAAGGGTGGGAGTGGGCTGAGTTACAAGGAATCAATCAATCAGGAGATTTATAAAGCACGCTATTCACACGTGAGGGTCTGTAAAACGCTGGGGGTGAGGGGGAGCAGCTGCGGTTCAGTCGAAAAGCCAGGTCTTGAGGTTCTTCCTGATGGTGTGGAGGGTGGGGGAGCGTCTGATGTTCACTGGGAGCTCATTCCAGGCTTTGGCTGCGGTGTAGGAGAAAGCTCTTCCTCCTGCTCTGGTTCTGTGGATGCAGAGGATCTCTGCCAGGGCAAGGTCGTCAAAGCAAAGGTTCCTCTTGGGTACGTGGAAGAAGACCCTCTCATTGAGGTATTTGGGTCCGATGTTGTAGGTGTGGCAGGGTATACTCAGACATGAGTCCCTTTCTCACTGCACCATCAGGATTCAAGCAAGCCGGGCCGAAGACGGCTGAAATGCCAGAAACCGGTCCCCGGTAGCTTATCTCCTTTCTGGTGAAGAATTGGCTTGGTAGTTTAGTCTGCCCTGTTCCCATGATGCACTGGGCCAGGGACAGACTGATTTGCATAAAGCCAGGTTCTGAACTGGGATGGTGCAGTGAGATAAATAACGATGATGGATCAAGCCCTGATCTTTGGACTGGGTAAGAGTGGTCTGCTTAATTCAGACACTCTGTTCATCACCACCCCCCTTTTCTGAATCGTTTTTGGCCACTATAGGTGTGGCAGGGTATACTCAGACATGAGTCCCTTTCTCACTGCACCATCAGGATTCAGGCAAGCCGGGCCGAAGACGGCTGAAATGCCAGAAACCGGTCCCCGGTAGCTTGTCTCCTTTCTGGTGAAGAATTGGCTTGGTAGTTTAGTCTGCCCTGTTCCCATGATGCACTGGGCCAGGGACAGACTGACTTGCATAAAGCCAGGTTCTGAGCTGGGATGGTGCAGTGAGATAAATAACGGTGATGGATCAAGCCCTGATCTTTGGACTGGGTAAGAGTGGTCTTCTTAATTCAGACACTCTGTTCATCACCACCCCCCTTTTCTGAATTGTAGAGGGATTTGTAGGCGTGGGTGAGCAGCTTAAAGGTAACTCTTCTCGACAGGGAGCCAGTGGGGGTTACGTAGGTGTTGGGTCATGTGTTTGTGCCGTGGGGTTCCAAGGACGAGTCTGGCTGCGGCGTTCTGGATGGTCTGTAGTCTTTGTTGGAGATTTTTGTTGATTCCGGCGTAGAGGGCGTTGCCATAGTCCAATCTGTTGGTAATGAGTGTGTGGGTAACTGTCTTTCTGTATTTTGGGGGTATCTATTTGAAGGTCTTGCGGAGGATCTGAATGCAGTTGAAGTTGGTGGAGGCGATAGAGTTGATCTGGCGGGTCATGGTGAGGGAGGAGTTGAGGACAATGCTGAGGTTTCATGCGTGGTGGGTGGACCCAGGAGAGCGGAGGGCCACCAGGTGTTGGCCCAGGCAGAGGTGGAGGGTCCAAGGATGAGGACTTCAGCATACTCAGAGTTGAGCTTAAGGCAGCTGTTTTTCATCCAGGTGGCCACATCTCTCATTCCTATCCTGGAAGCTGAGTCTGGTGTCTTCGGGGTTCTTCGTGAGGAAGAGGATGAGCTGGGTGTCATTGGCGTAAGACACTATGCTGAGCCCATGTTGTCCGACGATGGCTGCGAGGGGGACCATGTAGATGTTGAAGAGAGTAGGGCTGAGTGATAAACCTTGGGGAACTCCGCAGTTGATCTGTGTGGGTTTGGAGTGGAAAGGAGGGAGTCTGATCCTCTGGGTCCTGCCGGAGAGAAAGGATAGGATTCAGGAGAGGGCAGTTTCTCGTATCCCTGCATCGTGGAGAGACGGTGTCGAAAGCTGCGGAGAGGGCTATTAGGATGAGGGCTGAGGTGTGCTCCTGGTCTAGTGGCAAGCGGATGTTGTCGGTGGCAGCAAGGAGAGCCATCTCAGTGCTGTGGTTGCTGTGGAATCTGGACTGGGAGGCATCTAGGATGGAGTTTTCTTCGATGAAGGCGATCAGCTGGGTGTTTACAAGCCTCTCTGTGACTTTGGCAGTGAAGGGCAGGTGAGAGATGGGCCGGTAGTTTTTTCAGGTCTGCGGGTTCGGCCATGGGCTTCTTGAGGAGAGGTTTGACCTGCGCCCACTTCCAGTCATCAGGGATGATGCCGGATTCGAAGGAGGCGTTGAAGGTATGTCCAAGTTTGGGTGTGATGGTGGCAGCCCTGTAAATGTAAATGTAAATGTAAATGTATTGGCATTTATATAGCGCACTACTTACCCGTAGGGTCCCAAGGCGCTTCGACCGCTGCGAAACCCTTCCTGGCTTCCCTGAGAGATGGTCCCTTAATGGGTATCTCCAGGGTGAGACCAGGCATCCCCGGCGGTCTGGTGGGGCCGTTAGTGAAGATGAGGCAAGCTAATGCCCAGAGTTGCCGAGTGTGATCGCTGATCAGAGTGGGCACCGAGGCGAGAGAATTATCGAGTCCGCTGACCCTGGTCCAGAAACCTGCCGCGCCGGGAATCGAACCCTGGTCCCGGGCTGTCCTCTGCTCTCGGGTCTGCCGCCTCTAACCAGTGAGCCACTCTACTTCACTGTGGTAGATGTGTGGTGGGCAGGGGTCCGTGGGGGCTCCTGAGTGGGTGTTCTTCATGGTCACTGTGGTGAGTTCAACAGTGGCAGGATTCCAGGTGGTGATGATCGGCTCTTTGTCGGTGGTGGTGGTGGTGGAGCGTCGGGTGGTGTCTGGCGTTTATTCTCTGAAGTTGACATAGAGGGCCTTGATTTTCAGATTGAAGTAGGAGCTGAGGAGCTTGTTGAAGAGTTCCTGGGATGGTGTGATGTCCGTGGCGTTGCTGGGGGTTTGGTGAATTGCTGTATGACGTTGAAGAGTTCTTTAGCATTCGTTGCGTTGGTGTGGATTTTGTTCCTGGTGAAATTCTGCTTGGTGTCTCTTAAACGCTGGTGGTATTCCTTCAGGGTATTGCTCAGCTCTTCTGTGGTCTTCTAGTTCCACCAGGCTTTCTTGAGGTGTCTGTAGGAGCGCCTGGCTGCTTGGAGATTGCTGGTGAACCAAGCTGCTTTCAGGGGGCGTTGTTTACCGGGGTGGCGGAGGGGTGCGAGCTTGTCGGCGCAGCTGGCGATCCAGCGGTGAAGTTTTTGGGCTGCGGTGTTGGTCATGGCGCAGGTCTATGATGAGGGTGGTGTTGAGGTGCTCCTCTGATCTTGCTCCAGTTCCTTCGAGGCGGGCGTAGGGAGTCTTGGGTCCAGTGGATGTGTTGTAAGTGACGTGTACGCAGTGGTGGTCCGTCCAGGGGGGCTGCGTGGAATGGTTGAAATGGATGTGTGTCCCTCCTGTGAAGATGGAGTAGAGGCTGTGTCTAGCTCTGTGCGTGGGGGTGGTGACAAGCTGCTTCAGTCCGAGGTTGGAGAGGTTGTCGAGGAGGGTGATGGAGTCTGGGTCGCTGCGGTTGTCGTGGTGGAAATTTAGGTGGAATGTAGTCTGTGGAAGCGATGGCGTGGGATGCGATGAGGTCGGTGATGGTGGTTGCGGACTATGTGCGTGGTCCGGGGGGTCTGTAGGCAAGGGTGCCCATAGCGTGGTCCTGGTGTTGGTCTGAATCTGGAAGTGTAGGTGATGGAGAGGGGGTTCGCTCGTGTTGGAAGCAGAGAGTCGAAGGGAGGTCTTGTGAGCGATGGCGAGTCCTCCTCCTGGGTGGTGGGGGCAGTCTCTTCTCTGGATCTTGTATCTGTCAGCGATGGCGATGTCGGGCCAGAGGTGGCGTTTGTCCAAGTT
Source organism: Lissotriton vulgaris (assembly GCF_964263255.1). NCBI lineage: Eukaryota > Metazoa > Chordata > Amphibia > Caudata > Salamandridae > Lissotriton > Lissotriton vulgaris. The sequence goes on from NC_141687.1 coordinate 418,671,781, forward strand.
TCGGTGAGGAAGGCAACATCGTGCAATAGTATTTTGCGCAGGTCCCAGATCTCTTTGGCGTGTCTGTGTAGGGAGCTTACGTTGAGGAGGATGCATGTCAGGGCTCTGGTGGCACGGGCATCCAACGAGTTCTCAGCAGTCTTGGGGGCACAGTTGATGGTGAAGGATCGTCTTTAGTGTTTGCAGGAGAACTGTCCTTGGGTGGTGTTCAGTGTGGCTCTTTGGCAGCCATTGAGTCTTTCGGGTTGAGTGCCTGGAGAGCGGCAGAAATGTATCGGCGGGGTTCCTGGCGCTGGACGTAGTCGGACACAGACGGGCTTGCCTTTGGCCCGTGGCCACGCAGCAGTGGCATTTTATGTGGAAGGCGGGAGCAGGAAGCAGCAGTGAGAGGGTCCGCGGGGGAAGCAGCGGCAGGTGAGGGAGCGGTAAAAAGAAATGGGTGGAACGGAAAACAAAGGAACTAGGGGACAACAACAAACACTTGTAGTGATCCAGCTGTTGAGGTTCTTGCAGGCTCTCAGGAAGTTGCTGTTGTGCTCATGCCAGTGTGTGGAGAAGGTGGAATCCCAGTCCTCTTGTGTGATACTTTTCCAGCTGTGACATGCGGGTCTAGTAGTGGTGTGTCTATGGTGGTGCAGGGTGGGTATTCTGAAAGTGACACGGGCATGGTATGACCAGGTCACAGTTGCTGATTGGTTGACTGTGATGGTGCTGATTGAGGAGAAAATCTCACCCAATAGGTGTCCGCCGGTGTGAGTGGTTTGGTAACGTGCTGGGTGAGGCAGAGCTTTTCCATAGGGGGCAATGAGTAGGGGGTCGGTGCTCTCTTCTATATAAAAAGTAAGGCCACTGAGGAGGACGAAGGTGCTGCTGCCTATGAGGGGTTTGACGAAGTCTGATGTCACAGGTGAAATTGGTGCAGGGCCCTGGTGGGCTGTATGTGATGCGCATCTTTAATATTAGATGAACCATGTAGCTGATGGGGGTGCCCATGCAGGTGGGGCAGCTGACAGTGAATTTGATGGCAGCTCCACCTCTGGGCTTGAACTGTCTTGCCTGGCAGTCTTGTAGCCAGCCGGGATGGCTGTCCCATTGTTAAATGAGGAGGTTGGGTTTAGCCATGTTTCCGTGAGGTATAGCAGGTCCAAAGTGTGGTTCTAGAGCAGGTTGGTTCCCTATCTCTGTCGTGTGTAAGGTGAGTGAGTGGGTATTGAAGTTCATGACTGCAAGTGTAGCATGTTGAGTGGGTGGTGAATGGTCTGTGGGAGCAGCTGGCTGGTTTGTGAGAGCGAATCCACTGGTGGGTGTGGAGGTGCTCATGAGAACTAAAAGGAGGCGCATGTGAACACTTCCTCCATGTTGTGTGGTGTGGCAGCAGTGCAGAAAGCTGCAGCCGGAGTTCAGAGCGTGGCAGGATAGCGGGGGTAAGGGGAAGAGGACCAGGATCCCTGGACTTGGGCATGTTCCATGCCTAGAGTTTGACCAAGGACATCTAAGCTCCTATAAGTTGCCTGTCGTTTTGTCCTAAGAGGGGGAACAATTTAGTTTCATCGTGTGCAGACACAAATGAGGGCCACTCATTAGCACGATTATCAGAGGTCCTCCAGTTTGCACTCTCTCTAGCTCAGAGAGGGTGTGCAGTGCACTTATAAGGGTACACAGCATTGTTGTTGACGGGCCTCCGTCTCCCAGACTAACCTTCTCTGTTCAAGGCTTATATTGTGATGAGGTTCCTTATTGAGTTGACCAATATGTACCCTCCAACTCCTTTTGTTATGCCCCAGTGGGACCTAAATTTTGATGGGGTCTTTGTTTGAGCCCCATTACAGCTGTGGCTGTGGCTGTTAAGCATAAAGACGGTCCTTTTGGTGCCATCACTCCGGCAAGACAGGTCTGCAAGCTGCAGGCCAGAGTGCCTGATCCCCTGCAATTTATAACAGTTTCTCCCTGTCCAGCTGGTATTGCGAACGAGGTCTACTTTCCTCTCAAAAGAGGTTAATCCCCTTCCAGCTGGGTCAGTCCATTCCAGTCTCATCCTTCGATCCCCGGCCCCATCCCACAAAAAAGGAAGATTGGCTCCGTTGGTAGTCAATGTTTATCTCTGCCATACTACTGACATTAGATTGGATTACAAACTCTTTGTCAGTTACTCTGGCAGTAGAAAAATCAAAGCTGGCACAGAAACATTCATTATCCCACGCTAAACAAAACTGCTTTAGGTGGGTAGGGATTGGCACATTACCAGGTCTGTTTTCCTTGTATAACCATCCATCAGTCTTCTTTCAGGAAGTGTGCTGCTTTGGAATCTGTTCAACAGGTGAGGAATCTGAATGTCTATGTATCCCTCGGAAAAGAAAAACGACAAATGACCTTTTTTTTAACGTTCTGCTGCAAGCTCTATCTACCTGCAGATTCCTCACCAATCCTACCCACCTCACCATCTGTTGGATGCAAACACAGGATTAGATTAATAGGGTTCCAACTTTTGCACAGCACAATATCTAATCAATGTTTCACCCATCTACTCATCTCAAAGGCCTAGAAAAATTTACAATGTGTCCTCTCCTCCATGTCAGAGCTTAGAAGCTTTCCGATCCAAATGGACACCGGGATTATTCAACAGGTAACAGGTGATAGGTGAGGAATCTGCAGATAAACAGAGTATCCACCAGAAAGATAGAAACCAAAATTAATAAACTGTTTCTTTATGCATTCTAGCTTTCCAAGAATTCCCTACAGCAATTAAAATGGAAAACATAGCTTTGGGAATCCGTCTTTTACATTCACCCTTGACCAACTTAGCTACTACTCTCCGAGATCAATCCCAGGCGGGCATATGTTTTATATAGATTTGTCACAAGGAGTCTAAATTAGAAGCCATAAAAAATATGTGACCACATACAGTGCCAGTTTGCACCAGTGCAAACTAGTATTAGGGACAGGTTATGCCCTGAACACCCTGCATTCTGGTACCAGTGCACGAAGAACGTATATATGGGGTTGAGCAATATTAATACTGTCTTGTGTTAAACTTAGCAGAGAATAAAATACAATTTCCTATCCGCTTAAGTATCAAAAGCGAGGTTTGTGAATCCTGTGGCCATTGTTAAGGATAAATGGTTTTTTGGACACTGTGTATTGTCTTGGCCCTGCCTGGGTTGTGTCCCTCTGTTCCTACAGAGGATTGGGATGATTAAAATGTCACCTTGAAATAAAACGATTAGCTCTTTGCAGCCAGGCAGAGACGGATTGTGAATTGATTTACAAATTTTAATCTCCCCCCCCCCCCCCCAAAAAAAATATATATACAAAAATACACGTATATATATATATATATATATATATATATATATATATATATATATATATATATTACCTACTGGCGTTCGCCAGTAGGTATATATAGTTAGGATAAATTCCCTATGGGACTTTTGAAAATTCTATGTCTAATAACTTTGGCGTTTGTGGATGGAATCGGCTGAAATTTTCAGGAAAATGGCACATTTTGTTTCTGAGCAGCTCCTGAAAATTTGGTGGGGTTTCGTCAAGGGGGGGCTGAGAAAAAAGGGGGGTCCCAAAACGCGTTTTTTGCATTGAGTTTTCCATAGGGCGGTTGGACTCACTTTTAGCTCGAACGGCTGAATGGATTTGCACGAAACTTGGCAAAATTGTAGGGACTGTTAGCCCGATGTGCCTTTGCTAGGTCTCAATATATGTGCTCCAGTAGTTTTTGAGAAATTAACGTTCAAACCAAGATATATATCTGTAACAGCGCTCTGGGCAGCGATCCGGTCCGCTTACTTTTCGCTTATCGGAACTTTGCGCGCAGAAAGCTGATTGGCTCTCCGGTGTCTGTCAACATTCTAAACAGTCCGGAGCGGACGCCATCTTGTCTCTCGGTAGGATCGAGAGACAAGAAGAGGTGGAAAACGAAGGGGGAATTTAATGAAAGGGGGCAAGGTATCCCCCTCTTGACCTCCTAGGAATGTTGTTGGGGTTATTAAAGGGTCCCGTGGGGAAAATAAAAAAAAAATGATTTTTCACGGTAGAAGCGCGGCCGCGAACTGGTAGCGAAACGGGAATTCGCCATTTTGTGCTTCGTAAATTAAATTACTAGTTATAAGTGGGTACGGGAGACGTATCCTAATCCCCTATGTTTCCTGAGGGTGGGTGAGGAGGCTGATATATGTTGATACATCTCTTCCAGCGGCTGTGCGTGAGCTTTTTTTTTTTTTTTGCTGCGTGACAGTCCGGAGCGGCCGCCATCTTGTCTCTCGGTAGGATCGAGAGAGAAGAAAAGGTGAAAAACTAAGGGGGAATTTAATGAAAGGGGGCAAGGTATCCCCCTCTTGACCCCCTAGGAATGTTGTTGGGGTTATTAAAGGGTCCCGTGGGGAAAATAAAAAAAAAATGATTTTTCACGGTAGAAGCGCTTCACGGGCCGCGAACTGGGCCGCAAACTGGTAGCGAAACGGGAATTCGCCATTTTGTGCTTCGTTAATTAAAGTACTAGGTATAAGGGGGTGCGGGAGACATATCCTAATCCCCTATGTTTCCTGAGGGTGGCTGAGGAGGCTGATATATGTTGATATATCTCTTCCAGCGGCTGCGCCATCTTGCCTTTTTTCGAATGCCACAATTTTGTCGTGCACGGCAGCCATTTTAGATGCTAGGCTGGTCCCAGGCTATCACCTACCCCTGCGGATGTAGTTTATGGCCCCAGCTGTAGAGAATTCAGACATGCCAATTCTCCTGATTCAGGCGTGTGAGTACTGATTTCAGTGCTAGTCTCCCGCCTCCCGATTTCTGCAAGCAAAAACCCGGGGGCATATTACTAACAACTAGCGATAATTTTTGTCTATAACTTGTTTAGAGACAAAAATTATCGCCGCACATCGGCGATTTTTATCGCAGATAAACCTTGCTATTATCGCAGAAAAGTCAGCGATATTCATGTATTATCGACCTAATGCTCTTAGCCATGTTATCCACCTCCCATTGGATAACATGGCTAAGACCTGCTCAGGGCAGGTGTTAGCTTTTGGAGATATTCGCGCTTAGTGCGAATATCTCCAAAAGTTGGTAATAGAAGGTAGCGATGTTAGGGACTGTTTCCAGTCGCTAACATCTTGGCACGCCACTTTGCATGTCATTAGTGATAAGTATCACTGACATGCAAAGCCGGGCCCAAGATGGTCGCTATCTCCTTTTAGGTGTCACTAACTGGTGTTAGCGACAGCTTGATAATAGGGAAATAATTTTATCTCCGCTTTCATGGTTAGTGAGATAAACCCCCTTGCTAATATGCCCCACGATTCCTTGGGGGTTTCAGCTGATAGGGCTTGGTATTGTGTTACATGGTAATTTTTCCATGAAACGTCAGAGGGTCGATGTAGGGGTTCTAGAAGAGGTGATAAACCATTTAAGCCTCATGAACAAGCGCATGGTCTTTTAAAGATTTCTGAAGTACTCGGGGCGGCGGTGTGTGTGTGCCCTCTTTCAGGAGCGGGCGGGGGGGCACTGCCAGCAACTTGCCAGGTCAGGTAGTGTTCAACACGTGCATCACCCTTTCTCTGCTTGCTATTGCGCTCCATGCTTCGGAAAGGTAAGAAAAAGAACGTGCATTTGAGTTTGAAATGTCCGATCCTGCAGCAGCACACTTCCAAAGCCCACACATGACAATAACCCGATTCAAGGCCCCATTCACCCGTTTTTCAAAAAATAGATAACACTCCAACAAAGTAAGGTTATAAAACTTTATTAACTTTTAACGATAATGAACAGAACAAAAACTAAAAACATTTAAACATTTATTAACACAAAAAGCAACAATGGTTAGAAGCTGTCTTTTGTGCGAATAGTCCCAAGGCAGCACAACGTGCAGAGTTCTGGACGGCACCCAGGTGATGTCGCCTGGGTGCCGCACTGGTTTAGGGATCCTACAATGCTGCTCCGAAAATTGGCGTGGGGTGTCCCGGGTGGGGCGGGGGGAGGCCTCGTCAGTAGCGGTCTGTTGTGCGAATAGTCCCAAGGCAGCACAACGTGCAGAGTTCTGGACGGCACCCAGGTGATGTCGCCTGGGTGCCGCACTGGTTTAGGGATCCTACAATGCAGCACAGAAAAACAGCGTGGGGCGTCCCGGGTGGTGCGGGGGGAGGCCTCGTCAGTAGCGGTCTGTGTCCAGTGTCACATGGCTGACACAACATGTACGACAGGCACCCAGGTGATGTCCAGTAAACTGCCGCACTGGTTTTGGTATCCTACAATGCTGCTCCGAAAATTGGCGTGCGGCGGCCCGGGGGGGGGGGGGGAGGCGGCGTGAACGGGCCTCCCCAGGTGGCGGCCATCTAGCTGAGTTGCGCTCGCTCTTGCGGCCACAGCGTCTCGCTCACCATGTTGTGGAGTTGCTCCCACTCTTGCAGTGCAGCGATAGGCGGCTGCCACATGGCTGTCAAAATGGCGGACGGCTCTTCGGTTTTGGGCCTGGTCCACTGAAATGGCCCTGGGACACCTTGGAAGTCGGACGCTTGCCTGCTAGGGCTTGGGCTCCATTCTCGAAAAGCGTCCCCTCAGCCGTGAAGATTGTATAAAAGTCTTGGGGGCCCCCGACTCCCGCAGGCTTCCGGTGGGGAGCGGCTGCCATGATTGCTCGCGGAATGACCACGACGGAGCCACGAGATGGTGGTGCTCTCATGCTGACGCCAGCTTCAGTCTGAATGATCCAGAAACAAGGTGGGGCTTTCATCGTTTGGGAAAAAAAATGTTCTAAACCAATGAAAAGTGTTATTTTTAGGTCATATGACCAAGCCTTCCATCTTTAGGAAACCAAAAGTAAAATGAACCAATGAAAAGTTTTATAAACAAGTCACATGACCTGTTCTGCGGCATAGGGCTACAAAAAGCGTAGAAAATCCGTTGGCACGTGAGGCGGCGTCAGTAGCGGACCGATGTGCGAATAGGCCGAAGGCAGCACAACGCGTCGAGATCCGGATGGCACCGAGGTGGTGTCCAGCAAATTGCCGCACTGGTGTGGCCATCCTACAATGCTGCGCCGAAAGACGGCGTGTCCAGCTGAGTTGCGGTCACTGTTGCGGTACAGTGAGTCGAACGCGCCGAGATCTGGATGGCCCCGATGTTGTGTCCAGCAAGTTGCCGCACTGGTGTGGCCATCCTACAATGCTGCGCCGAAAGTCGGCGTGGGGTGCCCCGTTGGCTTATGAGGTGATGTCAGTAGTGGACCGATGTGTGAATAGGTCGGAACCAGCACAAGGCGCCAAGATCCGAATGGCAAGTCCTGGATGTTGAGTGCCTCAGTTGAGAGTTCTGAGCAGTGCTTGTAAGACTATCTGAAGTTTATTATAAGAATCAGAGTAAGTTGAAGACTGTCTAAAGCTCATTTGCACCTTTTGCAGCTTCACTATTGCCCAAGGTGGTGTTCAGCGGAACTTTTTTCCTTTTCCTTTCTGCTTCTTTTCCTACAATCCGTTTCATCTGAAGACACGACCAGGTCCCTGAATGTGTGTAGGGGGACGCTATTGAGTGAATGAAAATGGCGGCTTGTCCAGCTGAATTGCGGTCACTGTTGCGGTACAGTGAGTCGAACGCGCCGAGATCCAGGACCGATGTGTGAATAGGTCGGAACCAGCACAAGGCGCCAAGATTCGAATGGCAAGTCCTGGATGTTGAGTGCCTCAGTTGAGATTTCTGAGCAGTGCTTGTAAGATTGTCTGAAGCTTATTTGCATCTGCTGCAGCTTCACTATTGCCCTTGTGTGGCCAAAGGTCGCACATGACATAGGCGGCCGGCTCCCGAGGTCCGGCGGAACTTTTTGCCTTTTCCTTTCTGCTTCTTTTCCTACAATCCGTTTCATCTGAAGACACGACCAGGTCCCTGAATGTGTGCAGGGGGACGCTATTGATTGAATGAAAATGGCGGCTTGACACAAAGCTGACTCAAGCGTTACTGTTGGTGCTATACAGACAAAAATTGGTTTTCAGTTTGTACATTCTTCAGGTTTTTTTTTCCATCCAAGTCTGATTGAGAGTTTGTAGAAAAATGGCTTCAGATTTTCCACATACTACTCTTCAACATTCTTCCTAAATGTAACAATGTGAAACTCACTAGGAGAACGGCTGTTTCTGTTTCCTTTCAAAATGCTGCCACCAATATTTTCTGAATGGAAGACACCATCTTGTAGCATAAAGGGCCGAAAGGGGTTCTGGTCTGGCCGATGGTTGGTGGAGACATTTTGACTATATCTTGGACCTGCCCGGCCTCGCCCAAAATGGCGCCGGTATAAATGGGACTCGTAACTCTTTGCCCGCAAATGTATATCTAGAAAATGTTATTGTAAGTGGCCCTGTCGTATTTTAATTACAAAATGTACGTCCACCGATTCCGCAACTGTTAGACACCTTTGTTCTTGTCACCTAATGGCCCGCTCGTTACGTTCTTCTACAGTGTAAATGTCTCCTCATCATATACGATTTGAGTTTGCTCCGTGGCCGGCCCACGTGGTTATAGGCCCGTATTTGTATACTGACATTTTCACAATAAAGGTTTTTAAAACAAAACACGGTAGTAGTATTTTCATTTGTAAAGTTTTTACTTTTAGTGACTGTTTTCGAATCAGTAAAAGGCAAGTGAAATAAAGCAGTCCAATTACATGACGGATAAAAGGTATAATATGTAGGAACGCAGTAAAGATAAATGGTCAAGGGCAGTTGTGTTTTTCATGTCTGCAACATAAAGTGATCGATAAGAATCTGATAATCAGGCGCATCGGCGACTAAGACAGCAGGCCGAATCTCTTTTACTCAACGGCTCCGTCATGGAAGGAAGAAACGCCCTTTTTCTCGAAAAAGGAATATATTTTACTTGCCAGACAGTTGTAAATTTTCCGGGAAAGTACATTAGCCTGGAATATTATAACATATGTTTGAAAAAAAAATATTGTTCGAAAATAATAAAAAGCGTAATTTTTAGGTCATATGACCAAGCTTTTCATCATTAAATTAACAAAAGTAAAATGAACCAATGAAAAGTTTTATTAACAAGTCACATGACCTGTTATGCTTACGTTACGCGCTGCGCGCCGCGCCTCGGATCACTTCCGGGTGCGCTAACGCGGCGTGTCATAAAACGCATTACGCGACAACGTAGGTCAAGAATATAGTCTAAATGTCTCCACCAACCAGCGTTCAGAACACAACCCCTTTCAGTAGTCCAAAAAGTTCTGTTAAATGACAACAGAGGGGACAGGCAACAAGAACCATCAGTCAAAGAGGGGAGGGCAAGTTCTTCTCTTCCGGGTCATGTTGGGGCGCTACCGGAACTGATCGAATTGGTAGTCTACAGTGTTTCTGGATGTTTCAGACTAAAGCTGGCGTCAGCATGAGACCACTACCATCTCGTAGCTCCGTCGTGGCCATTCCACGAGCAATCATGGCAGCCGCTCCCCACCAGAAGCCTGCGGGAGTCGGAGGCCCCCATGACTTTTGTAGAATCTTCACGGCTGAGGGGACGCTTTTCGAGAATGGGATCCAAGCCCTAGCAGACAAGCGTCCGAGTTCCAAGGTGTCCCAGGGCCATTTTAGTGGACCAGGCCCAAAACCGAAGAGCCGGCCGCCATTTTGAGAGTCCTGTGGCAGCCGCCTATCGCTGCACCGCTAGAGCGGGCGCATCTCAACTACATGGTGAGCGAGACGCTGTAGTCGCAAGAGCGGGCGGAAAACAGCTGAATGGCGGAAGAGGCACAGTGTAGCAAAAGCGGGCGGAATGGCAACTAAAACGATAAAGGGGCGCCTCACTACAGCTTGTCTTCAGGTCAAACGGATTGTGGGACAAGGTCCAGAATTGAAGAGTCATCAAAAGGCAAAAAGTACCGCCGGACCCCGGGAGCCGGCCGCCTATGTCGGGGGCGATCTCAGGCTACACCAGTGCTATAAGACTTGGGGAGGGTGTCGGAGCCAAGCGTCTTCTCCGAGTCCATGGCCATCACAGCGCCCCTCAGGGGCCTCCGTCAAGCTGTTTAGGAAGGTAACATATCATATTGTTTTCTAATGCAGTCAGGTCCACAAACGACACTCACTTACTTTGAGAATAGTGAAGCTGCAGTAGGAGGAAATAAGCTTCAGACAGTGTTACTTGCGCTGCTCAGAACTCTTAACTATGGCACCCAACATCCAGAACTTATGCTATTTGAGAATGGTAGTGACATCGAAGCATCTCGGGGACCAAAACCATTAACGTACTTTCACGTATGAAAATCTTACTTGGGGAGGGGGCAGGAGCGAAGCGCCCCCTCCCAGTCAGCGCCACCACACCGTATGTTGAAAATCTGAAGCCATCGTTCTACAAAGTCAACCAAACTTGGATTGAAAAATCTAGAAAAATGTACAAACTGAAAACCAGTTTTGGTCTGCATAGCATCAGTAACAACGCTTGAGTCAGCTTTGTGTCAAACCGCCATTTTGATTCAACAAAGCACAGGCATTGAAAAAGGCTGAAATTCAGAACTCTAAACTATGGCACCCAACATCCAGGAGCTTGCTATCCGGATCTTGGAGCCTTGTGCTGTTTTCGATCTATTCACACATCGGTCCACTACTGACATCATCTTATAAACCAACGTTATGTAAATAGTTTTTTAATAAAATGTTTTACCCTATTTCTTTGCTGGTGTGTTGTCTATATTTTTAATATTTGCATAGGGTTTGTCATTATTTTGTGCGGGATGGGTGATGGAGCCGAGCTGTCTTGCAGCCCTCATGGTGTGGAGCTCAGTTCATCTCACTATTTTCGTATTTCTCAAGAAGGGTTGTTCCTAATATTTCTATTTTAGCGAGGTCAAAAAGAGATCCAATTAGTGGCCTACTGATTTTGCTCGATTACTTTTATTTTTTTACACGATTTTTCACTATCTGCAAAGACTAAACAGAGTATTGCGACTTTGTGCTTGTTTGTAAATAGAGAATGATCCAAAGAGAACCAATTCTAAAACAGTAAATGCTTGGACAACAATCAATCAAATGGAGAGACAAGGAGGTACGACGGATTACAACGGGGGTAAAGGCCTGCGTTAACTGCCCTTCTGTATCTGCAAAGAGAGAGTACTAACAAAGGCAAAAGAGGGGAGGGGGGGGGGGGCAGCGTTCAAAGCACATCAGCGTGCATAAATACGAAAATGTTTTTATCTATCACGTACTTGACATTTTAAAGCTTTTCATATTTGCTATTAAAAAACCAATGAAATTCACAGAAAAAACCATAGGTTATAGTGGATATATAGTTAGGAATTTGCATTTACAAAACCTTGAAAATTCAATGAAAAAACCATAGGTTATAGGCCATATATAGTTAGGAATTAGCATTTACAAAACCTTATTTTACTCGCATAAAACCATTGAAATTCCATATATAGTTAGCTAACTATAAGCGCTAACTATATATCGCGCACCCGCAATCCACTGCTGATGATGTCACATATTACATCATTCATGACATGGTCAGTGACATCACTGATGACATCACTGATGACATCTCAAATGACATCACTGATGACAACTCAAATGATATCAATGATGACATCTCAAATGACATCACTGATGACAACTCAAATGACATCACTGATGACATCTCATTTGTCATCACTGATCACATCACTCATGTGATAATACAATGAACCTCTTCAGACTCTAATATAACCTTACATACACTCAGTATAAACAGACACTCACAGACTGTCACTCATCCATGGACTTACTCACACACCTAGTCAGTCATGCAAAGAATCAATCACACCTCCATTTCCTCAACTATACAGTTATACACATCTTACTTATTCAAACATATAATAACACATATTTACTCTCTTATATAATCCCTGATACAAGCTCACAGTGATCGATACAGCCACTCACACATTCACTGGCTCTTATGTTCAGTTATTTATATATCTCAACTCTCACATGTATTGTGTTTTACATACGTACTTACTTGCACATGTAGCAATGAGAAATCCATTCACTCACCAACACACCCATGCACAGTCAACCGCTCATATAGCTGTTTCCACATGCACTCTTGAACTCATACTCCTAGTGAATCAACTGCTTACACATCTATGCACAGAGTCACGCACCTCCCAGCCACCCACACACACACTCAGCCTCCCATTCAAATATTTGGGCAACCAATCAATAACCCATATGGCTACTCTTATAGCTACTGATCAACACAAGCAGCAGTTTACACAACAACAAACATACTGATGCACGAATTAAGACAGTTTAGTCACTAACCCATGCACTCAGTGAGACACATTTAATCACTCACTCATACAGTCAGTCATGCACCTACTAAATTCTTCATCCAGACACTTATACATCCACTCATTCTTCAATATGTGAAACATATTTTAACTTTACAGAAACATACAGTCACTGGATGTTGTAATCAGTGATGTCATCAGTGATGTCACTGACCATGTCATGAATGATGTAATATGTGACATCATCAGCAGTGGATTGCGGGTGCGCGATATATAGTTAGCGCTTATAGTTAGCTAACTATATATGGAATTTCAATGGTTTTATGCGAGTAAAATAAGGTTTTGTAAATGCTAATTCCTAACTATATATGGCCTATAACCTATGGTTTTTTCATTGAATTTTCAAGGTTTTGTAAATGCAAATTCCTAACTATATATCCACTATAACCTATGGTTTTTTCTGTGAATATATATATATATATATATATATATATATATATATATATATATATATATATATATTACCTACTGGCGACCGTCAGTAGGTAGGTATAGTTAGGACCAAGTTTCCAAAGGAAGAGCTTTTTTTGCTTTGCTTATAACTAAGAGGAAGGAGTTTTCTGGCAGCTTCGGCAAATCGTCCCCTCTCATGTTTGAGAACAGCTCTATTCCCACCACACCCGCCCTTGCATTATGGCCGCTGCATGCAGTTCGTGACTTCACGGAGGGGGCTCTGTCACTGTATGAGAGCCTCTCAGGTCACTACCAGGAGCGGTTACGTGTGGTTTGTGGCGACATGGGGACTCAGGAGGCGAACTTTGTTTCTAGTGCACTGTCTGCCGCAGCTCCACACAGCGCTCCGGTTAAAGCCTGATCCACATGGACTACTCCAGCGTCGGCATCATCACCTGCCTTGCATGCAGTGGCAGTGCATGCTGGGATCTGTAGTTTTCCACAAAAACTACAGGTCTGGGCGTGATTGAGAACTGACGAATCAGGACATCTATTTAAAGGCTGGGATGAATTTGATGGACTGTTGGCAGTACGGGGGTGAGAGATGGCATTTGATAAAGGTAGTCTGCGGAAATGCGTCATGCCGTTGTCCATGGAATAAAGCTCCTTACTGCAGTACCCCATTGTGTCTCCTCGTTCTCTTCGACAGTGAAAGGAACCTCGTTGGTAAATATCTGCGGGCAAGTCAGAGCGCGCATTGAGGAGTCCCGCCACAGCAAAGAGGAAGGAGTTTTCTGGCAGCTTCGGCAAATCGTCCCCTCTCATGTTTGAGAACAGCTCTATTCCCACCACACCCGCCCTTGCATTATGGCCGCTGCATGCAGTTCGTGACTTCACGGAGGGGGCTCTGTCACTGTATGAGAGCCTCTCAGGTCACTACCAGGAGCGGTTATGTGTGGTTTGTGGCGTCATGGGGACTCAGGAGGCGAACTTTGTTTCTAGTGCACTGTCTGCCGCAGCTCCACACAGTGCTCCGGTTAAAGCCTGATCCACATGGACTACTGCAGCGTCGGCATCATCACCTACCTTGCATGCAGTGGCAGTGCATGCTGGAATCTGTAGTTTTCCACAAAAACTACAAGTCTGGGCGTGATCGAGAACTGACGAATCAGGACGACTATTTAAAGGCGGAACGACTGGGATGAATTTGATGGACTGTTGGCAGTACGGGGGTGAGAGATGGCATTTGATAAAGGCAGTGTGCCGATAAGCGTCATGCCGTTGTCCATGGAATAAATCTCCTTACTGCAGTACCCCATTGTGTCTCCTCGTTCTCTTCGACAGTGAAAGGAACCTCGTTGGTATATATATATATATATATATATATATATTCCCCAACTATATTTTTAAATTGAGGAGCCAGCACACGTTGTAGTGGGAATTTCTCTCATTTATTTCGTCAGTTACAGCATACACAGGAACAGGGACGCGTTTCAGCAGTCAAGCTGCCTTTCTCAACCTCTAATCAATGTTTCACCCATCTACTCATCTCAAAGGCCTAGAAAAATTTACAATGTGTCCTCTCCTCCATGTCAGAGCTTAGAAGCTTTCCGATCCAAATGGACACCGGGATTATTCAACAGGTAACAGGTGATAGGTGAGGTATCTGCAGATAAACAGAGTATCCACCAGAAAGATAGTAAACAAAATAAATAAACTGTTTCTTTATGCATTCTAGCTTTCCAAGAATTCCCTACAGCAATTAAAATGGAAAACATAGCTTTGGGAATCCGTCTTTTACATTCACCCTTGACCAACTTAGCTACTACTCTCTGAGATCAAACCCAGGCGGGCATATGTTTTATATAGATTTGTCACAAGGGGTCTAAATTAGAAGCCATAAAAAATATGTGACCACATACAGTGCCAGTTTGCACCAGTGCAAACTAGTATTAGGGACAGGTTATGCCCTGAACACCCTGCATTCTGGTACCAGTGCACGAAGAACGTATATATGGGGTTGAGCAATATTAATACTGTCTTGTGTTAAACTTAGCAGAGAATAAAATACAATTTCCTATCCGCTAAAGTACCAAAAGCGAGGTTTGTGAATCCTGTGGCCATTGTTAAGGATAAATGTTTTTTTGGACACTGTGTATTGTCTTGGCCCTGCTTGGGTTGTGTCCCTCTGTTCCTACAGAGGATTGGGATGTGTAAAATTTCACCTTGAAATAAAACGATTAGCTCTTTGCAGCCAGGCAGAGACGGATTGTGAATTGATTAACAAATTTTAATCTCCCCCCCAAAAATATATATATATACAAAAATACATATATATATCGGACCGAAACGAGTCATGGCGGCATGGGATGCAGGGCAAAAATCTGAATAAATGAAATTGCACAAAGAAATTGGGTCCGCGTGTCTATCTGAGTCCGTGTTGCCCCATTGGATTCCTGGTGGATAGAGTACTGCAATATATATATATATATATATATATATATATATATATATATATATATATATATATATATATATATATATATATTACCTACTGGCGGTCGCCAGTAGGTATATATAGTTAGGATTTTTTTCCTATGGGATTCCTGAAAATTCTATGTCGAATAACTTTGGCGTTTTTGGACGGAATTAGCTGAAAATTTCAGGAAAATGGGACATTTTGTTTCTGAGCAGCCCCTGAAAATTTGGGGGGGACACCGAGAAAAAAGGGGGGTCCCAAAGCGCCTTTTTCCCATTCATTTTTCCATAGGGCGGTTGGAATCACTTTTAGCTCGAACTGCTGAATGGATTTACACGAAACTTGGCAAAATTGTAGATATGGTTTGCCCGACGTGCCTTTGCTATGTCTCAATATATGTGCTCTAGTGGATTTTGAGAAATTAACTGATATATCTGTGACAGCGCTCCGGTTAGCGCTCCGGTTCGCGTACCTGACGCATAACGGAACTTCGCGAAGCGAAGCTGATTGGCTCGCCGGTGTCTGTCAACATTCTAAACAGTCCGGAACGGCCGCCATCTTGTCTCTCGGTAGGATCGAGAGACAAGAGGTGGAAAAAACAAAGTGGGAAATGAGCATAAGGGGGCAGAGTACATCCTCCCTGACCCCCTAGGTTTGATGAGGGGGCTTTAAGAGGGCCCTGCGGGTCAAAAAAAAAAATTATCGTTTTTATTGCAGGGGAAGCGCTCGGTACATGCACCGGGAAGCGGACCGGGAAGCGTAATATTGGGAAATTGGGATGAAAGAATGTTCAAATATTGTATGTGATTGTTCTATTTTTTATTTTTTTTTATTTTATTTAAGTACCAAGATGTAGGTACCAATGCAGAGTCTAAAAATAAAAATACACCGTTTTCTTTGTAAATATCTTGCATGTTGTTTCAGAAGTTATTGTGGTATATGGAATTCATAGCGTAGTCTGTCAGTGTAATGGCAGAGTTTTTGGCTTTATTTAGCAGTGATATAGATCATTAGTCTTGCTCGCATCTAGTATAGGTATTCTTAGCCTGTGTTGGCCCTTTTAAGCCCTTTTTCCAGACCTAGAAGAGGATAGCTGCTTAATATGCCTTTATTCTTGACTTTAACCTGTCTATTGCCTATTGGCTTTGACATATTAGACACATTGGTATGGTTTATGTAGGTATTCTGACAGAGCTAAGGAGCATTTCACCCCTTTCAGGCCTACAGGCCTAGAGCTAGAGGGACTCCATCTTGATGAAGCTGAGAGGCTTTTCAGGGCAAAGGCAAAGTTTATAGTTAAGGCTGTTGTTCGCTTGGAGAGAACCGGTTCAGGCTGGCCCTTATCGAAGGAATGTATTTTTCCCCACTCCGAAGACACAACTTCAGGCTGGCCAGCTGGGAACGTGTCCTTGGTACGGGGAGGTACAAGAATTTGGTGGGCGGCAGGTTACTGCCGTAACTTTCCATGAAAGGACAAGCTTCCATATTAGCGAGCTACAGGAGAGGAGGAGTGTTCATTCCAGCTTGTGTGCAGTTCAGTTCAGTTTGGAGTGCAGTGCAGCGTGGTGCTCAGAACAGCTTGGAGCACAGAACAGCTTGCAGAGAGAGAGAGGATGTCTGCTGGAGCTGCAGAATAGAGTGCAGTTCTTAAATGGAGAAAGAAGGCAGACGATTGCTGAAGATGAGGAGAGAGAAAGCAGTGCAGAGAGCATCAAAGAAGGCTGTCAGCTGGAGCAATTGGACCAGAGGCGTGGTGATGTGGTGAAGGAGGGAGAGACAGAGAGAGCCCTAATCCCACCAGAGGCAGAGAGAGAGCCCTAATCCCACCAGAGGCAGAGAGAAATCTTCCTTCTAATAGGTGAGGTAGTCTGAACCAATCACACTTATATCTTAATCTTATCGTTATTCCCTAGGCTTTTGCATTGCTAATCTTTTCCCTTTCAGCGGAGTGTTCCTGTTATGTTTAATCTTTTCTCTTTCAGCGGTGTGTTCTACCTATAGTCTTTGTCAGTTCTGTGTAAAGGTTTATATTGTACTAATAATAAATGACCCCATTAATTAGTGAATTAGTATGCCTGAGTTCTTTTATGATAAAGTTAAATAACTCAATCACATAGTGTGTATCCCATGCAGTGAGGGTAATCCCCTTTTCTAGTAGTATTACTGTTTGAACAGATGCTACCCCTGATCAGGTAAGTAATAGTGAGGGAGAGAGGAGACCTGCAACTAAGGGACCACACCCTCCCATAATTCTGTAAACAGCGTCTTCTGTTCCAAAGCATAGGTAACCTTTTTCCTCCTAGTCAGATGTTATAGCCAGAACAGATGTTGCCCCTGATCCGGTAAGTCTGAATGAATAGGGAGAACAGGGAGCCCTTGAGCTAGGGAATTGTTGACACTAAGTAATTCGGCTATCCCATAATATTATTGTAGTAGTAGATCCTTAGTGAAGAGACTTCCCAATATATATATATGTATAGGTGTTCATAGGAATGTGGTCGTCGTTGATATGCGGCGTTAGTGAGAACACTGGGTGGGAGACCAGTGTCGATACCCACAAGATTGTGGCTTGAATAAGTGAGAGCGCTGGGAGGTTGAACTAGCGTGGAGATCGACAGGATTGTTGATCGTTTGGAAAAGGGAGCATTGGGTTCTGCAGGCCCATGTGTAGTCGCACCGGATTGTGCGCAATATCTGCCCTAGGGTAGACCGGTCTGGGTCTGAGTGGCCGCGAGACCAACTGATGTGAATAAGTGTGGTGTAGGGTATGGATATCCCTAGTAATCAGTGAGTATTCTTAGTATCCCTATAGATTTAGTGGTGTTTTTAATAATATGAGCTTGTATATTGCGAGTTCCCCATCCTCAGGTAGGTACCAGGTGCCTGGATAGGTGGTCCTGAGGAGGGAAGGTGAGTACGTTCTGGCTGGGTTGGAGGGGCCCCTGGGGGCTGATCCCACCTACTCAGAAAATCCAGCCATTACATCTGGCGTCTACGAACAGTTTACGAAGCCTGTGTGCCTGGCCATGTGCTTAGATTGTTTCCCATGTGTTGTGTGGGAGTGCCCTGAGCGCCAGACATTACATCTGGCGTCTACGAACAGTTTACGAAACCTTTGTGACCTTGCCATGTGCTTAGAGAGGTTCCCATGTGTTGTGAGTGAGTGCCATGAACGCCATAACATCTGGCGTAGTCGAACTGTTTACCTATCCTGTGTGTCCTGGCCATGTGCTTAGAGAGTTTCCCATGTGTTCTGAGGGAGTGCCCTGAACGCTGGTTCCATCTGGCGTAATGTTGCAGTTTATGTAGCCTGTTAGACCTATGGGCTTGAACAGTTGCAGCGTGAGGAGATTGCATTGCATCATGGCATTTGGCTTATTCAGGGTGGAAGGAATGGTTTTCATCTTGGTGTTTAAACTGTCAGAGTTGAAGGATGGCATTACATGAGGAAGCCAGTTACATCTTTGTGATGGTCCAATTGTATAAATGTGTGTAAAAAATGCTTTTAAATTGCCCATTAAATTGCTTGCTGCATCTGCTTATGCTGTGCAATGTGAAATGTGTTCATTGTAATATGATCTGTGGAGTTCTTTGAATATAGCTCCTTGTAAATATGACTTGTGAATAGCGCCATATTATTGTGGCTTATGAGGTGCATGTTCTCATGTTGATCTGCTGTGTTGCTTGTGAATGGTGCTTTGGATATATTCCTTGTGAAAAGCGTGTCGTTTTTTGAGTTTGTTTACTGTCTTGTAAATATGGCTTGTGAATAGCGCCATTTTAATGTGGCTTGTGAGGTGCATGTTCTTATGTTAATCTGCTGTGTTCCTTGTGCATTGCGCCTTGGAAATGTTGTTTGTGAAAGGCTTGTCTTGTAAATATGGCTTGTGAATAGCGCCATGTGGTCATGGTTTGGACAGGGCATGTTATCATTACGTTTGGCAGGAGAGAGCTGGATCTCTCTCGGGTGCTTGGGGATAACGTTTTTGAAAATATGTGTACGTGTTAGCTGTGAACATGAAGAAATGTGCTCATGACTTTCCCATGTATCTGCAGTCGTTGGGAAATGATTCTGCTTGAGCTGCCAAAGGGTTAATATCTTGAGTTGAGATGGCAGTCTTTATTTTTTACATGCTGTCAACATGCATGGTTATCTGACCTGACTATAAAAGTCAGTGGATTATTTGATGGTTTGATTTTGACTTTTTTTGATTCCTTGGTCTGCCTATGTGTTTTGTCAGTTTCTTGACGGGAAGGTAACATCTTGTGCTTTGCAAAGGGTTTTGTTCATTTCACATTCTTTTTGAAATGCGTCTACGAATTTGAATGGGTTTGCCTTGGAACTGATGTGGTTATAAATCAACCAGTCGGATTACGGAGAGAGCTGTGTTCTTTTAAAATGAGTGAAATGTTAAAAAGATGGCCCGTTAGAATGCATGCTACGGAGCGGTTTTCATTAATTATTTCTTTGAGGGTTTCCATCTAGACAGGAATGTGCTGGTTGCAAGGCTCACAGGTTGAGAATAATCAATCTTGCCCGACAGTGCGTGGTAACATGTGCTTTTAATTAGTGGAATGCAACCATGTGCCTTTGAAAAAAAAATGTTAAAATGTAACATTATTATTTTCCCAAATGTAAATTAAAATGTATTCTTTTATAAATGTGTCAGCAAAACCTTTTTTATTATGTTCATCAACTCAGTTAGAAAATAGTACGCTGATTAATAGTGTATGAATGTGGCCCTTTTATTACGCTGGCTTGAATGGCCTGCATGTTAAATTACACTGTAATGTAAAATGATATAATGCCCCTGGTTAGATTAAATACAATGTTGAAATGTATCTGCATTTTATGTTGTTTTACAAATTATTTCTCTTTCAGCAGCTGACAATGGACCATGTTAATTCGTTTTTTTTCCCAAATGCAGAATGTATAATCTTGTGTGCAAAGCTGAGTTGCCCCTTTCTAAATAAGTGCCCATATTTTAAATGTCTTGCCTTTAGCTGAATTAGTTAGACAAAAGTCTTTTTAGAAATTGGAGCTTTTAATTGGCAGTACACTGTAACAGCATTGTTTTTTTTTAAATGCTAGCTTCCGTTAGTTTGAAAATCAGGCCTGAGAATAGGCAAAGGTATTTGTTTGTCGACCTTGGCAGACCAGCTGGTTTGTGCAGACGAGTTTTTTTTCCCTTCATTCTGCAGGTTTCGATCACGTCCCTGTTCGTTATGATTGGCTACAATCCAATTTTCTTAGGATATTTTCTTTTCAATAATGAAAGGCACCCGGGGTGCTTTTTCAATGGAAAATTTTATTTTTGCAAGAATAATGATACTTGTTCTCTTGTTCCTAGGATTGCTGTGGTTGTGGTTCTGCGTGGGTCCGTCCCCCTTCCACTTCCTTTTCTTGTTTTAGCTTTTTACTTTCATGTTTTTATTTTAGTTTATTGTTTTTGGATGATGGAACCAGACCAGACCAGACTAGACCGGAAGGGTGATGGATGGCCGCATTGGAGGAAGTGTCCGGATACCGAGGATGCAGGGTGGTGGCCTACACTGAAGAATTTGGACTGAGTTACATAATTCCTTGGCCTGCATTTTTTTGTTGACATCACTACGAGCAGGCCCCACTTTTAAAAAAAACAAACCCACAAACATGTTTAATTTGTGACAAAATGATACATAGATTTGATGCATAATCCCTTGGACAAGCAGGCCCCACTTTTAAAGCAAAAAACATGTCACCTATTTTAGTTTTTCTGTTTTCTTCAAAACAGTTTTTGCCAATGAAGGACTTTTTTGAATGGTGGTGCACACATGTGTTCCACAGTATGATGTAAAATGGATGTTCTTGGCCTGATGTTACACCAGCTATCTTGTAGAAATGGGGTTGTTTTTTTACTGTTCTTACATTTTCACCTTGATTGATCAAAGGGTGGTTACCTTAGACTTTGTATTGTTCTGGGTGGTGTGTCTTTTAGTATGATTATGTATTAATGTTTGCCCAGACCTTGAAACAGTACTTCTCAGATTTCACTTTAAATTGACAAATGTCAGTAGGTAGGCCTCATTTAGGCCCATTGTTATTTTCATCCCACAAACAAGCCCCTACACCAATAGTTTCATGAGTCATCATTAGCTTAAGTTGCCTATAGTAGGTAGGGCTCATTTAGGCCCTTTGTTGTTTTCTCATTAGGAGTTGAAACACATTTAGTTCTTAAGTTGACAATAGTAGGTAGGCCTCATTTAGCCTTAAGTTGTCCGAAGTAGGCCCCATTTAGGCCCCTTGCTGTTTTCATTCAACACATAAGTCCCTACATCACTAGATTTCACCAGTTATCATTAGAAGTTGAGGCACATTTAGTTTGAGGATGCTTTGGTTAGTTTCTGTTGTTATCAGATCCAATCTCAGATATGTTTCGGCATTCAAGTCAAGGGTGCTTTGATTTGTTTTTAGGTTTGTATTCCCTACAATTGAGTTTCAGGTGGAATTTCCTTGAGTTGTCATTGTTTTTAGGGAGTTTTTTAGGTTTTGATTTGTTGATAGATTGTGTTGATGTTTGTTTATCTGGATGTTATTGTTTATAAGATGTTCGCAAGATAAGGATCTAAGGGTGGATGGCAGAGTTTTGGGCTCGATTTAGCAGTGATATAGATCTTAATCTTGCTCACATCTAGGATAGGTATTCTTAGCCTATATTGGATAGATTATGTTGATGTTTGTTTAGATGGTTGTTGTTGTTTACTGATGCTCGCAAGATAAGGATCTAGGGGTGCAATGTAATGGCAGAGTTTTTGGCTTTATTTAGCAGTGATATAGATCATTAGTCTTGCTCGCATCTAGTATAGGTATTCTTAGCCTGTGTTGGCCCTTTTAAGCCCTTTTTCCAGACCTAGAAGAGGATAGCTGCTTAATATGCCTTTATTCTTGACTTTAACCTGTCTATTGCCTATTGGCTTTGACATATTAGACACATTGGTATGGTTTATGTAGGTATTCTGACAGAGCTAAGGAGCATTTCACCCCTTTCAGGCCTACAGGCCTAGAGCTAGAGGGACTCCATCTTGATGAAGCTGAGAGGCTTTTCAGGGCAAAGGCAAAGTTTATAGTTAAGGCTGTTGTTCGCTTGGAGAGAACCGGTTCAGGCTGGCCCTTATCGAAGGAATGTATTTTTCCCCACTCCGAAGACACAACTTCAGGCTGGCCAGCTGGGAACGTGTCCTTGGTACGGGGAGGTACAAGAATTTGGTGGGCGGCAGGTTACTGGCCGTAACTTTCCATGAAAGGACAAGCTTCCATATTAGCGAGCTACAGGAGAGGAGGAGTGTTCATTCCAGCTTGTGTGCAGTTCAGTTCAGTTTGGAGTGCAGTGCAGCGTGGTGCTCAGAACAGCTTGGAGCACAGAACAGCTTGCAGAGAGAGAGAGGATGTCTGCTGGAGCTGCAGAATAGAGTGCAGTTCTTAAATGGAGAAAGAAGGCAGACGATTGCTGAAGATGAGGAGAGAGAAAGCAGTGCAGAGAGCATCAAAGAAGGCTGTCAGCTGGAGCAATTGGACCAGAGGCGTGGTGATGTGGTGAAGGAGGGAGAGACAGAGAGAGCCCTAATCCCACCAGAGGCAGAGAGAGAGCCCTAATCCCACCAGAGGCAGAGAGAAATCTTCCTTCTAATAGGTGAGGTAGTCTGAACCAATCACACTTATATCTTAATCTTATCGTTATTCCCTAGGCTTTTGCATTGCTAATCTTTTCCCTTTCAGCTGAGTGTTCCTGTTATGTTTAATCTTTTCTCTTTCAGCGGTGTGTTCTACCTATAGTCTTTGTCAGTTCTGTGTAAAGGTTTATATTGTACTAATAATAAATGACCCCATTAATTAGTGAATTAGTATGCCTGAGTTCTTTTATGATAAAGTTAAATAACTCAATCACATAGTGTGTATCCCATGCAGTGAGGGTAATCCCCTTTTCTAGTAGTATTACTGTTTGAACAGATGCTACCCCTGATCAGGTAAGTAATAGTGAGGGAGAGAGGAGACCTGCAACTAAGGGACCACACCCTCCCATAATTCTGTAAACAGCGTCTTCTGTTCCAAAGCATAGGTAACCTTTTTCCTCCTAGTCAGATGTTATAGCCAGAACAGATGTTGCCCCTGATCCGGTAAGTCTGAATGAATAGGGAGAACAGGGAGCCCTTGAGCTAGGGAATTGTTGACACTAAGTAATTCGGCTATCCCATAATATTATTGTAGTAGTAGATCCTTAGTGAAGAGACTTCCCAATATATATATATGTATAGGTGTTCATAGGAATGTGGTCGTCGTTGTTATGCGGCGTTAGTGAGAACACTGGGTGGGAGACCAGTGTCGATACCCACAAGATTGTGGCTTGAATAAGTGAGAGCGCTGGGAGGTTGAACTAGCGTGGAGATCGACAGGATTGTTGATCGTTTGGAAAAGGGAGCATTGGGTTCTGCAGGCCCATGTGTAGTCGCACCGGATTGTGCGCAATATCTGCCCTAGGGTAGACCGGTCTGGGTCTGAGTGGCCGCGAGACCAACTGATGTGAATAAGTGTGGTGTAGGGTATGGATATCCCTAGTAATCAGTGAGTATTCTTAGTATCCCTATAGATTTAGTGGTGTTTTTAATAATATGAGCTTGTATATTGCGAGTTCCCCATCCTCAGGTAGGTACCAGGTGCCTGGATAGGTGGTCCTGAGGAGGGAAGGTGAGTACGTTCTGGCTGGGTTGGAGGGGCCCCTGGGGGCTGATCCCACCTACTCAGAAAATCCAGCCATTACAGTCAGGAAAGCAGAAACACCATGGAGGCAGGAGATGATAAAGAGATGTTAAATACACATTGGAGATAATAGAGTGGGAGCAAGGAAGTAACTATGAGCAAACTTATTATGTAACACAAAAAAGTTGCACAGTATTTTTAAAGTCTGATTTTACATTATAATCAATTTGCAACGAGTTTACAAAATACATATAAAAATGAATAATGTCTCAAACAATTTTTGAATTATTAAATAAAAATCTATTTTTACGATTCGTTTTCAAAATTAAAAAGAACTTCTAATAATTCATTGTCAGATTTTTTTTCATTTTCAATTAGGAAATCTACTGATTCCACACATTGCAGAAGTTCAAAGTCTCGTGAATCATCATAGAATTCAGAGTCAATTTCTGTATCTGTGTTGCTTCTTGCAACAATTTCCAAGTTAGTTTTGTTCTCTCCTTCCATTTTTGTGCTGTAAAACGAATTTTTAAAAAATATATCAGTACAGATAGTGCACTGTTGGGTTTAAGTACAGACAGGTAGTTTGTTTTTTTAAACAGTGATTTTATCTTTGGGCAATGTATGGTATCAGACTGAAAGTAGAAATATAAAAAAATGTATGTGATAAAGCCTAAGTTAATTCTTAATTATACAAGACAAGCCTAACTCCATCCATAACTAAAACAGAGATGTCTATCTTATTCTTTAACTATTACAGAGGGATAGTATATAACTATCAGAAAATGTTTTCCTACTTAACTTAAAGTGCAGAACATACTTCAGTTTCTAAAATATCATCTTATCAATCAAAAAGAAGTTTAAGTTCTCAGTTGAAATGCACTTGGAAGTAGTAGTCAAAATGGCTGTGTTTCTCTCTCTTTCTTTATATATATTCAGGTACATAACCAATCAAATGTCATAAAATAATAGAAGATATTGAAAGTAGCATTTTGATTGGTTGTCAATTCTAACACTTCATAAGTGTTTTTGTTAGGTAATTTACCTCAGGATATTTAGTCAGGCTTACAGCATAATTTTCTCAATGGAATTCTATCAAATTTGGGTAAATGGTAGGGACTGCTAAGTAGTAAGCCCTATTCTATATTTGATGAAAGTGTCTGTTGTAGTTTTTCTGTAAATTACTTTCCCACCTTTTTTTATCGAGCGCTTACCGGTGCGCTCCCCGGTACGCGAACCGGCAGCGTTACAGGAGTCCTCCATTTTCTGTATTGGTAGAATTGAGTCATAAGATGGAGGACAAAGAATGTACGGAATGTGTAGAAGGGGGCACGGTAGACACTTTGTGACCCTCTAGGTTTCTGAGGGGGGATTAGGACGCTGATATATGCAAAAGTAAAAAAATTAAATTTTTTAAAATTTCGCGGGGAGAGCGCCCGGTACGCTCACCGGTAAGCTAACCGGGGAGCGTACTTTGGTGAAGAAAAAAAAAAACGTTTTGAATGATTAGAGGTAGGGTAGCTCTGAAAAGAGCTATTGTGTTCTGTGGATAATTTAGGTACCTACAAGTAGGTTCCAATGAACACTTTTAAATAAAGGACGAATATTCTATTCCCTTCATCGGAGAAGTGTACACCATCTCTTCTGTAGATGTGTTGAATGTTGGAACGCAAGTTATTGTTGTATATTAAACCCATTCCATAGTCTCTCATGTAAGCAGAAACAGATTTATTCACATGTTTCTGTGCTTTTCTCAAATTGTGGAAAAAAATTAATTTGACCACTTACATTTTTTTCTTTGATATATATTGGAATATACCAAGGCAGTTTGGGGAAAAAGTGTCATTTAAAAGAAGAATACATTTTACAGCTTTTGATATTTGCAATTAAAAAACCATTGAAATTCACTGAAAAAAACATAGGTTATAGACCATATATAGTTAGGAATTAGCATTTACAAAACCTTGAAAATTCACTGAAAAAAACATAGGTTATAGACCATATATAGTTAGGGATTAGCATTTACAAAACCTTATTTTACTCACGCAAAACCATTGAAATTCGCATATATAGTTAGTTGCACTAACTATATATCGCGCACCCGCAATCCACTGCTGATGATGTCACATATTACATCATTCATGACATGGTCAGTGACATCACTGATGACATCACTGATGACATCACTGATGACATCATCCAGTGACTGTATGTTTCTGTAAAGTTAAAATATGTCTTACATATTGAAGAATGAGTGGATGTATAAGTGTCTGGATGAAGGATTTAGTAGGTGCATGACTGACTGTATGAGAGAGTGATTAAATGTGTCTCACTGAGTGCATGGGTTAGTGACTAAACTGTCTTAATTTGTGCATCATTATATCTGTTGTTCTGTAAACTGCTGCATGTGTTGATCAGTAGCTATATGAGTAACTATATGGGTTATTGATTGGTTGCCCAAGTATTTGTATGGGAGACTGAGTATGTGTGTGAGTGGCTGGGAGGTGTATGACTCTGTGCATAGATGTGTGAGCAGTTGATTCACTAGATGTATGGGTTCAAAAGTGCATGTGGAAACAGCTGCATGGGCAGTTGACTGTGTGCATGAGTGTATTGGTGAGTGAATGGATATCTCAGTGCTACATGTCAAAGTAAGTACATATGTAAAACACAGTACATGTGAGAGTTGACATATATAAATAACTGTGCATAAGAGCCAGTGAATGTGTGAGTGGCTGTATGGATCATTGTGAACTTGTATCAGGGATTGTATAAGAGAGTAAATATGTGTTAGAATATGTTTGAATTAGTAAGGTGTGTATAACTGTATAGTTCAGGAAATGGAGGAGTGATTGATTCTTTGCATGACTGACTAGGTGTGTGAGTAACTCCATGGATGAGTGACAATCTGTGAGTGTCTGTTTACACTGAGTGTATCTAAGGTTATATTAGAGTCTGAAGAGGTTCATCGTATTATCACATGAATGATGTCATCAGTAATGTTGTCAGTGTTGTCATTTGAGTTGTCAACAGTGATGTCATCAGTGATGTCACTGACCATGTCATGAATGATGTAATATGTGACATCAGCAGTGGATTGCGGGTGCGCGATATATAGTTAGTGCAACTAAATATATATGTGAATTTCAATGGTTTTGTGTGAGTAAAATAAGGTTTTGTAAATGCTAATCCCTAACTATATATGGTCTATAACCTATGTTTTTTTCAGTGAATTTTCAAGGTTTTGTAAATGCTAATTCCTAACTATATATGGTCTATAACCTATGTTTTTTTCAGTGAATATATATATGTATATATATTATATACTACCCAAAGGCGCAACAGGAGACGCAAACAACGCCGCAGATGCGCCAAAGCCAAGAGGGAGACCATCAAAGAAGAAACAGTGGCAGAACAAAAATCAATAAACGAAAATACCATTGTTAACCTATCCAGGGTTCAGTTGGATGAAGCTGAAAAACAATTGCTCTTGTTAGGCCTTTCATTTTGTCCAGAAAGCAATTTCAATTATGTCAACAACAGTGTGGATATTTTCAAATATATCAGAAAAATCAAACTTAAGAAATATTATGCCATAAAAAATAACACGAGCACTAGGTCGGGCCAAGAGAAGAAGAGAGGCCCCATGCCTAGTGGATTGGCAGCAAAAGATATCACCCTTATGAAGACCGTGCACCAACTGCAAATGGATATGGATGACACTATAACCACACAAGACATGGCCGAATATGAACAAATTGATGTGGCACAGTCAACTAGCACTCCTTTTAAACCCCCATCTACATTTGTTCCCAACATGCCCAGAGACGCTATCGACATCTATGCAGACAGACTGGTGGCAGAACTTAAGAAATTACAAACTAAGACTATGAAACAGCGCAAAATTCAAGACCACAAAATGAGAGCATATCACACCCTAATGAACAAATTACAAAAGGAAACCACGATTGTCATCAACCAATCAGACAAGGGTGGAAATATAGTTCTCTGGGCAAAAGAGGATTACATCCATGAGGCATATCGTCAACTCAATGACCCTACTTGCTATAGTAGAATCGACATGAAAACTGTCAAAACTATAGAAGATGTATATGCAAAAAAATTACAACAATGGAAGAGGGATGGTTTAATTTCCAAAGATGAACTAAAATTTTTGCACAAATTACATCCAGTGATTCCCAACATTTATTTCATTCCGAAAGTGCATAAACAGACCACTCCAGTGCCAGGAAGGCCGATAGTGTCCGCCATCAATGGTATTTTTGAGAATACATCAAAGTACATCGATTTCTACCTACAAGACTTTGTTCTAAAACTACCTGCATATCTTAAAGACTCAACGGATTTCTTACATAAACTTAACCAGTGCACTTGGTCTGCTGATCATCTTCTTATCACCATGGACATCGCCTCGCTTTATACAAGCATTGAACACAAGGACGGCATCAGAGCGGTAAAGCATTTTCTTGATCAGAGACCTATTGAATTTCACTGCCACAATATGATGCTTCTATCTATGATAGAAATATGCTTGAACAATAATGTATTTCTATTTAATAATGAGGTGTTTAAACAACTAAGAGGGGTGGCGCTGGGGGCATGTTTTTCCACCACCTACGCGGGTCTCCACGTGGGGTGGTGGGAGGAACATGTCCTCAAAGCAACCCACAAACCATGGTGGGTTAGGAATATCATTGAATACTGGCGGTATATAGATGATATTTTCATCATATGGCGTGGTAGTGTTGTTGAAGCTGAAACATTTGTCAAGAACATCAATGAAAACTGTTTGAATCTTCAATTTTCAGCAGAAATCAGTAGGGATGTGGCTACATTCCTAGATGTGCATGTTAAAATCATCGATGGTAAAATCACCACAGGTTTATTCAGAAAAACTACCTCAGGAAACACTATCCTTCATGCACACAGCTTCCATCCAAGACACACTATAGCTGCCATCCCATATGGTGAATTTTTACGAATTCATCGATCATGCAGTACCACAGAAATAAGAGACCATCATCAGGAGGAATGTAGACGTCGTCTCCTAGTCAGGGGCTATGATGATAAAAAACTACTGTCTAGCATGGAAAAAGCCAACAGAATGGATAGACAGACACTCTTGGATCCCCTTAGATCTAGAATCAATGTTACTCACTCAGAAGCTCAGGATGGTAATACCATACGTTTAATAACGGGGTACAGCCGCCAGGCCAAAGCAATTACCAAACTTATTAAGCGCGAATGGCCAATTGTCCTGACTGATAACATTCTCATTATGCCACAATCCCCTACTGTCACCTTCAAAAGGGCATACTCAATGTGTAACAACTTAGTAAAGAATAGCCCAGAAACACCAGCTGACAATTGGCTATCTCCACGTAAAGGATTTTTTCGCTGCATTAGTTGTAGAGCATGTAAATTCGGTGTTAATACAAAATCTTTCCCAACACCGTTTGACACCCAACCTATCATGCTCAAATCCCACTACACCTGCCGCACTGAGTTAGCGGTTTATATATTACAATGCAGCTGTAACCTTATATACGTAGGGAGTACTGAAGGGGCGGTTTATTTACGTATTCTCCAGCATTTACGGGCAATAGTAAATGCGGATTCCGCCTACCCAGTTGCTAGGCATTTCCAATCTGTTCACAATCAAAACCTAAACTATCTAAAATACTTTGTGATCGATGCCATAATCCCCAATAAGAAGGGAGGAGACAACGAAAAACGTCTAAGACAACTGGAGTCAAAGTATATTGTCATGCTTAACAGTAAGCACCCCGGGGGTTTGAACATAGGGGGAAGATTTGCGCAATTTCTTATAGTTGCCATTATATGTTCAGCTTACCCATAGGTATGTATTTGATCTAGAGCTTCTGTGTAAGCGGTGAACGTTAATCAATATGGTAGACTGGAATTCCGCAGGGTAGGCTGACACCTACCGATATGTATAATCAGAGTACATGATTTTCAAATGGATTTGTCCACATAATTCCTTATTTTCCTTTTTCTTATCAGTTGTTTTAGTACTGTCCAGTGTAGCCTGAATATGATAAAAATCATAATGTATAGAAGTTAAAGAATTAACTTGGGCATACAGATCCTTTTGTAATATTTATACTACACATTTACACTTCAGCACTTTGTTATTTTTTAACGCACAGCTTTACGGCTCTCATGGTATTTATATGAGAAACTCCGTTTTTAAGCCTTCACTTTTCAATTGGAGTGTCCCATTACCAACACTTGACCATCCACATGTTTCATAAATGTTGAGTTGGGCTTTTTTCTTGGTAAACACACAATTGGTGGACTACTGTGGAGCTATTTTGTTGGCTAATTTCTATACCTTTGGCCACATTATTACAACGCCCCACGTGTCTTAATCGAGTTCGAGTTATCGTTTACAAACATCCCACATTAGGTACCAAGGGGTACAGTGTAATAATGGAGTTATAACTCGAATGACGATTTATTACATTCTCTGTTCTGAAAAACCCCAAATCACACTACCAAATTGATTTTCCATTGAAGAATGTAAATATATTTTGTTGTGTGGTTCCTAACGTATTTGTACGGACATTCGCCCACTCACCATGAATCAATATGCAATAACATCTCGTTTTATATATAGATTGCATCGAGTCGATTGACAAACATGAAAATGAATTTATTTCCATTTTTTGTGTTCATATCGCAATGAAACATACAACACTAGCGCGCTGTGCATTTATGCATTTAATTGATACATTGTGCAAACATCCCCAAAAATGTGTTTAAATTGCATATGTATGTATTTGTACAATGTTTCTAACGGTATATTTATGTTTGGATTGTCAAGTGTGCCATAACGTTCTTCCTTTGCAAACATATTAATATTATTTGTGTTGTGATACGTTTCGATTTGACTACACTCGATGCAACAGATTTGATTTATTTGTGATATGGTCAAAGTGCACATTGTATTCCACCTTACACCACTACAAAATGGCGCCTGCAAATTGGGTTTGGTATGTGACTTTACATGTGAGTCCACCATCGATGTTTAGTTTTTGGTTTAGGCGCGAAATTCAAATGTGCACTTATTTTGTATATATGTGTGACCTCCACTTCACTCGCTCATCAGTGAGCAAGGACGTAAGTCCGAAACGCGTCTGATGACTGGCGCCACCTTCACCATTTGTTGGCAATAAATCTTTTTGCAAAGAAGTCTGGCTTGCGGTGATCATTTAAGGAGTCTGTGAACGTGATTGCTGGCTGACGGCTGCCGGCGGCAGCGTTTTGGATTTCATATATATATATATATATATATATATATATATATATATATATATATATATATATATATATTACCTACTGGCGACCGCCAGTAGGTAGTTATAGTTAGGACCAAGTTTCCAAAGGAAGAGCATTTTTTGCTTTGCTTATAACTTTGGCGTCGTTTGATGAACCGTCATGAAATTTTCAAAACAATTTCTTTGTTCATATCAGCTCCTATGTTGAAACTTTGGGGTTGATTGGTCAAGGGGGAGGCCCCAAGATAAAAGGGCGGTCCCAAAACTTGTTTTCTCTATGTTCATTTCCATAGGAAACTTTAGACAAGGCTACAGGTCGAACGGGTGAACGGAATTACCCCAAATTTGGCAGGGAGAAGGGTCTTGCTCTAGAAAGCATGCTTTTGTTCATTTGGTGTAAATTCATTCAGTAGTCTTGGAGAAATAGCGAAATTTACAGATATCGATATTTGGGAATTCTGCCATCTGATTGGCTGAGGCGTTACGAGCACAAGCTTGCTGCTGATTGGCTGCGAGCGGTTGCAACTGGGAAGTGTTGGCCGCCATTTTGTGATTCTGTTGACGCGAGTAAGGGGAAAAAAGGGCAAAAAAAGTGGGAAAGAGGAGGGTAGGAGCACTGTAACCTCTGTGGGGTGTTTAGGGTGTGGTATAGAGGGGGGTGCGAAGCGAAGTATTCACCCTTACCGGTGGGAAAGTGGTGGGCTACGGAAATTAAGTGAGGTATTGCCTAGAGTCTGATGCTGCTAAGGTGAGCCGGTGCAGGACTCGGGGATTAAAGCGTGAGCCTGAATTGTATGTCTTATGCTATGAAGTCATGTGCCGTGGCCGCTGCACTACACTTGTGGAAGTAGTGTCAGCATGTGTTTATAACTACTAGGACAAACTACTGACCTCTACTGGTCTGAAAGTCCTGGGGTACGGAAAATATGTGAGGTACTGTCTAGAGTCTCATGCTGCTAAGCTGAGCTGCTGCCGGACCCGGGGATGAAAGAGTGCGTTCAAACTGTGCGTCATATGCTGTGAAGTCATGTGCTCTGGCCGCTGTGCCACATCTGTCCAAGTAGTGTCAGCATGTAGTTATAGCTATTCGGAGGAACTTTTGTTTCCAACATTATAACTTGTGTATGGTGCTTAGGGGGTGGTATACAGGAAGTGTGAAGGTGCATTTGGGCGTATCAAATGAATCTGGTATTTGTGAAGTGCAAACTACTCGCTCTTATGGGTGTGATGGCGCTGGGGGCGTAAGCTGAGATGCTAAAGGAGTTGGGGTAAAGTCACAGAACTACTGACCCCTACCGGTCCTTAAGTGCTAAGTGAGGTATTGCCTATAGTGTCATGCTAGTAAATGAGCTGCTGCTGGATTCGGGGATGAAACCATGAGCCCAGACTGTGTGTCCTATGCTGTGAAGTCATGTGCTCTGGGTGCTGTGCCACACCTGTCCAACTTGTATATGATGCTTAGGTGGTGTTGTATAGGAAGTGTGAAGGTCAATCAATACGGTATTTGTAAAGCACAAACTACTGACCCCTATGGGTGAGTAGAGACGGT
Organism: Lissotriton vulgaris; assembly: GCF_964263255.1. Lineage (NCBI taxonomy): Eukaryota > Metazoa > Chordata > Amphibia > Caudata > Salamandridae > Lissotriton > Lissotriton vulgaris. The sequence continues at coordinate 418,704,589 of NC_141687.1, forward strand.
GATCAAAGCGAGAGCTCTGTGCTGCAAAGTGAGATGGTGTGACCGCTGCGCCACAAATGTGTAAAGAACAAATTTTAGCGAGGGTCCAGGAGTTGCCGTTACCTGGCCCTAAAATAGCGAACCTAAGTTGTAAGTTATAGGGTGGCTCTAAAAAGAGCCCTTGTGTACGTTAGTTGGAGCTACATATAAGTGCGGACGCACAGCTTCAAGTTATCCAAGAAAACTCGATTTCCATGATCTGTGAAGTGTACTCCATCACTTCTGTAGATATCAGCAATATCAAATTGTATGTTGTTGTTGTAGATGGACCCCATTGTGTGGTCTCTGAGGTATGCAGACACAGCTTTGTTGACTTTCTTCCTAGATTTTTCAATCTGTGGACAAAATTGTTTTGACCATTTCCACTTCTGTCTTTGGCATATATTGGAATATACAAAGACAGCTTGAGGCAAAAGTAACATCAATTGTCCAAAGGTGTCCTTCATAAGCATTTCCAAACCTACCCCAGTCAATGTGCCTAGGTCGTTTCCACCACAATGCACAATCATGAGGTCAGGGTGTTGGAGATGCAAAAAGGTTTTAACCAAAGGCAACAATTGGTGCCACTTCAATCCTCTCTGTGGAAACCATTTAATGTCCACATTTTGTAACCCTAGGTCTAAGTCAATATGTTTCTGTTCTGCATACCTCTTGCACCAGAAAACATAGCTATGTCCAAAGATCCACACTAGCATTTTGAAGGGATGACTGAACGGTATGGAAAGATGTCTGCAGCTCATGCAGTTCCTATGTAGAATAAGAGATATGTTTAAAGATGGGGAACTCGTTTTTTTTTTACACATACAAAATGATACCTGATTGGGAGATGAAAAGCATTGTGTTTTAAAAATCGGTGCACATTAGTTTTGTGGAAAAGCATGTTTGTGATTGGTTAAGAAAAAGCAGTTTGAACGTGGAGTACATATTATAGGATAAAATTTGCTCACCTCAACCAAACCTGCTACTTGCATTTGGAAGGCACTGTTCGAGCTTAAAACAATTGTGCACTTTTTACCTGCACATGCTGTTAAATGTTCGAGAAAATGTTGCAAAAAAATATCGATAGGTTTAAAAAAATTGATTAACTTTTAACCTGCACATGTTGTAGAATGTTCTAGATAGAATACGTTGCACTGCTGACTTCGATGTGAACATGAAAAAAACTTTATAGAAAATTTAAAAAACGAATAGAGAAAAGTTTTGAAACGTAAAAGAATCAAGGAAGTATTCTAATTTGTTTGCTCCTTGTATTTATGTGTGGAGGAACAAAATTATAGAAACAGCACCAGGAAGAGGAAGAAGCCGGGAGTGGGGGGACGGGGGAGAGATGGGCACAATGGCACACATGTACAATGAAGTACAGCACAAGTATAGACAAAGAATGCCAAAATGAAACACAAAAACAAGGAGCATAAGTCACACAACCTGGCAACATCACACCACTGAACGAGCATAGAAGTAAAAACCACGTTGCATTCATACAGGATGTATACAAAGGCCGGTCGTGGGTGTTGTGGAATGTGTGCGACCGTGGTCATCATGGATGAGATGCCCAGCACGTGGCACATGGGCGGGTTCACTTGTGTGTTACGTTGCCAAACAGCTGCTCCTCCCTCCCGCAAGTCCCCACACTTTTGTGCGGTGCACTGTTGTATCCCGTTCACTCATACGGCACAGCCTTGTAATGTCTATTCCGGCATTCAAACTACACCATGAGAGTGCCATTTGGTGGTGGTGTATCCCACTTTACAACATCGTCTGCTGCGGCCCTTGTGGCAGGCCACACCAGAACACAGACACACTTACCGCACTTCCTGCACACGGACATGTCAGAGACACCCCGTTTTCTTGCCGGATAGGCACACCCCTGCGCTGACCTGTGTACACCGGACCAGCACACGTGTGTTGTGCTTGCAGGAGGATGTCAGCATAGCTACATGTCCAGGGTCACTGCCACTGCTGAGGGGACATGGTAAGGTGTGCTGAAGACAGCTCACTGTGAGGCTGCAGGGCCCGTGCCCATCATGCTAACACAATAACCACACGGACACACTTGCTCAGATGCGGGTTTGGGTGCCATTGGTGGTCTTGGTGTTGTTGCGATGAGTCCTGTGGCCCTCATGGGTATCTCTGTATCATGCTCATTGACTCTATGGCACCTGTGGGTGTTCTGGTGTGGCTCTTGGCTGTTTTCCATTCATGCTGCAGGTAGATGTCCTGCTTAACACCAGCCGAAAGCAGGTGTAAAATTCCTGGTGGTAACGTGGGTTATCGCCGGAATTAATTTTGCATTGCAGTTGTGAAAGTTGTGATGTCATTTTTTCGTGTGCAGAATAATATTCGAGCAGGGCAGTGTATCCCATCAAGATGCAGCACCTGACGCACTGTTCCTAATCAATATAAATACAATGAGATTTCTTCATTGATTTTGTGTGTCCACTGTAAGGAGGCACTACCAATGTGCAATTCGATGCATGATTTGAGTATTTTTGCATGAGACGGCTATTCTGCATTTTGTCGTCAGCATTGTAATGCAACTAAAGTGGAGATAAATCTAACAGTATTAAGAAGTTGGTGTAAACTGTAGAGATCACCAGTATTACCAAGATAAGTGCTCCAAAAGGTAACACCAGGGTGGATACCAGCAAATAACAGTAATAAGAACAAGAGTCACACAGCAGTTAAGAGAGAGAAAGAGAGAGAACGAGAGATAAAGGGAGAGAGATAAAGAGAGAGAGAGAGAGAAAGCAAGAGAGAGAGAGAGAGAGAGAGAAAGAAAATGAAAGAGTGAAAGAGTGAAAGAGAGAGAGAGAGAGAGAAAGAGAGGGAGAGAAAGAGAGGGAGAGAATGAGAGGGAGAGAAAGAGAGAGAGAGAAAGAGAGAGAGAAAAAGAAAGAGAGAGAGAAAGAGAGAGAGAGAGAGAGCAAGAGAGAGAGAGAGAAAGAGTGAGAGAAAGAGGGAGAGAAAGAGAGAGAGAGAGAAAAAGAGAGAAACTGTCGCCTCTGCGCATCCATGAGCAAATAATTACCTGGTGCCGGCGGAGTGTGCAGCAGTGGGTGTACTCTACATGCCGGTCAAAACACCGCCGATCTCAGATGTGTTGCTGAGTCCTGAATGGCGGAGATCACATCAGATACTCTGTCAATCTCAGATGTGTTGCTGAGTCCTGAGTCCTGAATGGCGGAGACCACATCAGATTATGCACGGATCTTACAGATGTCGCTGAGTCCTGAATGACGGAGACCCCATCAGCTTCTCCGCGGCCAGGCAGATCTCACAGATGTCCCTGAGTCGTCAATGGTGGAGACCACCTCAGGGTTTGGTGCCGCTAAGCCTGTGGAACTCAAGTTGGTGCCTCCTGATGGCCACATGAGTTTGGGGTAGCACTAACCCTATGCATAAGTAGTCAGTGCCAAGGGGATGGGAGGCCGCCGACGGCCATACAGCTGAGGTGCAACTAACCTTCTGCACAACTTTTCATTGACTCTTTATGGTTGAGGCCCGTGGAGCGTTCGCCAGCTAGTCAGCACCGGCAATAAAGAATGTGACGTTGTTGATGTATGGTCCCAGCGGGCCGTACTGGGTTCAATGTCTTGTCTTGATAAGGGCACCTGGTCATGACTTATGGTACAGTGAGTTAGTAGCACCTGAAGCACACAGCGTGTGCGCATCCTGCGATGACGAGTGGTCCCACCGGGCCGCACTGGGAGAAACATGTCTTGAGAACTGGACTGGGTCATCTTCAATCGCCACTGTATCTGAATTGTGAGTCCTGCTGTCCGCAGTGTAGATCGAAGGCAGTAGTTAGCATAGACATCGATGAAAGCTTTTTTTCACTTCTTCTTGACAAAATCCGAGTACAATTCTCTGTGCAATTAATAAATCAAGGCTGCATTAAAGTTGTGAACCCTGCTGTCCACAGTGTGGGTCGAAGGCAGTAGTCGGTAGAGACATAAGTCTGTGGTGCTGTGCCGCTGGGTTCGCAGGGGGCTTGAGTGGAGGAGGCCCTCGGTCATGGCAGCAGCCACGTGCAAGGGTGAGTGCCGCTGATCTGTAGAATCGTTGGTCTTCCCAGAAGTGAACCACGCCCAGGGTCTGGCCTCTTTATTCATACTCCTATGCTGGAGTGGCGTAAGTTGGACCAGCCCACTCCGCTTCCACTTCTAGGTGGGGACAACACAGCTACATGACTGAGATCTTCCCCACTGCCTGAGGTAACATGGCTGTGTCCACTGTGCACTACAGTACTAGTATCAATAGTATATCTCTGCATGGAGAGGTTTGTGGTTTGCATAGTGTAGTCTGTGCAGCACATCAGCGTTACACTTGGCAATGTGTGCATTATTATTGATGGGTGATTTGCCTTCTTCTTATATAGTTGGTTGCCACATCTCCCAACATTCAGCTATTGAGCGGCCAAGGTGCCATGGTATTTTGGGAAGGTCCATTGTCCTGTTTGGCGCTGCCTCGTTGGTAGTAGTTGGGGGTGGTCCGGGGAAGGTTGTGGTGGTGGTAGCGCTGGGTGTTGTGGCTTTGTTGGGTGTCAGAGGTGCATGATCAGTAGCTCTATCACGTGTTGGTCTTTAGATGTGGCTGTGAGTTGGGTCTAATTCACGCAGTAGATAGTCGACCTCCTTACACCAGTTAAAAGTTGATGTTAATTTGTTACTGGTAAGTCGGCTTTTTGATCGCATCGCAGATTTGGCTGGTTGTTGAAAATATGGGGAAGCGGTGTTTTCGTGTTTTTTTTGTACGAGAATGCCTACTTTGCATATCATTAGCGTTACTTGTTAATGTTAATATGGATTTGTTAAGCGCTCGTACGCCCGGGGGCTTCATGGCGCTGTAGAAAGGAACGCAAGGCACCGGTTAAAAGTAGAAATGAAGCAGCTCAGCAATATGCCTGAGAGAAGAGCCAGGTTTTCAGGGAGTGTCTAAAACTGAGGATATTGTCACTCAGCTTTAGTTGAAAGGGAAGAGAGTTCCAGAAGGCAGCTGCAAGATGGTCAAAGCAGCAACCTCCGAGGCGCTTCCTCTTGTAAGAAGGGACGATCAGAAGGGATTTATGGATGGACCGGAGATTGCAGGAAGGGTTGTATCTCTTGAATAAATCTCTAATAAATAGAGGGCCAGAGTCGTGCTGAGACTTGAATAGGATGCACCCGGCTTTAAAAGCTACTCGCTGCTCGACAGGCAGCCAGTGTAGCTGTTTCAAACCTAATCTAACAGACTGCCTTTTAGAAAGATTCAGAAGAAGTCTGGCTGCCTGGTTCTGAACCAGCTGGAGGCGTTTTAATTCTCCAGTTTGAAGCCCGAGATAGAGGCTGTTGGAAAAATCTAATCTGGACAGGACCAGGGAAATGACAATCTGTGTGAGGGCAGCCGTAGAGAAGAAGCAGGCAATTTTCTTAATTTTCTTCAGTTGGAAAAAGCTAGATGACACAACTGCTCCTACCTGTTTTTTCAGGGAGAGATCCTCGCTGATAAAGATTCCTAAGCTCTTAACTGAGGATGACTTAGAGGGAGGGGCTCCCATGCTAGATGGCCAAAAGCTAGGGTTCCAACTAAGTGCACTCTGTCCAGGCAAGACCAGTTCGGTCTTGCTTGGGTTAAGTTTCAAATGACTGCAGTTCATCCAACTCAGAATGTGAGACATGGTGTTTTGGAATTCTGCCACTGAGTCCTTGGTGTTTAAAGGGAAGATGAGCTGCAAATCATCTGCATAGTTGAAGATGGTAACTTTCGCTTTCCTAAGAGAATACAGAAGGGGGCGTAGGTATAAATTAAAAAGCAAAGGTGACAAAGAAGAGCCCTGAGGTACTCCACAGATGGTAGGTATAGTGGGAGCAGTGAAGGAACCCAGTCTAACAGATTGAGTGCGGCCAGTAATGAATGAGCGGATCCCGCTCAGCGCAGGGCCCCTGAGACCTGCCTGCTCGACACGGTCGACCAGGATGGTATAGTCAACCGTGTCGAACGCAGCCGTGGCGTTTGGGGCGATTTTGTTGGCGGACGGTATAGATGGAAGAGTGGTGAGATTTGCAATTTTCACCATGTTGAGAATGGGATGATACTTAAAAAACACAGAAAAAATAGATGTTTAATGAACATTATATTTAGAAATTAGCATTTAAAAAACCTTTGAAATTCACTAAAAAAACAATTCAGGTACTTTATAGTTAGAAATAAGTATTTAAAAAACCTTAGAAATTCACTGAAAAAAACATTTGTTTTACAGACGCTATAGCTAGGAATTAGCATTTAAAAAACCTTAGAAATTCACAGAAAGTTTTAGCTCAGGCACCTTCTAGTTAGTTGGACATTTCACTCATGCAAAACAATAGAAATTCCGCTATTATAGTTAGTTGAGCGAACTATAACTCTCACCCCCGCAATGCACTGCTCATGACGTTACATATTACATCATTCATGACATGGTCAGTGACATCACTGATGACATCTTCCGGATGACGGATTCCGCCTACCCAGTTGCTAGGAATTTCCAATCTGTTCACAATCAAAACCTAAACTATCTAAAATACTTTGTGATCGATGCCATAATCCCCAATAAGAAGGGAGGAGACAACGAAAAACGTCTAAGACAACTGGAGTCAAAGTATATTGTCATGCTTAACAGTAAGCACCCCGGGGGTTTGAACATAGGGGGAAGATTTGCGCAATTTCTTATAGTTGCCATTATATGTTCAGCTTACCCATAGGTATGTATTTGATCTAGAGCTTCTGTGTAAGCGGTGAACGTTAATCAATATGGTAGACTGGAATTCCGCAGGGTAGGCTGACACCTACCGATATGTATAATCAGAGTACATGATTTTCAAATGGATTTGTCCACATAATTCCTTATTTTCCTTTTTCTTATCAGTTGTTTTAGTACTGTCCAGTGTAGCCTGAATATGATAAAAATCATAATGTATAGAAGTTAAAGAATTAACTTGGGCATACAGATCCTTTTGTAATATTTATACTACACATTTACACTTCAGCACTTTGTTATTTTTTAACGCACAGCTTTACGGCTCTCATGGTATTTATATGAGAAACTCCGTTTTTAAGCCTTCACTTTTCAATTGGAGTGTCCCATTACCAACACTTGACCATCCACATGTTTCATAAATGTTGAGTTGGGCTTTTTTCTTGGTAAACACACAATTGGTGGACTACTGTGGAGCTATTTTGTTGGCTAATTTCTATACCTTTGGCCACATTATTACAACGCCCCACGTGTCTTAATCGAGTTCGAGTTATCGTTTACAAACATCCCACATTAGGTACCAAGGGATACAGTGTAATAATGGAGTTATAACTCGAATGACGATTTATTACATTCTCTGTTCTGAAAAACCCCAAATCACACTACCAAATTGATTTTCCATTGAAGAATGTAAATATATTTTGTTGTGTGGTTCCTAACGTATTTGTACGGACATTCACCCACTCACCATGAATCAATATGCAATAACATCTCGTTTTATATATAGATTGCATCGAGTCGATTGACAAACATGAAAATGAATTTATTTCCATTTTTTGTGTTCATATCGCAATGAAACATACAACACTAGCGCGCTGTGCATTTATGCATTTAATTGATACATTGTGCAAACATCCCCAAAAATGTGTTTAAATTGCATATGTATGTATTTGTACAATGTTTCTAACGGTATATTTATGTTTGGATTGTCAAGTGTGCCATAACGTTCTTCCTTTGCAAACATATTAATATTATTTGTGTTGTGATACGTTTCGATTTGACTACACTCGATGCAACAGATTTGATTTATTTGTGATATGGTCAAAGTGCACATTGTATTCCACCTTACACCACTACAAAATGGCGCCTGCAAATTGGGTTTGGTATGTGACTTTACATGTGAGTCCACCATCGATGTTTAGTTTTTGGTTTAGGCGCGAAATTCAAATGTGCACTTATTTTGTATATATGTGTGACCTCCACTTCACTCGCTCATCAGTGAGCAAGGACGTAAGTCCGAAACGCGTCTGATGACTGGCGCCACCTTCACCATTTGTTGGCAATAAATCTTTTTGCAAAGAAGTCTGGCTTGCGGTGATCATTTAAGGAGTCTGTGAACGTGATTGCTGGCTGACGGCTGACGGCTGCCGGCGGCAGCGTTTTGGATTTCATATATATATATATATATATATATATATATTACCTACTGGCGACCGCCAGTAGGTAGTTATAGTTAGGACCAAGTTTCCAAAGGAAGAGCATTTTTTGCTTTGCTTATAACTTTGGCGTCGTTTGATGAACCGTCATGAAATTTTCAAAACAATTTCTTTGTTCATATCAGCTCCTATGTTGAAACTTTGGGGTTGATTGGTCAAGGGGGAGGCCCCAAGATAAAAGGGCGGTCCCAAAACTTGTTTTCTCTATGTTCATTTCCATAGGAAACTTTAGACAAGGCTACAGGTCGAACGGGTGAACGGAATTACCCCAAATTTGGCAGGGAGAAGGGTCTTGCTCTAGAAAGCATGCTTTTGTTCATTTGGTGTAAATTCATTCAGTAGTCTTGGAGAAATAGCGAAATTTACAGATATCGATATTTGGGAATTCTGCCATCTGATTGGCTGAGGCGTTACGAGCACAAGCTTGCTGCTGATTGGCTGCGAGCGGTTGCAACTGGGAAGTGTTGGCCGCCATTTTGTGATTCTGTTGACGCGAGTAAGGGGAAAAAAGGGCAAAAAAAGTGGGAAAGAGGAGGGTAGGAGCACTGTAACCTCTGTGGGGTGTTTAGGGTGTGGTATAGAGGGGGGTGCGAAGCGAAGTATTCACCCTTACCGGTGGGAAAGTGGTGGGCTACGGAAATTAAGTGAGGTATTGCCTAGAGTCTGATGCTGCTAAGGTGAGCCGGTGCAGGACTCGGGGATTAAAGCGTGAGCCTGAATTGTATGTCTTATGCTATGAAGTCATGTGCCGTGGCCGCTGCACTACACTTGTGGAAGTAGTGTCAGCATGTGTTTATAACTACTAGGACAAACTACTGACCTCTACTGGTCTGAAAGTCCTGGGGTACGGAAAATATGTGAGGTACTGTCTAGAGTCTCATGCTGCTAAGCTGAGCTGCTGCCGGACCCGGGGATGAAAGAGTGCGTTCAAACTGTGCGTCATATGCTGTGAAGTCATGTGCTCTGGCCGCTGTGCCACATCTGTCCAAGTAGTGTCAGCATGTAGTTATAGCTATTCGGAGGAACTTTTGTTTCCAACATTATAACTTGTGTATGGTGCTTAGGGGGTGGTATACAGGAAGTGTGAAGGTGCATTTGGGCGTATCAAATGAATCTGGTATTTGTGAAGTGCAAACTACTCGCTCTTATGGGTGTGATGGCGCTGGGGGCGTAAGCTGAGATGCTAAAGGAGTTGGGGTAAAGTCACAGAACTACTGACCCCTACCGGTCCTTAAGTGCTAAGTGAGGTATTGCCTATAGTGTCATGCTAGTAAATGAGCTGCTGCTGGATTCGGGGATGAAACCATGAGCCCAGACTGTGTGTCCTATGCTGTGAAGTCATGTGCTCTGGGTGCTGTGCCACACCTGTCCAACTTGTATATGATGCTTAGGTGGTGTTGTATAGGAAGTGTGAAGGTCAATCAATACGGTATTTGTAAAGCACAAACTACTGACCCCTATGGGTGAGTAGAGACGGTGATCAAAGCGAGAGCTCTGTGCTGCAAAGTGAGATGGTGTGACCGCTGCGCCACAAATGTGTAAAGAACAAATTTTAGCGAGGGTCCAGGAGTTGCCGTTACCTGGCCCTAAAATAGCGAACCTAAGTTGTAAGTTATAGGGTGGCTCTAAAAAGAGCCCTTGTGTACGTTAGTTGGAGCTACATATAAGTGCGGACGCACAGCTTCAAGTTATCCAAGAAAACTCGATTTCCATGATCTGTGAAGTGTACTCCATCACTTCTGTAGATATCAGCAATATCAAATTGTATGTTGTTGTTGTAGATGGACCCCATTGTGTGGTCTCTGAGGTATGCAGACACAGCTTTGTTGACTTTCTTCCTAGATTTTTCAATCTGTGGACAAAATTGTTTTGACCATTTCCACTTCTGTCTTTGGCATATATTGGAATATACAAAGACAGCTTGAGGCAAAAGTAACATCAATTGTCCAAAGGTGTCCTTCATAAGCATTTCCAAACCTACCCCAGTCAATGTGCCTAGGTCGTTTCCACCACAATGCACAATCATGAGGTCAGGGTGTTGGAGATGCAAAAAGGTTTTAACCAAAGGCAACAATTGGTGCCACTTCAATCCTCTCTGTGGAAACCATTTAATGTCCACATTTTGTAACCCTAGGTCTAAGTCAATATGTTTCTGTTCTGCATACCTCTTGCACCAGAAAACATAGCTATGTCCAAAGATCCACACTAGCATTTTGAAGGGATGACTGAACGGTATGGAAAGATGTCTGCAGCTCATGCAGTTCCTATGTAGAATAAGAGATATGTTTAAAGATGGGGAACTCGTTTTTTTTTACACATACAAAATGATACCCGATTGGGAGATGAAAAGCATTGTGTTTTAAAAATCGGTGCACATTAGTTTTGTGGAAAAGCATGTTTGTGATTGGTTAAGAAAAAGCAGTTTGAACGTGGAGTACATATTATAGGATAAAATTTGCTCACCTCAACCAAACCTGCTACTTGCATTTGGAAGGCACTGTTCGAGCTTAAAACAATTGTGCACTTTTTACCTGCACATGCTGTTAAATGTTCGAGAAAATGTTGCAAAAAAATATCGATAGGTTTAAAAAAATTGATTAACTTTTAACCTGCACATGTTGTAGAATGTTCTAGATAGAATACGTTGCACTGCTGACTTCGATGTGAACATGAAAAAAACTTTATAGAAAATTTAAAAAACGAATAGAGAAAAGTTTTGAAACGTAAAAGAATCAAGGAAGTATTCTAATTTGTTTGCTCCTTGTATTTATGTGTGGAGGAACAAAATTATAGAAACAGCACCAGGAAGAGGAAGAAGCCGGGAGTGGGGGGACGGGGGAGAGATGGGCACAATGGCACACATGTACAATGAAGTACAGCACAAGTATAGACAAAGAATGCCAAAATGAAACACAAAAACAAGGAGCATAAGTCACACAACCTGGCAACATCACACCACTGAACGAGCATAGAAGTAAAAACCACGTTGCATTCATACAGGATGTATACAAAGGCCGGTCGTGGGTGTTGTGGAATGTGTGCGACCGTGGTCATCATGGATGAGATGCCCAGCACGTGGCACATGGGCGGGTTCACTTGTGTGTTACGTTGCCAAACAGCTGCTCCTCCCTCCCGCAAGTCCCCACACTTTTGTGCGGTGCACTGTTGTATCCCGTTCACTCATACGGCACAGCCTTGTAATGTCTATTCCGGCATTCAAACTACACCATGAGAGTGCCATTTGGTGGTGGTGTATCCCACTTTACAACATCGTCTGCTGCGGCCCTTGTGGCAGGCCACACCAGAACACAGACACACTTACCGCACTTCCTGCACACGGACATGTCAGAGACACCCCGTTTTCTTGCCGGATAGGCACACCCCTGCGCTGACCTGTGTACACCGGACCAGCACACGTGTGTTGTGCTTGCAGGAGGATGTCAGCATAGCTACATGTCCAGGGTCACTGCCACTGCTGAGGGGACATGGTAAGGTGTGCTGAAGACAGCTCACTGTGAGGCTGCAGGGCCCGTGCCCATCATGCTAACACAATAACCACACGGACACACTTGCTCAGATGCGGGTTTGGGTGCCATTGGTGGTCTTGGTGTTGTTGCGATGAGTCCTGTGGCCCTCATGGGTATCTCTGTATCATGCTCATTGACTCTATGGCACCTGTGGGTGTTCTGGTGTGGCTCTTGGCTGTTTTCCATTCATGCTGCAGGTAGATGTCCTGCTTAACACCAGCCGAAAGCAGGTGTAAAATTCCTGGTGGTAACGTGGGTTATCGCCGGAATTAATTTTGCATTGCAGTTGTGAAAGTTGTGATGTCATTTTTTCGTGTGCAGAATAATATTCGAGCAGGGCAGTGTATCCCATCAAGATGCAGCACCTGACGCACTGTTCCTAATCAATATAAATACAATGAGATTTCTTCATTGATTTTGTGTGTCCACTGTAAGGAGGCACTACCAATGTGCAATTCGATGCATGATTTGAGTATTTTTGCATGAGACGGCTATTCTGCATTTTGTCGTCAGCATTGTAATGCAACTAAAGTGGAGATAAATCTAACAGTATTAAGAAGTTGGTGTAAACTGTAGAGATCACCAGTATTACCAAGATAAGTGCTCCAAAAGGTAACACCAGGGTGGATACCAGCAAATAACAGTAATAAGAACAAGAGTCACACAGCAGTTAAGAGAGAGAAAGAGAGAGAACGAGAGATAAAGGGAGAGAGATAAAGAGAGAGAGAGAGAGAAAGCAAGAGAGAGAGAGAGAGAGAGAGAGAGAGAAAGAAAATGAAAGAGTGAAAGAGTGAAAGAGAGAGAGAGAGAGAGAAAGAGAGGGAGAGAAAGAGAGGGAGAGAATGAGAGGGAGAGAAAGAGAGAGAGAGAAAGAGAGAGAGAAAAAGAAAGAGAGAGAGAAAGAGAGAGAGAGAGAGAGCAAGAGAGAGAGAGAGAAAGAGTGAGAGAAAGAGGGAGAGAAAGAGAGAGAGAGAGAAAAAGAGAGAAACTGTCGCCTCTGCGCATCCATGAGCAAATAATTACCTGGTGCCGGCGGAGTGTGCAGCAGTGGGTGTACTCTACATGCCGGTCAAAACACCGCCGATCTCAGATGTGTTGCTGAGTCCTGAATGGCGGAGATCACATCAGATACTCTGTCAATCTCAGATGTGTTGCTGAGTCCTGAGTCCTGAATGGCGGAGACCACATCAGATTATGCACGGATCTTACAGATGTCGCTGAGTCCTGAATGACGGAGACCCCATCAGCTTCTCCGCGGCCAGGCAGATCTCACAGATGTCCCTGAGTCGTCAATGGTGGAGACCACCTCAGGGTTTGGTGCCGCTAAGCCTGTGGAACTCAAGTTGGTGCCTCCTGATGGCCACATGAGTTTGGGGTAGCACTAACCCTATGCATAAGTAGTCAGTGCCAAGGGGATGGGAGGCCGCCGACGGCCATACAGCTGAGGTGCAACTAACCTTCTGCACAACTTTTCATTGACTCTTTATGGTTGAGGCCCGTGGAGCGTTCGCCAGCTAGTCAGCACCGGCAATAAAGAATGTGACGTTGTTGATGTATGGTCCCAGCGGGCCGTACTGGGTTCAATGTCTTGTCTTGATAAGGGCACCTGGTCATGACTTATGGTACAGTGAGTTAGTAGCACCTGAAGCACACAGCGTGTGCGCATCCTGCGATGACGAGTGGTCCCACCGGGCCGCACTGGGAGAAACATGTCTTGAGAACTGGACTGGGTCATCTTCAATCGCCACTGTATCTGAATTGTGAGTCCTGCTGTCCGCAGTGTAGATCGAAGGCAGTAGTTAGCATAGACATCGATGAAAGCTTTTTTTCACTTCTTCTTGACAAAATCCGAGTACAATTCTCTGTGCAATTAATAAATCAAGGCTGCATTAAAGTTGTGAACCCTGCTGTCCACAGTGTGGGTCGAAGGCAGTAGTCGGTAGAGACATAAGTCTGTGGTGCTGTGCCGCTGGGTTCGCAGGGGGCTTGAGTGGAGGAGGCCCTCGGTCATGGCAGCAGCCACGTGCAAGGGTGAGTGCCGCTGATCTGTAGAATCGTTGGTCTTCCCAGAAGTGAACCACGCCCAGGGTCTGGCCTCTTTATTCATACTCCTATGCTGGAGTGGCGTAAGTTGGACCAGCCCACTCCGCTTCCACTTCTAGGTGGGGACAACACAGCTACATGACTGAGATCTTCCCCACTGCCTGAGGTAACATGGCTGTGTCCACTGTGCACTACAGTACTAGTATCAATAGTATATCTCTGCATGGAGAGGTTTGTGGTTTGCATAGTGTAGTCTGTGCAGCACATCAGCGTTACACTTGGCAATGTGTGCATTATTATTGATGGGTGATTTGCCTTCTTCTTATATAGTTGGTTGCCACATCTCCCAACATTCAGCTATTGAGCGGCCAAGGTGCCATGGTATTTTGGGAAGGTCCATTGTCCTGTTTTGCGCTGCCTCGTTGGTAGTAGTTGGGGGTGGTCCGGGGAAGGTTGTGGTGGTGGTAGCGCTGGGTGTTGTGGCTTTGTTGGGTGTCAGAGGTGCATGATCAGTAGCTCTATCACGTGTTGGTCTTTAGATGTGGCTGTGAGTTGGGTCTAATTCACGCAGTAGATAGTCGACCTCCTTACACCAGTTAAAAGTTGATGTTAATTTGTTACTGGTAAGTCGGCTTTTTGATCGCATCGCAGATTTGGCTGGTTGTTGAAAATATGGGGAAGCGGTGTTTTCGTGTTTTTTTTGTACGAGAATGCCTACTTTGCATATCATTAGCGTTACTTGTTAATGTTAATATGGATTTGTTAAGCGCTCGTACGCCCGGGGGCTTCATGGCGCTGTAGAAAGGAACGCAAGGCACCGGTTAAAAGTAGAAATGAAGCAGCTCAGCAATATGCCTGAGAGAAGAGCCAGGTTTTCAGGGAGTGTCTAAAACTGAGGATATTGTCACTCAGCTTTAGTTGAAAGGGAAGAGAGTTCCAGAAGGCAGCTGCAAGATGGTCAAAGCAGCAACCTCCGAGGCGCTTCCTCTTGTAAGAAGGGACGATCAGAAGGGATTTATGGATGGACCGGAGATTGCAGGAAGGGTTGTATCTCTTGAATAAATCTCTAATAAATAGAGGGCCAGAGTCGTGCTGAGACTTGAATAGGATGCACCCGGCTTTAAAAGCTACTCGCTGCTCGACAGGCAGCCAGTGTAGCTGTTTCAAACCTAATCTAACAGACTGCCTTTTAGAAAGATTCAGAAGAAGTCTGGCTGCCTGGTTCTGAACCAGCTGGAGGCGTTTTAATTCTCCAGTTTGAAGCCCGAGATAGAGGCTGTTGGAACAATCTAATCTGGACAGGACCAGGGAAATGACAATCTGTGTGAGGGCAGCCGTAGAGAAGAAGCAGGCAATTTTCTTAATTTTCTTCAGTTGGAAAAAGCTAGATGACACAACTGCTCCTACCTGTTTTTTCAGGGAGAGATCCTCGCTGATAAAGATTCCTAAGCTCTTAACTGAGGATGACTTAGAGGGAGGGGCTCCCATGCTAGATGGCCAAAAGCTAGGGTTCCAACTAAGTGCACTCTGTCCAGGCAAGACCAGTTCGGTCTTGCTTGGGTTAAGTTTCAAATGACTGCAGTTCATCCAACTCAGAATGTGAGACATGGTGTTTTGGAATTCTGCCACTGAGTCCTTGGTGTTTAAAGGGAAGATGAGCTGCAAATCATCTGCATAGTTGAAGATGGTAACTTTCGCTTTCCTAAGAGAATACAGAAGGGGGCGTAGGTATAAATTAAAAAGCAAAGGTGACAAAGAAGAGCCCTGAGGTACTCCACAGATGGTAGGTATAGTGGGAGCAGTGAAGGAACCCAGTCTAACAGATTGAGTGCGGCCAGTAATGAATGAGCGGATCCAGCTCAGCGCAGGGCCCCTGAGACCTGCCTGCTCGACACGGTCGACCAGGATGGTATAGTCAACCGTGTCGAACGCAGCCGTGGCGTTTGGGGCGATTTTGTTGGCGGACGGTATAGATGGAAGAGTGGTGAGACTTGCAATTTTCACCATGTTGAGAATGGGATGATACTTAAAAAACACAGAAAAAATAGATGTTTAATGAACATTATATTTAGAAATTAGCATTTAAAAAACCTTTGAAATTCACTAAAAAAACAATTCAGGTACTTTATAGTTAGAAATAAGTATTTAAAAAACCTTAGAAATTCACTGAAAAAAACATTTGTTTTACAGACGCTATAGCTAGGAATTAGCATTTAAAAAACCTTAGAAATTCACAGAAAGTTTTAGCTCAGGCACCTTCTAGTTAGTTGGACATTTCACTCATGCAAAACAATAGAAATTCCGCTATTATAGTTAGTTGAGCGAACTATAACTCTCACCCCCGCAATGCACTGCTCATGACGTTACATATTACATCATTCATGACATGGTCAGTGACATCACTGATGACATCTCAAATGACATCACTGATGACATCATCCACGTGACAATCTGATGCACCTCATCAGACCTTAATATAACACTTGATACACCCACTCAAAAATACAGACTATATTTTTCGAAACTATGAACACACCAATACCAGTTAGTACATATCCACTCACTAATTCCTAGGTCTACACACACATCGATTAATTCACCTATACAGTCACTCATACAGTCAGCCATCAATACAGCATTATCATATCCAGTCACATATCTTTACAGACACTGCCTCTCATTCATAGACTTATTCACACACCTAGGCAGTAACAAATAGTTTCTTACCTGTCGGTGTTGTTTTGCACCTTGAAGATCTTTCTGGATTCACTATGCTGTGCATTATTCCGCGATCTAGTGGTTCGGTCCGGAATCGTAGTATTTTTTTTTTTTCGTAGCCCAGGTGGGCGTCGACGTCTCACCATTTGGTGTCCTTCCTCTGAAGTCCGCACGCTTCCTGCGGAAGCTCCCACCTTTGGGTGCCATCTTCGGATTCTTTTTTTCTTGTTTTTGTGTCATGTTTGTTCATCCTCTTCCAATCTTTTCCAAGTTCTTTCTTAATTTAAAGGAACTCCAGATTTGTCTCTTTAAGACTCTGATTGTTTGTTGTATTTCTATTTTTCTCCTCTTCCTGGCTCGATATTCTAGCGGAGGTGGGTGTGTTCGCTAGTGAATCCAGAAAGATCTTCAAGCTGCAAAACAACACCGACAGGTAAGAAACTATTCGTTTTGCAGCATGAATCTTTCTGGATTCACTATGCTGTGCATAGACTTTGTAGTGGTTTGTTATGTTTGTGGCGGCTGGGTGGAAGATGAGAGTTGGTTGTTGAATATATGTTGAAGCACTTTTTGTCCTACTTGTGCTTCCTTGTTCATTTGTATATCCATGCAGTAGTGCTTATTGAAAGTGTGCACTGAAGCCCATGTTGCCGCCAGGCATATGTCTTGCATCGGTGTGTTAGCCAGGAAGGCTATTGTTGCTCTCTTTTCCTTGTAGAGTTGGCTTGTGCCCCTCCTAGTAGTTCTTGACCTGCCTGTTTGTGGCAGAATTGTATAGTTTGTGTGATCCATCGTGCGATGGTGCCCTTAGTCACTGGTCTTCCCAGGAAACTGCTTGCGAAGGACACAAAGAACTGCTTTGTTTTCCTGCGCTCTTTGGTTCTTTCAATGCATTACTGCCCTTCTAGCGTCCAGTGTGCAGTGCTCTCTCCACGCTTGTGGGTGGTTTCTGAAAGAAACTTGGTATCTGTATTGTGTGGTTCATGTGAAACCTTGACACCACCTTTGGCATACAGTGTGGGTCCGCTCTCATTACCACCCTGTCATTGTGTATTTGAATGTAGGGTTCCTGTAGTGTCAGCGCTTGTAGCTCGCTTACCCTGCGTAGCAAGGTGATTGCTACTAGTAAGGCTGTCTTCATTGTGATCATTTGTAGTGAGGCCTTGTGGATAGGTTCAAAAGGCGCTTTCATAAGCTCCGTTAGGACTAAATTAAGGTTCCATGCCGCTGGCGGCATCCTTTTGGGTGCGGGGGGGGATGTAGAGGGGGAGTGATCCTTTTAGCCTCTTCCAGGAATCTCTTTACTACTTGGGATATAAAGAAGCTCTTTCCTGTCTCCCCTCGCTGCTGGATGTACTCTCAGCGAGGTAGAACTTAAGTTTGTTTTTAGCAGGTGTGTTAAATATTTTAGCACAGTTGATTCCTTGGTAATTTTCTTGTGTAGTCCTTTCCTTATGCACCATTGCATGAATCTTTTCCATTTTGCCACATAGCACCTCCCTGTGGTAGGTATCCTTGCCTCATGTAGTATCCACAGTGTGCTCTCTAGGAATTTTCGGTGTGCAAACTCTACATCTTCAGGAGCCATGCAGCTAAGCAGAGGCTCTCTGGCTGAAGTGCCTCCCCGTTTTGCATGGCGAGCAAGTCTTTTCTTTTTGAGAACTTGTGAGGTGGTCCCTGCTCCATCTCCACTATTTGCGAGAACCAGGACGTCCTGGGCCACTGTGGTGCCACCAGAATCAGTGTCATGTTGCTGGTTCTGCATTTGCGGAGAACCCTGTGTATCAGTGGTATCGGGGGAAAAGCGTAGGCAAATCTTTTCGACCAGTTTATCCATAGGGCATTCCCCTGGGATTGTTCCCCTGGTTGCCTGGATGTAAAGTATTGGCATTTTGCATTCTGGTGTGTTGCAAATAGGTCTATTTTTGGTGTCCCCCACTTCCTGAAAAGCTTTTGTGTTTCCAGTGCATTGAGCTCCCACTCGTGGGATGCCGAGGTCTGTCTGCTGAGCCTATCTGCCTCCACGTTGTCCTTTCCTGGTAGGTGTATTGCCAGGAGGTCTATTTCTAGTGGGATGGCCCATCCCCATATCTCATGCGCTAGGTTGGATAGTGCAACTGATTGTGTTCCTCCCTGTTTGTTGATGTAGAACATCGTTGTTGTGTTGTCGGTTTGTATCAACACTCTCTGCTTGTACAGTTGTTTCTGGAAGGCCTTCCCAGCAAGGAAAACGGTCTTTAGGTCCAGGTAGTTGATGTGCCTGATCGCATCTATTGGAGTCCACAGACCCCTCACCTTGAGATGCTTCATGTGTGCTCCCCATCCCCTTGGGATGCGTCTGTGGTGATGGTCACTGTTGGGTTTGGTGGTGTTAAAGGCTTCCCCTTTGTTATATTCTCCTTGTTCCACCACAATATCTCCTCTTGCACAGCCTGTGTTACAACCACTAGATCTTCCAAACTCTCTGCAGCCCGTGACCATTGTTGTTGGAGCCATTACTGGAATGGTCCCATGTGGGGTCGAAGGTTCGGGATCTTGCTCGCTGTCCTCACTGTCAGAGCTCGCCCCTTCTAGTATTGACTTGTCTCCTTCAGCAGGGCAAGCGTTCTCTTGTTGCTGGGTAACACCTTGCACTGTATGGTGTTGATCTGTGCGCCTAGGAAGATCTTCACCTGTTCTGGTTCCATTGAGAATTCCCCCAGTGGATTGAGAATCCCAGTCACCGTCTATGTGACCCGCTGTGCATGTAATTGACATTGTTTGTAGGAGCTTCCCTTTATTAGCCAGTCGTCGAGGTAGGGGTATACATGAATCCCTTCCCTTCGTAGGTGCGCTGCTACTGCTGTGAGGCATTTTGTGAAGCCCCTTGGTGCGGATTTTAGTCCAAAGGCCATGGCTGTAAACTGGTAGTGCACTTTGTCGATGGCAAATCTCAGTAGATGTTTGTGCTGTCAGTTCATGGGAATGTGTAAGTAGGCATCTTTTAGGTCCAAGGGTGGACATAAAGTCTCCGTCCATTATCTGAGGACTAACCTCTTGTACGGATGTCATCTTGCACTTTTGAGTTCTTATGTAAATGTTTAGGAACCATAGGTTCAGGATGGGTCTTAACGTTTCGTCCACCTTTAGTACAAGGAAATAGTTTGAGTACACTCCCTTGTTTCTTTGAAAGGTACAGTTTCTATCGCCTCCTTCTGGAGGAGTTCTTGAGCTTCCTGTTGGAGCAACACAAGTTCTTTTGCTGAGCGCGCCTTTCTTTTTGGTTTACTGTTTTGAGGCTTCTTTTCCACTTCTATACAGTATCAGAACTGTATGATGTTTAGTATCCATTTGTCTGTTATTTTCTTCCAATCCTGGAAGAAGTGTTTTAGTCTGCCTCCTATTGGTGTTACATGTTTGTTGATCCCTGATTTGAGTGCGTGTAAAACTTTTCTGCTTACTTTGTTGTGCCCCCTCCCCTAGATGTGTTGCGTGGGTGGGCACCTTTGGTGGAGCGAAGTCACTTTGAGGTGGGCTGCTGGCCCCTCTTTTTGTTTGTCCTCGTCCATTCACCCTCCTGCAAAAGGACTGGCCCCTGGGCTGGTATTGCCAGGTTTGCTGCTGCTGACTTTGCTGCATTTGGTTGCTGCCCTAGTAGGTCTGCTGGAATTTCTGATGTGAGGTTCCTGGCTGGTTTCCCCCTCTTCCATTTGGTCTCCGTGTCGGGGTGCCCCCTTCTCATTCCTCTGAACTGCAGCGCCCCCATGGACCTTGCAGTTTTGTTTTCCTTCATGAGCTGCGTCAGTTTCTCATCTACTGGCGCTCTGAACAGTGTTTCTCCATTGAAGAGTGTGTTCAGGCTATTATTCTGGACTTCGGGCTTGAATCCTGAGATCCTCTGCCAGACATGCCTTCTCTCTGTTACCCCGATCATCATGATCCTGCTGGATGTGTCTGCCACATCCAGGGCTAATTTGAGGCATGAGTTTGCAATGTTCTTGCCTTCCTCCACCAGGTGTGTTGCTCTCTGTTGGTATTGTTCAGGGAGGTGTTGAGTAGCTGTCCAACCTCCTCCCAATGCTGGTATGTATGCCCGTTGAGCAGGGCATTAGAGTTGGCAATGCGCCAGTGGATTGCTGCATTCCTCTCTACTTTTCTTCCAGTGAGGTCTATCCTCTTACTTTTCTTGTCTGGAGGTGGGCCTGAGTTTGTGGGAATGTTGGCCCTCTTTCTGGCTGTTGCTGCATTGATGGAGTCAGCCGTGACGGATCCCTGGATGTATGGTGGGTCATTAGAGGAATGTTTATACTTCTTCTCGGTCCTAGGTGTGACAGACCTGCAGCTTGCTGGTTCCTTGAAAGCTTTTCTTCCCTGGTCCAGGACACTGGGGAGCATGGGGAGAAATTGGCCTCTAGTTTGAGTGGGGAGCAGGGTCTCTAAGAGGAAGCAGGCTTTTGGTTTCTCTTCTTCCAGTTTTACCCCATATGTTGCTGCCGCATTTCTGATGACCATATTGCATATACCAATGTCATCTGGCGGCGAAGGCCTCGAGGGATATGTCTCTACAGCCTCTTCCGGCGTCAAGATCCTGCCAATCCAGGTCCTGCACTACAGAGGATGCCAATCCCAAACGTGTTTGCTGATCTTCCTCGCCTTCTTCCTCATAATAATACAGGCCTTCTTCCTCTCGGTGTTCCTGGGGCTCTTCGGCATCGAACTCCTCTTAGTCCTCGACGATGTTGTCGGCTTCGACGGGATGGTGAACCTTTTCATCCGTTCGTCGAATTCCTTTTGCCTTTGCAGGATACTGTGCATTTCGGCCTCGAGCCTTCTCCTCTTTCTCTACATCTCAGCCGCCAGTTCGGCGTTGAGGGTTTCGGCCGATCTCTTTGCTGTCAACGTCGAAGCTGCCTTCGGGTCTTTTTCCTTCGGCGTCGAGCGCGCCTTTTCAGGGACGTGCTTCGACGACCTAGGCTTGTCTTGCATTTTCCCCGACTGGGAGTCCTTTTTGAAGGATCCGCTGGGCTGTTTGTCCCTGGATGCAGCTGCGTCCGACTAATGTTTCGACAGCAGTGCTTCTTTCGAGGACTTTGATTCTGTTTTTCTAGAGTCTGACTCTGATTTTAGAGAGTCTGTCAGGGTCTTTGGGGTCGACGTCTCTTACCTCCTTTGTGGTTTTCATATTAGTCTCTACGACTGTGTAGTCATCAGGTCCCTTGGCGATGCTGTCCTCTTCCCCACTGTAGAGGCCCAAGTCCCGGAGTGACGGAGGTTGACCTTGGCCTTGCATGTTGTAGTTGGCTCTCCTCTGTCTTTCTCTTATCCTGAGTGTTTTCAGGGTAAAAGCCGAGCAGGCGTTGCAATCCTTGCTCTCATGGTCGACCGGCAGGCAGAGGTTGCAAACCGGGTGCTGGTCCTTCTGCGCGTATTTGTGGTGGCAATTACAGCAGAATTTAAAGGGTGTTTTGTCTATTCCTGCGCTCAGGGGGGCCCCTGTATGCGCATTCTCCGTTAGACGTCAAAGTCTTCGATATTCTCCTCCTTCTTCGTCATACCGGTTCAGTGGTCTTGATTGCGAGATGTATTCTCCAATTTTTTCTGTGGTTTTCTGTCTCTTTCTTCTCCCTTTCTGCAAAATATCTGGAACCTCTCGGTGACGATCCAGACCCAACGGTGGAAAATAGAATCTGAAGATGCCGCCCAAAGGTGGGAGATTTCGCAGGAAGCGTGCCGATGTCACTGGAAGTCAAATTAGTGAAGGGATGCACACCCAATTTTATTTGCCTTGTATTCTTCAAGTTATTCATTCCTTTGTTTTGTTTGCGTGCAGAACGGTTATTTGGCCTGCCCCATTGCCGTTAGAAAAATCAACTTGTTTAGGATGGAGCTACATCCAGCCCCATAAAGCCATTTGCACAGCGTCATGCCGCCCCTGGCGTGCATGTTTTTTCGAAGGTTATTTAACCATTTATCAGTAGTATTCCAAATGTTTCTTCAAGTTTTTAACTTCTTTTAAATCATTTTCACCTTGCTTTATCCAAATCCACAAAACCGATTAATATGCCAATTTCCAGTTTTCTACTATTCTAACTGTGCCGATCCTGGCCTCTTGTAAGAATATGAATAATGCGGTGTTCATCACAGGCAGTTTTTATTTCATCATAAAACCCAATGCATTTCGGGCCTTTTGGGGCCCTTCTTCGGGGGTCACTACAATTAATAATAGAAAAATCGGCATGAACACCAATATTCTTAAGTACATGTATACTTGCAATAAAATTTCATCGATATTGCGCTTTTTTTCGAGTCATTTGTTATACGCACATTGCATTTTACTTTATATATCCCCCCTTGTGATACATTCATAGTACACCCATCTTTCGATTATGTCTTTCAACCGCTGTAACTCTCCATTCCTACATCACTTTTGACACTTCCCAGGTGGTCCCACTCGCTTTCTCACCCTTCGCTCGAGGAAGAAAGGCGTGGACCGCAGGTTTTAATATTGATCACAGCAGGTACGGAGTAAAGTTGGGTGGAAGAGAGGTTTTTTGATCTAATAGGTAGAAGTAAAAAATGAGTTACTTTGCCGTCTAAACCCGATGTAGAACAGGCCTGTTTCACAATCTTTTACAAACCTTCACAACAGCGGGAATTTGCAGCCAGCACGCGTAGAGTAAGGGAGGTTTCACACGTGAACTAGAGGGTTGGGAGATGGTTATAGCGAAGGGTGAGAAAGCGAGTGGGACCACCTGGGAAGTGTCAAAAGTGATGTAGGAATGGAGAGTTACAGCGGTTGAAAGACATAATCGAAAGATGGGTGTACTATGAATGTATCACAAGGGGGAATGTATAAAGTAAAATGCAATGTGCGTATAACAAATGACTCGAAAAAAAGCGCAATATTGATGAAATTTTATTGCAAGTATACATGTACTTAAGAATATTGGTGTTAATGTCGATTTTTCTATTATTAATTGTAGTGACCCCCGAAGAAGGGCCCCAAAAGGCCCGAAATGCATTGGGTTTTATGATGAAATAAAAACTGCCTGTGATGAACACCGCATTATTCATATTCTTACAAGAGGCCAGGATCGGCACAGTTAGAATAGTAGAAAACTGGAAATTGGCATATTAATCGGTTTTGTGGATTTGGATAAAGCAAGATGAAAATGATTTAAAAGAAGTTAAAAACTTGAAGAAACATTTGGAATACTACTGATAAATGGTTAAATAACCTTCGAAAAAACATGCCGCCAGGGGCGGCATGACGCTGTGCAAATGGCTTTATGGGGCTGGATGTAGCTCCATCCTAAACAAGTTCACGATGTCACTGGAAGGACACCAAATGGTGAGACGTTGACACCCACCTGGGCTAAGAAAAAAAAAAGAAAAAATACTATGATTCCGGACCTAACCACTAGACCGTGGAATAATGCACAGCATAGTGAATCCTGAAAGATTAACGCTGCAAAATGGAAATAATGAATCACACTTTTATTTACTCACCTGTACAGTTATACACATACCACCTCACTTATTTAAACATATAGTAACAAATACTTTCACTCGAATACAACAACTAATACAAGCACACACAGACCCATACAGGCACTCTCACAATCATTCACTCTCACATATAGTCATTTATACAGTCCAACACTCACATATACTGCCTTTGACATATGCAGTTACTCACACATGTACCACTGAGGCATCCATTCACTCACCAAGACATCCATACACAAACTCACCCAGCCATACAGCTGTTCACAGATACAGACTTGAACACATATATTCAGTGAATTATCCACTCACACATTTATGCACGGAGTGATACCCCACACAGACACTCAGGCACAGATACTCAGACAAGGAATCATTAGCCCATATAGATCCTCATTTAGCTGGTAACCAAACCAAGCAACAGCTTACACACTATCTGACAACCTAAACTGTGTGAAAATCTGTATCAGTCGCTAACACCTGCATTAAGTAAGACACAATTAATCACTCACTTATACAGTCAGTCACACACCTACTTAATCATGCATCCTGACTCTTATACACCCATTCATTCTTAAATACACCTTGGCATATATATAAAACATGTTTACATTTTATAGAAGCACAGTCACTGGATGATGTCATCAGTGATGTCATTTGAGTTGTCATCAGTGATGTCACTGACCATGTCGTGAATGATGTAATATGTGATGTCATCAGCAGTGCATTGCGGCGGCACGAGTTATAGTTAGCTCAACTAACTATAACAGCGGAATTTTTATCGTTTTGTATGAGTGAAATGTCCAACGAACTATAACGTCCCGGAAACCGATGTTTTTTTCTGTGAATATATATATATTTTTAAAAAGTATATATATATATTTTTTTTTTTTTAAAGCATTTACAAATAGAAAACACTGGGAAAAAAACAATGTTGGATCAAATGATCCCTACTTGTCTAACTTTAGTGTAAATACATCCGTGGTTAATGCTGTTTCATTGAGCAAATGAAGAAGTTAATTACCTTTGGTAACTCCCGTCTTGTAGACTCCTTACCGTAGACTATTCCCCAGGAATAAGACTGGATCTGCACATTTTTTAGCAGTACCCCTGTGTACCGGTAGGTGGCGTGGGATGGCTATGCACTAACCCCTTCAGCGCTGTGCGAATTCCGCTGCGTTGCTGAAGGTTCTAAAGAACCAATGGAACCATGACGGAATGATTCCGTCATAAGCACAGACCAACCGACGCTCATGACGAAACCGTTCCGTCATGAGCATGGAAGGGGTTAACAGTGCTGTCCGAGCCAGATGCGACATGCGCAGTACCTATATAAGCAGCACCCGATTGTATCTCTATGCAGAGCACTAACCATTATGAGATGGCCCATTTCTGCACAGACTTGCCCCTTCTTAGCTCCAGAATATCCTACGAAGAATGGAACATCCACTCAGCACTCAATGGTACAACTAAGGTATACTACACTCCTTTTGTGTCCGGGCAGTGAAGGGTGAGGCGGAGGAAAGGTGGCAATAGTTTGACGTACATGAAAGAGTATCACTACCTTCAGATGGAAGAAAGGAGGCAAGTATTCGAAGTAACAGCTTGTCTGAGTAAAAGGTGCTATAAGGAGGTTGCGCACAGAGTGCCTGCAGTTCACTGACCCTCCTGGTTGAAGTTATAGCCACTAGGAAAGCAGTCTTTATGGTTGAAAACCGCAGTGGGCAGTTGTGCAGAAGCTCAAAAAGCAGACATCAGAAAGTCAGAACTAAGTTTAAGCCCCACAAGGGCAAGATGAAGGGCCTGGGAGAAAAACTTTTTTAAAGACCTTTAAGGAATCTAGTCACAATAGGTCACTTGAACAAATAAGGTTGGTCCGACAACCGCAAAAATGCTGAAATGGCTGATCTAGCCCTTAACTGTGTCCAGAGCAGAACCTTATTGGGCCAGACAGAACAAATCGTAAAATCTGAGAAATGGTACGGAGAGTAGGTCTAAGATCTTGGATGCACATCATGCTACAAATTCGTTCCAGCAGTAGGGGGTATATAGTCTTGGTGGAGGGACGCCAAGCTGCCAGAATAACATCACAGACTTTGGGAGGAAGGTCGAAAGATGACAACTGTCGCCTCTCAACCTCTATGCATGAAGGCAGAGGGTGCGCAGGTTTGGGTGCAGGACCCTTCCTTGTTGCTGCAATAGAAGATCCTTCTGCAGAGGTAGCCTGACCTGAGGACCGGTGTTCAGGCTCAATAGCTGAGAATACCAGACTCTCCATACCCATTCCAGAGCCACAAGAATAACTTGGGATGGTCATTCCTGATTTTCTTAAAAATTCTGGGCAGGAGTGTGTAGGAAGCCGAAATCTGACTATATGATCAGAACACCTCCGATACCGGCCATCCACGGGGTACGGTTACAGAGGGTTTGAAGCAGGTACCGAGCAGGTGCCTGGTGACGAGGGCGTGAGTCTTTTTTCCACATCTCCCATCAGCTAAGTAATTTACGCTAGTTGCTTCTATTGAGTATTTTTGTTTCCCCGTAAGGTGTGGCAATTTCACCACCACCCCCCTCCCATGACCCATGGTGTGATATTTTCTCACCCCACAAGTGAGAATTCTTAACGAAGCGACTGTGCATCTGTTTATAGCTGGTATTAACACCACTTCTGACGCACTGGCCTTTTCGGGTCCATCGATCGATAGACCACCACCAAGTATTTAATTTAAAGCTTCAGAAGCATGCAGGTGTTTTTTTTTTTAATAATCCTATATTCTACACAATGTTGATCGCACATTATGCAATATTAAGCACACACTAGCCACAGTCTAACCACCCAGGCCAGGCAGGATCATAAGGTATTTGTTAAAAGAGTACAGTTAACTGCACAACCTGAGCACTAAAAACATCTAGAGCACGGGATACAGTTAATATGCTTAACAGAGAAATTAGATACTAATGGTCTGTCTTGTCTTCTCTTTATGTGTGTTATTGTCTTCTTTCTTTGCAGGTGCACTGGTTCCTCGAACTTGAGGTAACCTTGAAAAGGAGTATTATTTCTGTGCACTTTTTTACTTTTTCACTCACAGGTCCTCAGGTCAGGGTGGGCCTTAGCGCGCCTATACCGCAGAGGTTTAGTGCATTTTGGTCCTGACTAATGGCAGGTAAATTTACACCACTATTGGCAGAAACATGTTGACCTGACCCCACCCAGGAGGAAGTTGCCAAACAATTTTTTTGGCCTACTTCCGACACTTTGTTTTTAATATGTCTGATTGATCGCCAAATTAAAATTTCTTTTTTTACGATACAGTTCTGACATTTTTAAACTTTAAAAACACTATCACCAACTCACGTCACAAATAAACCAGCTCCACATTAAATCTGGGGACGAAGCACACCGGGGAGGCACTCGGCCTCTCCCAGTGGGGCCCTATGATGAAGCATGTCACCAACTAGTGGTGAGTGAGGGCTTTTTATACAAACCTAATTGGTTTTATACCCGCTTTTTCCCATGCTCTCTAAAGTTGTGATCACAGTCATTACACTCTTTTGTTGTTCAAAATATATGACTGGGGAATAAGAGTGTAGTCCTTACATTTTTCCCTCCTTCTCCCTTTGATGATTGAAATTTAGCAGCGTACAGCTGTGAGAGTTGAATAGAGGCAGAATAATCTCTTATTTCTATCCACTTTGGGCTTTAGAAAAGAACCCTTTCTTTCCCTTTATCTAATCTACACCATGGCGAACCTTGCGCTCACATACTAGGAATCAGAGGTTGATGCTATTCTGGCCGACCTATCACTTTTTGCCCATACCACAGAATGGGATAAATTAACAGAACAAAAACGTGACAGGATTCGGATTATCCTTCACAGGACCATACTAAAAGAATACCTCTGTACTAACACTACACCTAGAGGTCTTCTTGTCACCAATGCGCCCCGTATCTTCCTAAATGATGCAACTTTTCGCAAAGAATGGGCCATGATAGCGTGGGCCATGATAGCGTGGCACTGCACATGCGATTGGCTAGTGCCCTACGCCTATCGGAAGCCTTGATGGTGGAAGTTCAACAAACCGAAACACACTTCAAAACCACAATAACAGGATACAAGAAAAAACTGGAAGCAATTAACAAAGAACTAACAGAGTACAAAGACAACTTGATGCAATCTAAGGTGACAAAATTTCAGAAAGATCAAAAGAAATTTGAATTTAACAAAGTCTATCTATACGCCGACCCAAGCTATACACCACCTATTAAGAATAACAACAACTCTTATTATTCAGAAGGCAATTCATCAAACAGCAGTGGGTCAAGCGAAGGAAGCTATCGACAGACGAAGGAGAGAAGCAAGGGGCAGACCTGGATATCACAACCAAAAGCCAAACTGGACCCCTTTCCCCACACCAGGTGGCGGACCCCAACCTTTCCATTTTCAACAACCACTGGTTCCGCTGATGGGCTGGAACCCGGCATACATGCAACCCCACCACTTCCAAAATCAATACTAGCCGCCTTTTTTAGAGAGAGGCCGGACAGGAAGAGGGAAGAGAAGAGGGACCTACCAGGTGTTGTGGGAAACGGAGGACCCAGTGGGCAACCATACCCGCAGCAAGACACCATTACCAGGCACCAGCGCTCAGGTAGTCTAGTAACCAACCTCTCTAACAGAGAAATGACCCCTGTAGAAATACAGAGCCTTGAAAAGCGTCTAGGTTTCGTCCCTATGGCTAAACCAGACAAATTTAAACTGCACTGTGAACTAACTGACTTTTTCAGGAAATTGAAACTAAAGGCCTTCTTTGAAGGCAAAGACGATACCTTTTCTAACAGTCAGAAAGGCGATACAGGCCTCAGACTAAAATCAGAATTCACCCCCCCCCTAACTCACACAGTACCTGCGACAATAACAGCGTTTGAACAGGCAGTTTTCATGGATATGGAAACTTGTCAGGAACCAACAAGCTTTAAATATTTCAGTGCAGCTGAATACAGAGCTCTCCAGGATCTCCAAAATGATAAAGATATCACACTGAAGCCAGCAGACAAAGGAGGGGGCATAGTCATTCAAAACACCGTAGACTATGAAAAAATCTGCCTAGCCCTCCTGAATGACAGGAAGAACTATACCCCTCTGACTAGAGACCCAACATCTGAGCTCAGGACACGCATCACCAATCTGGTCAAAGGAGCTGAAGACAACGGATACATCTCAAAACACAAAGCAGATTTCCCGATTGTGGGGGATAGTGTAATACCATATTTTTACACATTACCAAAAACACATAAACCCCCCCCCCCCCGTCCCCCTCGCCCCAGCCAGGAAGACCAATCGTCTCAGGCATTGGTTCACTTCTGGAACCGCTGTCCCGTTTCTGTGACTACTTCCTAAAACCAATCATTCAAAACACTCCGACATATCTGAAAGATACCAAGAGTCTTCTGCAACTCTTACAGGATGTCACTTTTGAAGAAGGTTCGGTGATATTGGTAACCCTTGACATAGAAAGTCTATACTCTAGCATTCCCCATTCCCCAGAATGACACCATCAGGGTCCCGGGAGTAGCTCTAGACTCTGTCTTATGGGAATATCAAACACCTAAGGAATTTATTGTGGACTGCGCTACTCTGGCCCTTAAAGATAATTCTTTTGAATATAAAGGTAACCTCTACCTCAAATGTACGGGCACTTCCATGGGCAGTACATTTGCCCAGAGTGTGGCGGGCCTCTATGTCTATGACTTTGAGGCAAAGCATATCCTGCCCTTGAACAGCCCTTTTGCCTCCTCCATAGCTTTATGGAGGAGGTACATTGACAATGTCCTGCTGATTTGGAAGGGCGGAGACTCTCTTTTGGAGGATTTTCTACAATGGATCAACACCCTGGATTTGAATTTGAAATTCACCCCTACCAAGAGCCAACTGGAAGTGATTTTCTTGGATGTAGTGATTACCATCAAAGGCACAGGTTTAATAACAAAAACACATTACAAACCCACTGCCAAAAACAACCTCCTGGAATTCTCCAGCTTTCATCCACGGCCACTCAGGGAAACTTAACGTATGGCCAGTACTTGAGGATCAGGCGTAATTGCAGTGATATAAAAGACTTCCGTGAACAATCTACTGATTTAACAACCAGACTACAAACAAGAGGTTACCCGGATAGGATCCTGAACAAAGGATACAAAAGAGCCCGCAATCAACCCCGCGAAGCCTTACTGGAATGCAACATGAGAAAACCTCAAGATATCCCCCTTACCTGTGTAACCACATACAGTACTCTAACGCTCGTAACAGTTTTGCTTGCCTGCATTTTGGAGGAGTTCGTTTTGCCAGGGATTGCAAGGACCAGCAGCCCATTTACACCGCAGCTGTGTCCTCTTCCCTCATTGATCCCGCCCTCTGCCTGGACCTTAAATACTGCTCCAGCCCCCGCGGATGCCGCTCGTAACAGTTTTGCTTGCCTGCATTTTGGAGCTTAAAGACTGCTTGCGGCCCCCGCTCTGCGGGAGCCGCTCGTAACAGTTTTGCTTGCCTGCATTTTGGAGTTCGTTTTGCCAGGGACTGCCAGGACCAGCAGCCCATTTACACCGCAGTGTCCTCTTCCCTCATTGATCCCGCCCTCTGCCTGGACCTTAAATACTGCTCCAGCCCCCGCGGATGCCGCTCGTAACAGTTTTGCTTGCCTGCATTTTGGAGGAGTTTGTTTTGCCAGGGAGTGCGAAGACAAGCAGCCCATTTACACAGCAGCTGTGTCCTCTTCCCTCATTGATCCCGCCCTCTGCTTGCACGTATTTATTTGATTACTCCTCAAGCTGCGCTGGCGCGCGCCGGGCAAAGCCAGGGCCAAGGGCGGGCCCGTTTTAGCCCGTTCTAGACCGAGAGAGACCGGACCGGGCCACCCCTCTTGTGTTGGCTCCAGCGCACATACTTATTACCTGGGATTGCCGTAAGTACTTTTGTAGCTGAAGGCCTCAAGCAATAGCATGGCTGCACGTGAAATGAGGAGTGAAACATTGGGTGCTAAGGGTAACCTAACAGGAACCTTGGATAATTTCATAACAAGAGCAAATTCAGTTATCGATCAGGGGATAACTCTGATGGAGCGCCGGGTGTCGCAAGATCTCGCAATGGCTAAGCGCTCCTCAATGGGACATTTTGCAAATGTCCGGTCACCAGAGCGCGATAGTCGTGATAACATAATACTCGCCCCAGTAAATGTACATACTCCATCTGCATTGCATGAGGATGAGCATACCTCACCAATTGTCCGCTCACAAACACCCGAGGACTTGTTGATTACTAACGCTCCAATCCTGGCTAAATCTCCAGAGAAATTACCAACCCAACACCTCGGGAAAGACAGGAGGGCGCTATATCAAAGAGAAAGCGCGCAGTCACGATTAACTCTGGGGGAAGGAAGTCTAAACTCCCAAAAGGGTTGGCTGACAGTGATATTACATTGAAAGATAAGGGGTGCAGGTGATTGGTTCCCAGTAATGTATCACCTCAGGAGAAGGATAGAGAGGGGTGGGTATGGGCAACCGAGCCCCCAGAGTTCTCTACCGACCCACAATAGGTTCAGCAGCTTGGAAATGGTGGACTGACTACAGCATAGCAAAAGGGATACTCCGTGCCTCATTCAATTTAGGAACTCTGACAAATTTAGCGGAGTGGTGGAGCTGTGTAATACCGGCCCACTTAGTCCTCCTGCAGATCCCTATATACACATACAGGGGCTTAATACGGAAATGGGTATTGATGGATCGGGGAGCATAGTGCCCCCTCATATAGTGCCCTCCACTTACGTAACTTCGGTTGTTGAAGTGCCACTGGGAAGTGTTTCCTCTTCAAAACCTGTTACAACACTGAAGTTAATAACAGTATTATCATGGAATGTGGCGGGCATATCGAATAAACTAAACTGCACAGAGTGGGGATCCTTGGTGGACCAAATTGATATTTGCCTCTTCCAAGAGACTTGGGCTAGGGACGAACACTCTAGAGTGGGTTTTGCCACATTCCAGTGGAGAAGTGTGGCTCAATGGTGAGAGCGGCAGACCCTGATGCAGAGGTCTAGCCCGGGACCAGGGTTCAATTCCCGCCTTGGCGGGTCTTGGGCTCAATTTCCGCGGACCTGATAATTCTCGCCTCGGTGCCTATTCTAATCATGGGTCCCACTCTGCAACTCTGGGCAATAGCTTGCTTAATCTCCACAACGGCCCCAACAACGCTAGGATGCCTGGCTTCACCTTGGGGGTGCCCAGGAGTGGACACTTCACAGGGAAAAGCCAGGAAGGGTTCCACAGCGGTATGCGTACAAGCGCCTGAGATACCCCTTCGGGGGCCGATTCGGTGCGCTATACAAATACTACTACATTTACATTTAAACATGTCCCCGCCAGGTGGGGAGGGAAAGGATGACCATCAGGTGGTCTTTCCATTTGGGTCGCTACCCACTTGGGTTGTACAGTAGAGAACATGGCCACATATTCCGAAGATGTACAGTGCATAATTTTGAAATGGCCAAATTCTTTCAAACTATCTATTGTGAATCTATATCTGCGCCCAGTTAGTTTGGCTTTTCGAATCGGCCACTATTGATGATTTATCTCATTTTTTCTGAGCACAGTGCCCAGTGACTGCCATCTTCTGGTGGCTGGAGATGTGAACTGTCACAATGAGCCTCTCCAAGGAATGAGTGAGGGTGCTCTTATGGGCGAGGATGATTTTTGGGCTATTCCATCTTGCCAAACTCCACGTCCCAAGTCATGGTCTCCCTTAGCGGTTCAGATCATGGCCCTTGCATTAAATAATTCTCTAAGGGCCTGTAATGGACGTACATCGTCCGACACCCCATCGATGTGTAGTTTTAATAAAAGGGGTCACGAATCCCGCCTGGATTACATCATGGTGGAGACAAGGTTGTGGTCTAAGGTTATTGACTTTAGAGTAATCCCTAGGTTTGATAGCGACCACAATGCACCATGGCTGGAGATGGCCTTCCCAGGGCCAAAGGAATTTTTAACACCAGAGACGTACGATCCTGGTGAAGGGATGACACTTTCAAATAACAGACATAGGGTAAAGTGGGGTAAAATAGTGAAATCCCAAAATGAACTTGCTAAACTGTATAATCTAGTTCTCCCCCGACTTCTGGAAATTGATACCTTAATTACTCAGCGGTTACCCCCAGATCCCAATGGGGAATTGCAGCATATCCACCTGGACTTGGTTTCTGACCTGGCAGAGGTTTTTAATCCCCAAGTTCCCTCTAGGAAGAAGAGAGCACCAGTTTCATCTTGGTAAAATTCAGCTTGCAGAAAGGCTAAATCCGAGCTGATTATGGCAGTAAAGTCTGGGACTAATAAACCCAAAATCCGTGATTTAAGACTACATTACAAAGAAGTGATAGCTCATGCAAAGAGTGAATGGGACCTGGATAAGTGGGCCAACCTAACCTCTGCCCTGGACTCTAGGGATGCACGTAGATTTTGGTCACTAGTTAATAGAAGCTCGGGGGTACCAAAATCAGCAATAGAGCCTAATATTGATGCATTAGTGTGGGAATCACATTTCAAAGCCTTATACTCAGATGAACTGGTTGAGAACAGTATGGCGGCACCTGTACTTTTGAATGCTCAGGATGAGGCCCTAGAGTTCACCTTGGGGGAGGTGTCTCGCGCAATAGGGAAACTTGCAGTGGGTAAGGCTTCGGGACTTGATAAACTCCCTGGCCACCTTTTTAGGCATCAACCACGGATTTGGGGTCCTTACCTGCTCATTCTTTTTAATGCAATTTTGAGAGGCATGGAAGTCCCCTGTACTTGGCTGGGAGCAGAGATAGTCCCGATTTATAAGAAGGGTTCTCCTCTGCTCCCAGCCAACTACAGGCCCATAAGTGTTATTGAATATCCCGCAAAAAACATTTGCGCGGCTTATCCTCGACCAACTGCTGGCTTGGATGGAGGAACATGATGTTCTAAGTCCCTTCCAGGCGGGGTTCAGGAGGAACATGTCCACCACGGACCAGATATTTCGCCTGATCCTTTTGTATTAGAAAACGGCAAACATCGAGGGTGGCAGCCTCTTCATGGTGTTTGTGGACCTCCGGTCCGCATTTGACCTAGTGCCACGGGGAAAACTGTGGGGGGGTTCTCCAGGATTTGGGTGTTCCGCCCAAATATTGAATGTGTTGATTAGGCTTCATGATAGGAATTTTGCCCAGGTTAGATGTGGGAGGAATGGGGCATTGTCGCGAAGGTTCCCAGTCGCAAGAGGGGTGAGACAGGGCTGTGTCTTGGCACTGACCCGGTTTTGCCTCTACGTAAACGGTGTAATTTCACACCTGGACAGTGTCCCCAACAATGACGCGCCAAGGTTGGCAGGAAGGAGGGTCCCGGCGATTATGTTCGCCGATGATACCCTCCTGCTTTCCAAGTCCCCTATGGGGATCCAACGGATACTGGATGGCTTTGGGGACTTCTGTCGGTGCAGTGGACTCAAGATAAATGCAGATAAAACAAAATTCATGATATTTAATCCCCCGGCATCTACTAGAGCTAATCTGACCCTGGACAGTGTGAGCTTGGAAAGGGTCACAACATTTCAGTTTCTTGGGGTCACACTGCATGAAAATCTCTCCTGGCGACCTCAACAAGTGAAATCCGAACTGAAATTATCACAGTTGGCGGGCGGTATATTTAAAGTGTCAAATACATCGACGCTTAAGCCAGTGAGCCCAGCCCTGGAGATTTATAAGACCCAAGCAAGGACTGCGGCTCTTTATGGTGGGGAGCTCTGGGGTCATTCATTCGGGACGCAAATCACTAAGATAGAATCAAAATTTATTAGAAGGTTGCGGACTCTTCCCCAAAGCACCCGCTACTCCCCCTAAGGTTAGATCTGGGATTGTTACCTATACAAGATGAGCTAGCATTAAAGCCACTTAGGTTTTGGCGTAGGCTATGGTTAACAATAGATCTGTTAAACTATAGAGAAGAGCTGAAGCAGATATTAAGTTACAATAGAGTAGGCAAAATTCCATGGCTGGCGTTTATAAAGCATGAACTCATAAGTCTAGGTTTGACTGATATGTGGAGCGATCCGGAAAGGGGTTGCTCCGAGGTATCACGCAAATTTCTCACCAGGATTTACAAGGAAAAAAACTGAACTCTGTAGTCTGTGCCCCTAATCCTGGCACTCTGACTAATTCCTTTTTAGTTTTCAAAAATTCTTACTTGTTTGAGGATTTTATGGATGTTGTTTTCCCGATTTTAGCAAGGAAACTTTTTATTCAATGGAGATACAGGACTTTACCACTTAAAGCTTTTACCAGCAAATGGTCAGTCTCCACTAATAAGTCCTGTCCAGGATGTAGCTATGACGTAGAGGATGAACATTATGTCATCCTCTTATGTCCAGTCTACACTAAATCCAGGAAGTACTGGCTGGTACCACTTTGCAGAAATTTAGGCTTTAAAAACTGTTCATATGCTTTTAGGATCCTAAAGAGTAACACATCAAGTTTTATTGTATACGCACTTTCTAAGTATTTGTTAGCTATGTGGTCCAAGAGATGCCAATTAATTGATATTAAATACTGAGGTTTTAAATATTCTGACCTTTTTATGCATTATGATTAATATGTGTATAATGAATTTCATGGTGTCTATTTTATGAATTTTATATTCTAAAATCTGCCTAGCCCTCCTGAATGACAGGAAGAACTATACCCCTCTGACTAGAGACCCAACATCTGAGCTCAGGACACGCATCACAAATCTGGTCAAAGGAGCTGAAGACAACAAATACATCTCAAAACACAAAACAGATTTCCTGATTGTGGGGGATAGTGTAATACCATATTTTTACAGATTACCAAAAACACATAAACCCCCCCTCACCCCCCGCCAGGAAGACTAATCGTCTCAGGCATTGGTTCACTTCTGGAACCGCTGTCCCGTTTCTGCAACTACTTCCTAAAACCAATCATTCAAAACACTCCGACATATCTGAAAGATACCAAGAATCTTCTGCAACTCTTACAGGATGTCACTTTTGAAGAAGGTTCGGTGATATTGGTAACCCTTGACATAGAAAGTCTATACGCTAGCATTCCCCATTCCCCAGAATGACACCATCAGGGTCCTGGGAGTAGCTCTAGACTCTGTCTTATGGGAATATCAAACACCTAAGGAATTTATTGTGGACTGCGCTACTCTGGCCCTTAAAGATAATTCTTTTGAATATAAAGGTAACCTCTACCTCCAATGTACGGGCACTTCCATGGGCAGTACATTTGCCCCAAGTGTGGCGGGCCTCTATGTCTAGGACTTTGAGGCAAAGCACATCCTGCCCTTGAACAGCCCTTTTGCCTCCTCCATAGCTTTATGGAGGAGGTACATTGACAATGTCCTCCTGATTTGGAAGAGTGGAGACTCTCTTTTGGAGGATTTTCTACAATGGATCAACACCCTGGATTTGAATTTGAAATTCACCCATACCAAGAGCCAACTGGAAGTGATTTTCTTGGATGTAGTGATTACCATCAAAGGCACAGGTTTAATAACAAAAACACATTACAAACCCACTGCCAAAAACAACCTCCTGGAATTCTCCAGCTTTCATCCACGGCCACTCAGGGAAACTTAACGTATGGCCAGTACTTGAGGATCAGGCATAATTGCAGTGATATAAAAGACTTCCGTGAACAATCTACTGATTTAACAACCAGACTACAAACAAGAGTTTACCCGGATAGGATCCTGAACAAAGGATACAAAAGAGCCCGCAATCAACCCCGCAAAGCCTTACTGGAAGACAACATGAGGGAACCCCAGGATATCCCCCTTACCTGTGTAACCCCATACAGTACTCTAACGCTATGAAGAAATCTATTAATAAAAACTGGAGGATTATCACAAGTACGAATAGGACGTGGCAGAAACCATTATTCTCCTTTAAAAAGGGAAAGCGTTCTGTAACGGGCACTTGGGGCCTACCCAAAGTGACAGGCCATTTCCCGTGCTCTAATTGTAGTGTTTGCCACTTAACTAATCATACAAAATCTCTAGATTTGGAACCAGGGAAAATGTGGACGCAAAGTGCCCACACAAACTGTAATTCTACAAATGTAGTTTACCTTATCACCTGCCCCTGCCAACTAAGGCATATCGGAATGACTACTCGCAAGATCAAGCAAAGAATCGGCGAACATAGGAGCAACATTTGATGCCACCGAATAACGACTAAGATGAGTGAACACTTCATCCAGATGAATCATACCACGAATGATTTTAAGTGGACTATCATCGAGCAAATATGTACCGATAAAGACATTCCACACAGGCTATTTGAGAAAGAGCAGAGATGGGTCTACCGGCTTGGGTGTCAGAGGTGCATGATCAGTAGCTCTATCACGTGTTGGTCTTTAGATGTGGCTGTGAGCTGGGTCTAATTCACGCAGTAGATAGTTGACCTCCTTACACCAGTTAAAGGTTGATGTTAATTTGTTACTGGTAAGACGGCTTATCGTCTGCTTTTTGGATCGCATCGCAGATTTGGCTGGTTGTTGAAAATATGGGGAAGTGGTGTTTTCGTGTTTTTTTTTGCATGGGAATGCCTACTTTGCATATCTTTAGCGTTACTTGTGGCTCTCGTTTGTGGCGATTTTGTTGGCGGACGGTATCGATGGAAGAGTGGTGAGATTTGCAGTTTTCACCATGTTGAGAATGGGATGATAATTAAAAAACACAGAAAAAATAGATGTTTAATGAACATTATATTTAGAAATTAGCATTTAAAAAACCTTTGAAATTCACTAAAAAAACAATTCAGGTACGTTATAGTTGGAAATAAGCATTTAAAAAACCGTAGAAATTCACTGAAAAAACCAATGGTTTTACAGACGTTATAGCTAGGAATTAGCATTTAAAAAACCTTAGAAATTCAGAGAAAAAACATAGGTTTTAGCTCAGGGACATTCTGGTTAGTTGGACATTTCACTCATACAAAACAATAGAAATTCCGCTATTATAGTTAGTTGAGCGAACTATAACTCGCACCCCAGCAATGCACTGCTCATGACGTCACATATTACATAATTCATGACATGGTCAGTGACATTACTGATGACATCATCCACGTGACAATCTGATGCACCTCATCAGACCTTCATATAACACTTGATACACCCACTCTAAAATACAGACTATATTTTTCGAAACTATGAACACACCAATACCAGCTAGTACATATCGCCTCACTAATTCCTAGGTCTACACACACATCAATTAATTCACCTATACAGTCACTCATACAGTCAGCCATCAATACAGCATTATCATATCCAGTCACATATCTATACAGACACTGCCTCTCATTCATAGAGTTATTCACACACCTAGGCAGTAACAAATAGTTTCTTACCTGTCGGTGTTGTTTTGCAACGTGAAGATCTTTCTGGATTCACTATTAAGCATGGGCGGAAAATCCGTTACGCTCGCGGATTTTGCAGATTTTCGGTAAATTCGCAATCCGCGAGATCCGCGAATTTCCAGCAAAATCCGCAAATTCGCACGCAGCGGATTTTTTGCTGCGTGCGGTGTAAGTTCGCAATTGCGAACTGGTACAAAACCCTCGCGAACTGGCAGAAATCCTTGCGAACTGGCAGAAATGCTTGCGAACACAAAAAAAGCATTCAGCAGGTTCAAAAGTTCAAACTCATCATTAGTAACCATTCCCTGTAGTGCTTCCTGACAAGGGCCCCTCCAGAGTTGAGTTGCTAGTTGCAACAATTATATGACCCTGCTCTGACCCTCACAGCAGGCTCATAGAATAGCTACAAGTAGGCCACAAAGGTCCTGGAAAAAAAGATTGCACTGCAACAGAAAGCAAATTACAGATAAGGAAGCAGGTGCCAGACTGGAATTTTTAAACAGTGACACATTAATAAATCAACCCCAAATTAATTCATGTCAGTTGAAGCAGGCAGGTGTGCTTGCTTTTCCCCCCCATAATCTACAGTGATGATGAACCAGAGGGTGGCATTGATGCACCAGAGGATGGCATGGGTAAAACAGAGGGTGCAGGGGTGAAACAGAGGGTTCTGGGAACCTGTGATGATGAACCAGACGTAGAAACAACATACTCGTGACCGTTGCGAGCCGACATGTAAGTTCGCAATTGCGAACTGGTACAAAACCCTCGCGAACTGGCAGAAATCCTTGCGAACTGGCAGAAATCCTTGCGAACACAAAAAAAGCATTCAGCAGGTTCAAAAGTTCAAACTCATCATTAGTAACCATTCCCTGTAGTGCTTCCTGACAAGGGCCCCTCCAGAGTTAAGTTGCTAGTTGCAACAATTGTATGACCCTGCTCTGACCCTCACAGCAGGCTCATAGAATAGCTACAAGCAGGCCACAAAGGTCCTGGAAAAAAAAATTGCACTGCAACAGAAAGCAAATTACAGATATGGAAGCAGGTGCCAGACTGGAATTTTAAAACAGTGACACATTAATAAATCAACCCCAAATTAATTCATGTCAGTTGAAGCAGGCAGGTGTGCTTGCTTCCCCCCCCATAATCTACAGTGATGATGAACCAGAGGGTGGCATTGATGCACCAGAGGATGGCATGGGTAAAACAGAGGGTGGCAGGGGTGAAACAGAGGGTTCTGGGAACCTGTGATGATGAATCAGACGTAGAAACAACATAATCGTGACCGTTGCGAGCCGACATGTAAGTTCGCAATTGCGAACTGGTACAAAACCCTCGCGAACTGGCAGAAATCCTTGCGAACTGGCAGAAATCCTTGCGAACACAAAAAAAAATCCGCAAATTCGTGAGAATTCGCGGATTTTGCGGATTGCGAGTTCGCAAATTCGCAAAATTCGCGAACGCCAGATTCGCAAAATTCGCCCATGCTTATTCACTATGCTGTGCATTATTCCGCGGTCTAGTGGTTAGGTCCGGAATTGTAGTATTTTTTCTGTGGTTTTTTTTCCGTAGCCCAGTTGGGCGTCGACGTCCCACCATTTGGTGTCCTTCCTCTGAAGTCCGCACGCTTCCTGCGGAAGCTCCCACCTTTGGGCGCCAGCTTCGGATTATTTTTTTCTTGTTTTTGTGTCATGTTTGTTCATCCTCTTCCAATCTTTTCCAAGTCCTTTCTTAATTTAAAGTAACTCCAGATTTGTCTCTTTAAGACTCTGATTGTATGCTGTATTTGTATTTTTCTCCTCTTCCTGGCTCATTTTTCTGGCGGAGGTGGGTGTGTTCGCTAGTGAATCCAGAAAGATCTTCAAGCTGAAAAACAACACCGACAGGTAAGAAACTATTCGTTTTGCAGCATGAATCTTTCTGGATTCACTATGCTGTGCATAGACTTTGTAGTTGTTTGTTATGTTTGTGGCGGCTGGGTGGAAGATGAGAGTTGGTTGTTGAATATATGTTGAAGCACTTTTTGTCCTACTTGTGCTTCCTTGTGCATTTGTATATCCATGCAGTAGTGCTTATTGAAAGTGTGCACTGAAGCCCATGTTGCCGCCAGACATATGTCTTGAATCGGTGTGTTAGCCAGGAAGGCTATTGTTGCTCTCTTTTCCTTGTAGAGTTGGCTTGTGCCCCTCCTAGTAGTTCTTGACCTGCCTGTTTGTGGCAGAATTGTATAGTTTGTGTGATCCATCGTGCGATGGTGCCCTTAGTCACTGGTCTTCCCAGGAAACTGCTTGCGAAGGACACAAAGAACTGCTTTGTTTTCCTGCGCTCTTTGGTTCTTTCAATGCATTACTACCCTTCTAGCGTCCAGTGTGCAGTGCTCTCTCCACGCTTGTGGGTGGTTTCTGAAAGAAACTTGGTATCTGTATTGTGTGGTTCATGTGAAACCTTGACACCACCTTTGGCATACAGTGTGGGTCCGTTCTCATTACCACCCTGTCATTGTGTATTTGAATGTAGGGTTCCTGTAGTGTCAGCACTTGTAGCTCGCTTACCCTGCGTAGCAAGGTGATTGCTACTAGTAAGGCTGTCTTCATTGTGAGCATTTGTAGTGAGGCCTTATGGATAGGTTCAAAAGGCGCTTTCATAAGCTCCGGTAGGAATAAATTAAGGTTCCATGCCGGTGGCGGCATCCTTTTGGGGGCAGGGGGAGTGCGGGGGGGGGGGAGTGATCCTTTTATTTAATTTTCTTGTGTAGTCCTTTCCTTATGCACCATTGCGTGAATCTTTTCCATTTTGTCACATACAACCTCCATGTGGTAGGTGTCCTTGCCTCATGTAGTACTCACAGTGTTCTCTCTAGGAATTTTCGGTGTGCAAACTCTACATCTTCAGGAGCCATGCAGCTAGGCAGAGTGTCTCTGGCTCTGGGTGAAGTACCTCCCCGTTTTGCATGGCGAGCAAGTCTTTTCTTTTTGAGAACTTGTGAGGTGGTCGCTGCGCCATCTCCACTATTTGCGAGAACCAGGACGTCCTGGGCCACTGTGGTGCCACCAGAATCAGTGTCATGTTGTTGGTTCTGCATTTGGGGAGTACCCTGTGTATCAGTGGTATCGGGGGAAAAGCCTAGGCAAATCTTTTCGACCAGCTTATCCATAGGGCATTCCCCTGGGATTGTTCCCCTGGTTGCCTGGATGTAAAGTATTGGCATTTTGCATTCTGGTGTGTTGCAAATAGGTCTATGTTTGGTGTCCCCCACTTCCTGAAAAGCTTTTGCGTTTCCTGTGCATTGAGCTCCCACTCGTGGGATGCGGACGTCTGTCTGCTGAGCCTATCTGCCTCCACGTTGTCCTTTCCTGGTAGGTGTATTGCCAGGAGGTCTATTTCTAGTGGGATGGCCCATCTCCATATCTCCTGCGCTAGGTTGGATAGTGCAACTGATTGTGTTCCTCCCTGTATGTTGATGTAGAACATCGTTGTTGTGTTGTCGGTTTGTATCAACACTCTCTGCTTGTACAGTTGTTTCTGGAAGGCCTTCCCGGCAAGGAACACGGTCTTTAGGTCCAGGTAGTTGATGTGCCTGATCGCATCTATTGGAGTCCACAGACCCCTCACCTTGAGCTGCTTCATGTGTGCGCCCCATCCCCTTGGGATGCGTCTGTGGTGATGGTCACTGTTGGGTTTGGTGGTGTTAAAGGCTTCCCCTTTGTTATGTTCTCCTTGTTCCACCACGATATCTCCTCTTGCACTGCGTGCGTTACAACTACTAGATCTTCCAAACTCCCTATAGCCTGTGACCATTGTTGTTGGAGCCATTCCTGGAATGGTCTCATGTGGGGTCGTATGTTCAGGATCTTGCTCGCTGTCCTCACTGTCAGAGCTCGCCCCTTCTAGTATTGACTTGTCTCCTTCAGCAGGGCAAGCATTCTCTTGTTGCTGGGGAACACCTTGCACTGTATGGTGTTGATCTGTGCGCCTAGGAAGATATTCACCTGTTCTGGTTCCATTGAGGATTCCCCCAGTGGATTGAGAATCCCAGTCACCTTCTATGTGACCCGCTGTGCATGGAATTGACATTGTTTGTAGGAGCTTCCCTTTATTAGCCAGTCGTCGAGGTAGGGGTATACATGAATCCCTTCCCTTCGTAGGTGCGCTGCTACTGCTGCGAGGCATTTTGTGAAGATCCTTGGTGCAGATTTTAGTCCAAAGTCCATGGCTGTAAACTGGTAGTGCGCTTTGTCGACGGCAAATCTCAGTAGATGTTTGTGCTGTCAGTTCATGGGAATGTGTAAGTAGGCATCTTTTAGGTCTATGGTGGACATAAAGTCTCCGTCCCTTATCTGAGGACTAACCTCTTGTAGGGATGTCATCTTGAACTTTTGAGTTCTTATGTATTTATATATTTATTTATTTTAATTTAGTGTATTTTGTATAGCGCTCGGCTACCCCAACGGGGTGTCCCGGCGCTCCTGTGTGGAAGTGTACTGATTTTGGCTCTGATGGAATTTAGCAGAATAGAAATGATTTCAGGGCTTTTCGGAATGGGAGCTCTTCTTGGATCAGTCGAATGGAAAGAGGGAGTTTTTTCCAGAGGGTGGTGGCACTTGAAATGTTCTGCCTCCAGAGCGTACTTTTTTAAATCTGGGGATGACGAGGAATTTTTTGGAACTGGAGCGGAGGAGTCTGGTGTTACTGTAGGGACGAAGGCAGGAGGAAAGGTATGCAAAACCCTTACCCCTAACAGCTCGATGGGCCAGAGTTAAGGCCTTGAATTCTGCTCTTTGTTGAATTAGAAGCCAATGAAGACGTCGTCTATGAGGGGCGATGTGCTCACGCAAGGAGATGCCGCAGACCAGTCGGGCTGCGGCATTTTGAACCATCTGAAGTCGATGGCGGAGGCCAGAGGAGAGTCCAATATAGAGGCCGTTGGCGTAATCCAGGTGGGACGTAATCAATGCTTGGATGATTGTTCTTCTAGTGTTGTTGGGTAAAAAATTAATGAATTTTTTGATCATCCTGATTTTGGAGAAGCATGCAGCAGACACAATCTGAACTTGTTTATGAAATGAGAGGCTGGTGTCCCAACTAACCCCAAGGTTTTTCACAGGTTCTTTGGGTAAGGGGGGTGTGCTTAGTTCATGGGGCCAGCAAAGATTGGAGTCAAGAGGGGAGGGTTGGTGGAAGAAGAGGCATTAAGCCGAAGGAAGTGTCATCCATCCAACGGGCTATGTTGTTGAGACAGTTCTTTAGGGGGTCGAAGGTGGACTGATTAGGGTTATTGTAAGCAAACAAAAGCTGAATGTCAGCGTAAGAAGAAGCTTTTATACCTGATTGGGCAATGATCTCAGTCAAAGGAGATAAGTAGACATTGAATAAGAGGGGGCTTAGTGAGGAGCCCTGTGGGACTCCCCACTTAACCGGGCGACTGTCCGAAGTGAAGGGAGGGGTGAATACCGCCTGAGTCCGGTTTTTTAAAAAGGAGGTAAGCCATTCCAATGCCTTACCTTGAATTCCCTTGGATCGAAGTCGGTCAAGAAGGACTGGGTGGGAGACAGTGTCGAATGCTGCCGACAAGTCAAGAGGCACCAACACCGCTCTGGACCCCTCATCCAGTCTCCATCTCACGGAATCGGCCATTTCTATTAAAGCCGACTCAGTACTGTAGCCGGTTCTAAACCGGTGTTGT
Source organism: Lissotriton vulgaris (assembly GCF_964263255.1). NCBI lineage: Eukaryota > Metazoa > Chordata > Amphibia > Caudata > Salamandridae > Lissotriton > Lissotriton vulgaris. The sequence continues at coordinate 418,748,742 of NC_141687.1, forward strand.
GAATCATGAAAAGCGCCGTTGGATTCAAGAAAGTTAGCAAGTTGCTGATGGGCTAGTTTTTCGAGCACTTTGGCAGGTGCGGGTAATAGCAAAATTGGCCTATAATTGGACGGTTCATTGGGGTCGGCATTGGGCTTTTTAAGGATGGGGACCAGTCTGGCGTGCTTCCAGGAATCAGGGAAAATGCCTGTCCGGAAGGAGTCGTTCCAAATCTCGTTAAGAATTGGGTTAAGAAGAGGAGCCAGGAATTTATAGTGTTTGGCCAGCCAAGGGTCTGTAGGTGACCCTGATCTGCATTTTGATAATTCTGTCAAAGAGCATTCAAGAGTGATTTCCGCAAAGTTGGTGAAGACAGGGGCGGAGACTAAATTGACTGAGCAGTTATCAGTGGACCCTAGGAAGTTGTTATGTGGGAAGGGGTCATATATGGTGGCAATTATGTCTTCAAAGTAGTCCGAGAGGCGGTTGCAAAGAGATTGGGACACTGGCGATTGTCGTTTGAGGGCCATAGGATCGGTAAAGGCTCTAACAGTATTGAAGATTTCCCTGAGGAACCTTGTGCCCGGTTAATTTTCTCCTCCAAGTATGTTCTCTTGTGGTCGATTATCCTCTTCCTATAATCTTTAAGGGCTGATTAGTAAATAAGTTTACTGTCAGGGGAGCATTATTGTCTCCAGCGTCTCTCCAAAATTTTACAGGCTGATTTGCATTTGCGCAAATCATCAGAGTACCAAGGTGCAGAGGGGGCAGCTCGGAAAGTTTTAATGGGTTTGATAGGAGCAATTATATTTATGGCAGAAGAGATTCTGTTATTTAAATCAGTTAACCTAGAGTCTAGGTCTGAGGTTTCTGTTAGGACGGCCGAGGTGAGATGGGCTGCTACGCTATCGAGGGTAATCTTACTCCAATTGTGGCCTACTGTTTTGCCCGGGAGTCTAGGTCTGTCCTGGTGATGAAGACGGATGGAAAAGGAATGAAGAAATGATCCGACCAGATCACTGGATAGGGTTCACTGATGCAGATATCTGCCAGATTGGAGCAGATCAGGTCAAGGGTGTTTCCGGCCTTATGGGTCGGATTAGAGACCAATTGATTTAGACCACCATCAGAGAGGGTGGACAAAAAGTTTAAATTGGTGTGATCGTGAACATTATCCACATGGAGGTTAAAATCTCCAAGCAAGGTGAAGTTTGCATAGCGGGAGCACGCCTGAAGAACATAGTCTAAGAGTGCAGAGAGATGGATAGGCTTGTATTTGGGAGGACGATAGACCAGTAGACCTGAGCAGGTAATGTTAGCAGCAAATTTAATACAAAATGGTAATGCCTCGATGGAAACTATTTGGGCATAAGGGAAGGAAGAGATAGACCATTGTGATCGATAGATTATTGCAACACCTCCACCTCGATTAAAACTCTGTCTATTGGCGCACAGTATGTTATAATCCGGAGGGACAGCTAAGCTCAGGGCAGGATTAGATTCATCCCTCAGCCAGGTCTCAGTTAGAAAAAGGAGATCCCATTTGTTATCTTCCAAGGTTTGCGCTATATCTAAGGAATGTTTAACTAGAGAGCGGCAGTTGATTAAGCCCGCTTTGATATTAATGGCGTTACTAATAGGGGTGTGTCGGATAGGTACATGTTGAGAGGGACATTGTTTCAAGAGGTTACATTCTCTCTTTCCACGGTAGCAATGAGTATAGGGGTAAGTGTAGGAGAAGGAATCGGAAGGTATAATGTGCGTGAAGTTGCAGTGATTAGGGTTGAGATTCAATAAGAACTCCCTATTGTAGGAAATGGGGATGGTGTTTGAGCCTAGAGGATCGCCGGCCATCGAGGCCGCGTAATGGTCGCGGACGGGCGCAGACAGACAGGACTCTGGCACAACTCCGGCGCAGGTCCGGTGCGTCCGCTGCACGGAGGCATGCCCTTCCCTTATTATACTGGCCAATCGAGTGCCTGCGAAGGCTTCCCCAATCAAAGATGGCCGCGTAAATAATTCCGCACGCCCAGGACACCGCAAACTCAGCGCCAAAGTAGGCTGAAGTTGGTCAGAGTCCATGGGGACGGAGGTAACGCTTTTTAAATCAAGCGGGGAGCGAGGGGGATATAACCACCGCTTATTAGTCAAGCGGGGGAGATCACATTAGATAAAGTTACAATTTTTAAGCTTCGTAGTCAAGCGAAATACAAGTGATGTTTAAAAGCTGAATTAATGCAGCAGGTAAAAGCGTGCAAAGTAACAATACATCAAAGAAAAATAGTACAGCAACCTCCCGGCTTCCGCCTCAGGAGGGGATATAACACACAGCGAGTTAGAGAGCCTGTCCTAAGATGTCCTTTTATACTGGCCAATTGAGTGGCTGCGAAGGCTTCCCCAATCAAAGATGGCTGTGAAAATAATTCCGCCCGCCCAGGACACCGCAAACTCAGCACCAAAGTCGGCTGAAGTTGGTCAGAGTCATTGGGGACGGAGGTAACGCTATTTAAATCAAGCGGGGAGCGAGGGGGATATACCCACCGCTTATTAGTCAAGCGGGGGAGATCACATTAGATAAAATTACAATTTTTAAGCTTCGTAGTCAAGCGAAATACAAGTGATGTTTAAAAGCTGAATTAATGCAGCAGGTAAAAGCGTGCAAAGTAACAATACATCAAAGCAAAATAGTACAGAAACCTCCCGGCTTCCGCCTCAGGAGGAGATATAACACACAGCGAGTTGTAAATGTTTAGGAACCATAGGTCCAGGATGGGTCTTAACGTTTCGTCCACCTTTGTTACGAGGAAATAGTTTGAGTACACTTCCTTGTTTCTTTGAAAGGTACTGTTTCTATCACCTCCTTCTGGAGGAGTTCTTGAGCTTCCAGTTGGAGCAACACAAGTTCTTTTGCTGAGCGCGCCTTTCTTTTTGGTTTCCGGTTTGGAGGCTTCTTCTCTACTTCTATACAGTATCAGAACTATATGATGTTTAGTATCCATTTGTCTGTTATTTTCTTCCAATCCTGGAAGAAGTGTTTTAGTCTGCCTCCTACTGGTGTTACATGTTTGTTGATCCCCGATTTGAGTGCGTGCAAAACTTTTCTGCATACTTTGTTGTGCCCCTCCCCTAGATGGGTTGCGTGGGTGGGCACCTTTGGTGGAGCGGAGTCACTTTGAGGTGGGCTGCTGGCCCCTCTTTTTGTTTGTCCTCGTCCATTCACCCTCCTGCAAAAGGACTGGCCCCTGGGTTGGTATTGCTAGGTTTGCTGCTGCTGACCTTGCTGCACTTGGTTGCTGCCCTAGTAGGTCTGCTGGAATGTCTGATGTGAGGTTCCTGACTGGTTTTCCCCTCTTCCGTTTGGTCTCCGTGTCGGGGTGCCCCCTTCTCATTCCTCTGAACTGCAGCGCCCCCATGGACCTTGCAGTTTCGTTTTCCTTCTTGAGCTGCGTCAGTTTCTCATCTACTGGCGCTCCGAACAGTGTTTCTCCATTGAAGAGTGTTTTCAGGCTATTATTCTGGACTTCGGGCTTGAATCCTGAGATCCTCAGCCAGACATGCCTTCTCTCTGTTACCTCGATCATCATGATCCTGCTGGATGTGTCTGCCACATCCAGGGCAGATTTGAGGCATGAGTTTGCTATGTTCTTGCCTTCCTCCACCAGGTGTGTTGCTCTCTGTTGGTATTGTTCAGGGAGGTGTTGAGTAGCTGTCCAACCTCCTCCCAATGCTGGTATGTATGCCTGTTGAGCAGGGCATTAGAGTTGGCAATGCGCCAGTGGATTACTGCATTCCTCTCTACTTTTCTTCCAGTGAGGTCTATCCTCTTACTTTTCTTGTCTGGAGGTGGGCCTGAGTTTGTGGGAATGTTGGCCCTCTTTCTGGCTGTTCCTGCAATGATGGAGTCAGCCGTGACGGATCCCTGGATGTATGGTGGGTCATTAGAGGAATGTTTATACTTTTTCTCGGTCCTAGGTGTGAGAGACCTGCAGCTTGCTGGTTCCTTGAAAGCTTTTCTTCCCTGGCCCAGGACACTGGGGAGCATGGGGAGAAATTGGCCTCTAGTTTGAGTGGGGAGCAGGGTCTCTAAGAGGAAGCAGGCTTTTGGTTTCTCTTCCTCCAGTTTTACCCCATATGTTGCTGCCGCATTTCTGATGACCATATTGCAGATACCAATGTCATCTGGCGGCGAAGGCCTCGAGGGATATGTTTCTACGGCCTCTTCCGGCGTCAAGATCCTGGCAATCCAGGTCCTGCACTACAGAGGAAGCCAATCCCAAACTTGTTTGCTGGTCTTCCTCGCCTTCTTCCTCATAATAGTACAGGCCCTCTTCCTTTCTGTGTTCCTGGGGCTCTTCGGTGTCGAACTCCTCGACGATCGTTGTCGTCGGCTACGACGGGATGGTGAACCTTTTCATCCGTTCGTCGAATTCCTTTTTCCTTTGCAGGATACTGTGCATTTCGGCCTCAAGCCTTCTCCTCTTTCTCTACATCTCAGCCGCTAGTTCGGCGTTGAGGCTTTCGGCTGATCTCTTTGCTGTCGATTTCGAAGCTGCCTTCGGGTCTTTTTCCTTCGGCGTTGAGCGTGCCTTTTCGGGGACGTGCTTCGATGACCTAGGCTTGTCTTGAAATTTTCCCAACTGGGAGTTCTTTTTGAAGGATCCGCTGGGCTGTTTGTCCCTGGATGCAGCTGCATCCAACGCATGTTTCGGCAGCAGTGCTATTTTCGAGGACTTTGATTCTGTTTTTCTAGAGTCTGACTCTGATAGCCACATTTGAGGACTGTCCGAGCCTTGGAACACACCACGCCGAAATCGATTGTGACTTCCAGACGCCCTAACTAGGTACCGGAATTATTAAAATAACAAACCGGATACATACCAAGAGGAAATTAACGACCTCCAACCACTCTACCACCGGATCGCCCGTGGGGGCGCCGGTAGGAATTTCCCTCTTCATCATATTTAGTGGACACCTTACCCTTAAGAACCAACTGACCAGCCCAGCGATTTTTACTCCGGGTCCCCCAAATCATTAGGTGACCTACCCCCTGGAAGCCGGGACGAACTTTTTCTCCCTGACAAGCTTCATTGGTGTTCCCAGCCAGAATACGTGCCTGATAACGGCCAAGATTTCCCCCCCCCCACACCCTCCATGCCCCTTGTCCTGAAGAAGACCCGCAGCCGAGGCCTCAAACACCCCTAGAGGACCAGGGTCGAAACGTCGACGCCTTTTAATTTATGTGCCTGTACCCATATTGTCCCACCTCCTTCCCCATAAAATCGTGTGGACAGGCCATCTCGAAAGCGGAAGATTTCCCGCTTTTTGTTTGTTGTAAATAGTGGAATTGTACAGTTTAATACACTTTTCTTTCCTCTCCCTAAACACTTGAGCACCTCTTTCCTTTCCTCACTGCACTTGCGCCGTTTACAATCATAAATGTTTTCCATAAAATTGTAAATAAATGTGTAAATTTGATTAAGAACAATTTCGAAGTGTGGCAATATCCCTTCTTCCTTAATCTTGGGTACTATTTTTTGTGTTGCATTCATTGTGTAAAAAACCAGTGTGAAATTGATTATATGTCTCCCATTTGCTTGAGTCAAAGTATGCATATCTAATTGCATCCCTAATTTATAAAATAACCTCAAATAAGTTTTTTCTTTTTGATTAATAGTCAAGGACCATTGTTTTTCTCTCTACTAATTGACACCCAGGTCCTTTGATTCTATGGGTAATACCCCATTGATTTAATGGTCTGATTTTCGAGAGTCTGTCAGGGACTTAGGGGTCGACTTGTCTCTTACCTCCTTTGTGGTTTTCATATTAGTCTCTACGACCGTGTAGTCATCAGGTCCCTCGGCGATGTTGTCCTTTTCCCCACTGGAGAGGCCCAAGTCCCGGAGCGACGGAGGTTGACCATGGCCTTGCATGTTTTAGTTGGCTCTCCTCTGTCTTTCTCTTATCCTGAGTGTCTTCAGGGTAAAAGCCGAGCAGGCATTGCAATCCTTGCTCTCGTGATCGACCGGTATGCGGAGGTGGCAAACCGGGTGCTGGTCCTTCTGCGCGTATTTGTGGTGGCAATTACAGCAGAATTTAAAGGGTGTTTGGTCCATTCCTGCGCTCAGGGGGACCCCTGTATGCGCATTCTCCGTTAGACGTCGAAGTCATCAATATTCTCCTCCTTCTTCGTCATACCGGTTCAGTGGTCTTGATTGCGAGATGTATTCTCCAATTTTTTCTGTGGTTTTCTGTCTATTTCTTCTCCCTTTCTGCAAAAACTCTGGAACCTCTCGGTGACGATCCAGACCCAACGGTGGAAAATAGAATCTGAACATGGCGGCCAAAGGTGGGAGTTTCAGCAGGAAGCGTGCCGATGTCACTGGAAGGACACCAAATGGCGAGACGTTGACACCCACCTGGGCTAAGAAAAAAAAAAGAAAAAAAACTATGATTCCGGACCCAACCACTAGACCGCGGAATAATGCACAGCATAGTAAATCCAGAAAGATTCACGCTTCAAAATGGAAATAATGAATCACACTTTTATTTACTCACCTGTACAGTTATACACATACCACCTCACTTACTTAAACATATAGTAACACATACTTTCACTCGAATACAACAACTAATACAAGCACACACAGACCCATAAATGCACTCTCACAATCACTCTCTCACATATAGTCATTTATGCAGGCCAACACTCACATATACTGCCTTTGACATATGCAGTTACTCACACAAGTACCACTGAGGCATCCATTCACTCACTAAGACATCCATACACAAACTCACCCAGCCATACAGCTGTTCACAGATACAGTTACTCACACATGTGCCACTGAGGCATCCATTCACTCACCAAGACATCCATACATAAACTCACCCAGCCATACAGCTGTTCACAGATACAGACTTGAACACATATATTCAGTGAATTATCCACTCTCACATTTATGCACGGAGTGATACCCCACACAGACACTCAGGCACAGATACTCAGACAAGGAATCATTAGCCCATATAGATCCTCATTTAGCTGGTAACCAAACCAAGCAACAGCTTACACACTATCTGACAACCTAAACTGTGTGAAAATCGGTATCAGTCGCTAACACATGCATTAAATAAGACACAATTAATCACTCCCTTATACAGTCAGTCACACACCTACTTAATCATGCATCCTGACTCTTATACATCCATTCATTCTTAAATACACCTTGGCATATATATAAAACATGTTTACATTTTATAGAAACACAGTCACTGGGTGATGTCATCAGTGATGTCATTTGAGATGTCATCAGTGATGTCACTGACCATGTCATGAATGATGTAATATGTGATGTCATCAGCAGTGCATTGCGGCGGCACGAGTTATAGTTAGCTCAACTAACTATAACAGCGGAATTTTTATCGTTTTGTATGAGTGAAATGTCCAACAAACTATAACGTCCCGGAAACCGATGGTTTTTTCTGTGAATATATATATATTTAAAAAAAGCATTTACAATTCAAAGGTCTCGCCTTTGCAAAAGTTAGAGCTATTGGCATTGTAAATGAGAAATATTTTATGTATGTGTTGGCTTTGAAAACAGATAAATAAATGGCATTGTCATTTACAATGGCAGTAGAGAGTAGTAGTAGTGAGTAGTAGTTAGTAGAGAGTAGAGTATTAGTGAGTTGTAGGAAGTACTAGAGAGAGAGTAGTATAGAATGAGTAGGAGATAGTATGTAGGAGATAGAGAGTAGTAGAGAGTGAGAAGTAGAGAGTAATGAATAGTAATAGATAGTAATAGAGGGTAGTAGAGTGAGTAGTAGAGTGAGTAGTAGATAGATTTAGTAGAGTGAGTAGTAGAGAATGAGTAGTAAAATTGAGTAGAGATTCGAGAGCAGTAGTTAGTGAGTACTAGAGTGTAGTAGAGTAGTATAGAGTGAGTAGCAGATAGTGGAGAGAGTAATTGAGTGATTTGTGAGTATTAGATAGTAGAGAGTAGTTAGAGTGTGTAGTAGAGAGTGAGTAGTAGAGAGTGAATAGAGAGTAGTAGAGAGTGATTAGAGAGGAGTAGAGAGTGAGTAGCAGAGCGTAGTAGGATAGAGTGAGTAGTAGTTAGTAACGTGTACTAGAGAATAGTAGAGAGTAATAGAGAGTATTAGAAGGAAGAAGAATAAAGAAAGTGAAAGGAAAATTAGAGACAAAATATACTGGAAGTGAAAAAGAACAGAAAACATAAGGGGTTGAAGGGAAAAGAAACCGTGAAAAATAATAGGAATGACTCAGAGAACGAGAGTGCACTCTAAAGATTCATTTTTTGCAAAGGAATTTTGATGTTTCCTCGACCATCAGAGGAGGGGGGAACTGAAGACGCGAGTTTTATTTGCAAACTTATTTTATTAATAACGTGCAATGCCTACTTTTAAATAGCACATATATTAAACGCAAACTTTGCAGCAAGTACTCACACTTAAATATTAAACGGGAAATAAACAGTACTGATTTAAGTTAGATTAACTGTTTGCCATGTTAGAAAAATACAGCATAAACAGTTGAAGGCCTATTTCTCACTTTGAATAGTAGCTTGTGCACGATGTTATCTCTTTATTGCAGAGGCTGTCATTTACCAGAAGCCTTCAGTTAGCTAGTGAATAGGCATTTGCTTTGTATTAGACAACTTATAGCGAGGTTCTCACCAGGAGGAGAGGGGCAACAGGAAGGATGAGTCATGAGAAGAACAATCTGGACCACAGAATGCAAATTTTAAAAACCTTTTCAAGGTCTTATATCTAAAGACTATTGTACCAGTCTGAGAAAAAGGAAAGTTTGCCTATTCCAAGGAGTTTGCTAACATTCTATTGGATGACATAGTAGACGAAATTAAATAATGTGTTTATATTAATGCATGTTCCTAGAGTAGTGTATGATTTCCTTTCCTAAATCTCTAGCTGGGGACTCATCTCTAAGTTTTATACTTCTCTAAATGAGAGGTTGGTTAGCCTATTTCCTCGATGGCTGCTGATTTATGGCTGTGAATATGTTTAAGTCTGATTTGCAAAGGCTTTAAAGCTATGCCTAAACCCCACTCCCTGCACCTATTCTTTGCTCTAGGTAATGTTACTATTTTGAAGCTGTGGGTTACTAAAGCTCAGTATAAATATTACAGCTATACAAAAGTCAAAATGATTGGCATAACCACTGGTTGCTTTAACATGATGAGAAGGAAATCACAACGCTGGCAAAGGTCGTTAACAGGTTACTTTTCATTTAGCAAGTGAATCAACCAGTTTTTCAGCTAGATTATTAAGACTATGCAGCTCCGTGGAGAACAATACTTGTAATCATCAGTTGTATACCGCACTTTCAACCTGCCATTAGTATGTCAACTTAGCACATCTTGGTAGTAGCTTGCGGTGTACGACTTCCCAAAAACGTTCACTCTTTTACAGAGGGAAATTATCTGACAGATATTAGTCAACCACATGAAATTATGTGAAAAGGTGTCATTTCAAGACTCTAATATTAATTTGGAAAAAAAAACTGGTCTAACATATTGTCATGAGAAAAGTGTTATCGCTTTGTGACAGTTGTATATCTCTAAGTAACAATTTAAGCCACCTGTCCCTCTCCCACCAAGAACTGTGCCTCAGAATGACAGGCCTGCAGAGTACCTCATACTGGCTTCAGGGGTGAGCGTAACACTTACCCAAGATACTAGAGTGCTTCTAGCACATCGTTCTCCATCATGCTACCATGCTCCATGATAAGTCTATCGCACTGGCTGGTGCGTTGTATCCGCAGGGAGTCCAGCGTCAGGGGGAGTGGCAAACTATTTAGTAGTCAAAGGGTACAAGGACTCAGTCACTGTCAAGAGGATGGTTGGGGGGACAAAGTCAGCCTTGTTAAGGCAGCGAAGGCGGCAGATTGCTGCGCACATACGCCTCGCCTGTCTCACTTTTCGGTGGCGCACGCGCGTTCAGAGACTAACAGATGAACGTTCAGTCTTCAGCTTCACAGCTGCCGGGTTGGCATGTCAGCCGGTCCACGCACGCGACCTCCAACAAGGGCTGTCGGCCGCAGTGCCTGAGACGAAGATTAGCTTTCTGTTAGAAGGTCCGTTTGCGTTAGACAAATGCGCGTTTCTTTTGTTATGGTTCGTTGGCACGATTGTCGAAGGCTTGAAACATAAGGAAGGGCTCGGACTTGTGAACGGAAGATAAAACTGGTATAGGAGGGCTGTAGATGGCAGACACGAAGAGACGGTACTCATACGTTGGGACAATTGCTTCTAGCAGTGGAAGCGGCGACTCGGTGCGATCGTACTCGACGCACAGCTTTGATTTACTCTGACGATACACCCATTTACCTTGGCGTCTTCAGAGAAGTTCAGATTGGGTCGGGATTTACGCTGTCTGTAGATACTGCGTTTGGGAGCGCGTGATTAATTGACACGATCCCAGTTTTTCTGCAGCAGATTGCCTTAGAATTATATGACCGAAATGTAAAGAATCACCATACTTTTCGGTGCTCTTTGTGGCAGAAATTGTAGTGCACCCTGTACATACCCTGTCCTGATGAAGACCCCGATGTAAGGCAACAAACACGCCTACAACTGTAGCGTGGGGTCGAAACGTCGACGGCTACTTTTTACTTTTCTCAGTTGACACTGCCCGCATTAATTTGGATATACCTGTGTCAATATAGACAATTTTGAGTACAATGGGATATGTGATGATCCCTCACTTTGGCTCAGGGATCTGAAGCCTCTGAAATATAATTGTATTTCGAATGAAATTAGATACCTAATATTTGTCACAAATTCTACTTTTTCACTTTCCTTTTCCTTCACAGCATCACGCTACCTCACCTCCTTTCTTTGGGGCACTGTTATTTACCAATTATATTGGTTTACTCATTGTGATTAATTTACAGTGTGTTGACGGTTTTTACATTTTCTCCAAATAAAATCAAACAATGGTATACTGTTTCACAGGGACCCTCTCTTTGTACACCATAGGAGTACACGCGGCAGAGCTTGGGACAGCCCGAACAAGGACCCACACGCGAGGCGGCGCACACATGTAGAAGTGGGGTTGAGGGGCATGGCTACGCTGATACTGGAGCCGTCCTCTACGTGAAAACCAGTTGCGAGTCTTGCGACGCGGAAGCCTTAGAGAGGGATTGAGACACGAGATGCAGATGTGATTGTAGAGTAGAAGTCACAGCCGCATGCCAGCATAATTTTTTGTTGTCAGAAATGTTCCCCAAATCCTGCTTTGACAGACAGTCAAACAGTTCCCCGCATTTCAATGAATATATTTTCACTGTAGTATAAACAGTGCGGTGGTGAAAATGAAAAACAAGTCAGGTCCCGGGCCGGCAGCCAATCACAGCGCGGCCCAGGAATGATGTCACGGGGGTGTCCGGGCCGGCAGTCAATCACAGCGCGGCCCGGGGAATGACGTCACGGGGGTGTCCCGGGCCGGCAGCTAATCACAGCGCGGCCCGGGACACAGGGCAACAAGGGGCGGGACTTAAAAAAAGAGTCAGAAACGCCCCCGAATCGCATTTTCATGGGGAAAGCGTGATTGACAGCCAATCTCTTCCAATGGCTAGCCTCCATTTATGGAGCTAGCCAATGGAAGACCGAGGCGGGACGAAGCCCCATACTGTAGGATCAGAAGATTTCGCCCTGGGCGGAGCACCTGCTTCGCAGGTGCTACGGCCAGGGCGAAACCTAAAAAGTATATAAATATATTTTTTAAAGCATTTACAAATATAAATCACGGGGGAAAAAAAACAATGTTGGATCAAATGATCCCTACTTGTCTAACTTTAGTGTAAATACATCCGTGGTTTATGCCGTTTCATTGAGCAAATGAACAAGTTCATTACCTTTGGTAACTCCCTTCTGGTAGACTCCTTACCGTAGACTATTCCCCAGGCATCAGACTGGATCTGCACATTTTTTAGCAGTACCCCTGTGTACCGGTAGGTGGCGTGGGGTGGCTATGCATTAACAGTGCTGTCCGAGCCAGATGCGACATGCCCAGTACCTATATAAGCAGCACCCGATTGTATCTCTATGCAGAGCACTAACCCTTATGAAATGGCCCATTTCTGCACAGCCTTGCCCCTTCTTAGCTCCAGAATATCCTACGAAGAATGGAACATCCATTCAGCACTCGATGGTACATCTAAGGTATACTACACTCCTTTTGTGTCCGGGCAGTGAAGGGTGAGGCGGAGGAAAGGTGGCGATAGTTTGACCTACATGAAAGAGTATCACTACCTTCAGATGGAAGGAGGTAAGTATTCGAAGTAACAGCTTGTCTGAGTAAAAGGTGCTATAAGGAGGGTGCACACAGAGTGCCTGCAGTTCACTGACCCTCCTGGTCGAAGTTATAGCCACCAGGAAAGCAGTCTTTATGGTTGGAAACCGCAGTGGGCAGTTGTGCAGAAGCTCAAGAAGCAGACATCAGAAACTCAGAACTAAGTTTAAGCCCCACAAGGGCAAGATGAAGGGCCTGGGAGAAAAACTTTTTTAAAGACCTTTAGGGAATATAGTCACAAAAGGTCACTTGAACAAAGAAGGTTGGTCCGGCAACCGCAAAAATGCTGAAATGGCTGATCTAGCCCTTAACTGTGTCCAGAGCAGAACCTTATTGGGCCAGACAGAACAAATAGTAAAATCTGAGACATGGTACGGAGAGTAGGTCTATGATCTTGGATGCACATCATGGTACAAATTCGTTCCAGCAGTAGGGGTATACAGTCTTGGTGGAGGGACGCCAGGCTGCCAGAATAACATCACAGACTTTGGGAGGAAGGTCGAAAGATGACAACTGTCGCCTCTCAACCTCTATGCATGAAGGCAGAGGGTGCGCAGGTTTGGGTGCAGGACCCTTCCTTGTTGCTGCAATAGAAGATCCTTCTGCAGAGGTAGCCTGACCACAGGACCGATGTTCAGGCTCAATAGCGGAAGATACCAGACTCTCCATACCCATTCCGGAGCCACAAGAATAACTTGGGATGGTCATTCCTGATTTTCTTAAAAATTCAGGGCAGGAGTGTGTAGGAAGGTGAAATCTGACTATATGATCAGAACACCTCCGATACCGGACATCCACGGGGTCCGGTTACTGAGGGTTTGAAGCAGGTACCGAGCAGGTGCCTGGCGACGAGGGCGTGAGTCTTTTTTCCACATCGCCCATCAGCTAAGTAATTTACGCTAGTTGCCTCTATTGAGTATTTACGGAGTAGCTTCTCCTCTTTGTGTTTCCCCGTAAGGTGTGGCAATTTCGCCACCACCCCCACCCCGTGACCCATGGTGTGATATTTTCTCACCCCACAAGTGAGAATTCTTAACTAAGCGACTGTGCATGTGTTTATAGCTGGCCTTTTCGGGTCATCGATCGATAGACCACCACCAAGTATATAATTTAAAGCTTCAGAAGCATGCAGGTGTTTTTTTTTAAATAATCCTATATTCTACACAATGTTGATCGCACATTATGCAATATTAAGCGCGCACTAGCCACGGTCTAACCACCCAGGCCAGGCAGGATCACAAGGTATTTGTTAAAGGAGTACAGTTAACTGCACAACCTGAGCACTAAAAACACTCTAGAGCACGAGATACAGTTAACATGCTTAATAGAGAAATTAGATACTAATGGTCTGTCTTGTCTTCTCTTTATGTGTGTTATTGTCTTCTTTCTTTGCAGGTGCAACTGGTTCCTCGAACTTGAGGTAACCTTGAAAAGGCGTATTATTTCCGTGCACTTTTTTACTCACAGGTCATCAGGTCAGGGTGGGCCTTAGCGCGCCCATACCGCCGAGGTTTAGTGCATTTTGGTCCTGACTAATGCCAGGTAAATTTACACCACGATTGGCAGAAACATGTTGACCTGACCCCACCCAAGAGGAAGTTGCCAAACAATTTTTTTGGCCTACTTCCGACACTTTGTTTTTAATATGTCTGATTAATCGCCAAATTAAAATTTCTTTTTTTACGATACAGTTCTGACATTTTTAAACTTTAAAAACACTATCACCAACTCACTTAACAAATAAACCAGCTCCGCAGTAAATCTGGGGTCGAAGCACACCGGGGAGGCACTCAGCCTCTTCCGGTGGGGCCCTATGATGAAGCATGTCACCAACTAGTGGCGAGTGAGGGCTTTTTATACAAACCTAATTGGTTTTATACCCGCTTTTTCCCATGCTCTCTAAAGTTGTGATCACAGTCATTACACTCTTTTGTTGTTCAAAATATATGACTAGGGAATAAGAGTGTAGTCATTACATTTTTTCCTCCTTCTCCCTTTGATGATTGATATTTAGCAGCGTACAGCTGTGAGAGTTGAATAAAGGCAGAATAATCTCTTCTTTCTGTCCACTTTGGGCTTTAGAAAAGAACCCTTTCTTTCCTTTACCTAATCTACACCATGGCGAACCTTGGGCTCACATACTCTGAATCAGAGGTTGATGCTATTCTGGCTAACCCCTCACTTTTTGCTGATCCGGCCATTTCACAGGCAATTGCCCATACCACAGAATGGGATAAATTAACAGAACAAAAACGAGACAGGATTCGGGCTATCCTTCACAGGACCATACTAAAAGAATACCTTTGTACAAACACTGCACCTAGAGGTCTTCTTGTCACCAATGCGCCCCGTATCTTCCTAAATGATGCGACTTTTCGCAAACATCTGAGCTCAGGACACGCATCACCGCCATCTTGGGGGGAGGCAGGGTAGCGTTCCAGCTCCTGGACGCCTCCCGCCCTCCCTCACTACTTAAGGTTTGCTGCCCATTCAAACTGCAGATTACTTGTTTTCACCCCTGAGGCGGAAGCCGGGGGCATCTCCTTCTCTCTTTGTTTATTGACAGCGGAAAGTAGATCAGTGTGAGTGTGAAGCTGAACTCTGTATGCCTGGTGAATCAATACTAGCGTACAGACGCAATTTACAATTTACGACTGGCTTTTTAAAATTGTAAATATTTTAACTGTTACTTTTTAAAATCGGAAACAGACCTCCTTGCCTGTCCTGACGAGATTCCTTCGTCATAGGGGTCCCGACCTTGCTCTCTCTCCCACGGCGCAGCTGAGCACAGCGCTCTCGCCGGCCGGGAAAACGCCGAACCGCCATCTTGGGGGAAGGCAGGGTAGCGCTCCAGCTCCTGGACGCCTCCCACCCTCCTCCCACCCCCAGTCGGACATGGATAATAGGAAGGGGTCATCCCGCCCGCGCAGCGGGCGCGCCAATGGCGCGCTGAAGGCGCCCCTAAGGCAAGCCCGTCTGCGCCCGTCCGCGCCGGACCCGCGCCCAGCGCCAGTCCCCCTGCTCTTCGCATTCCAATAATCTCCTGGTCCTCTGATCCACTCTTATACTTACGTCAAAGCGTCTGTAACCCAGCTAAGTGTTGTAACCCCCATAGCCTGGAAACTATCTCTTATTCTTGTTCACGTTGTAACATCACCATTCCTGCTTTTATCAAACCGTCTCCTAAGTTTATAAATGGTGTTCACCGCCCGCCCCCGGTTACCTTACATGCAGCCTTAATTAACTGCAGATCCCTTCCTGCACACGCTTCTGATATTTGGCTGTCGTTAGACACTCACAAATGGGACCTATTATTCCTCACAGAAACCTGGATTAAAGACTCGTCCAAGCCGGACATTAATTTGGCCGTTCCCCCTGGCTACCGACTTTTAGGCATTAACCGAGATAATTCCAAAACTGGTGGGGGCCTCGCGGTAATTGCGAAATCCCACCTTATACTGAGCATTACAAAAATTGCTAATACTGGCCTCATAGAAGCCATGCATCTCACGATCAAGGACTCCGCTTGCACTATCTTTGCCGGTATACTGGTATACAATATTCCCTCTGCCACTGCCGCTTCTCTCAATGCCTTGATGCATTCGATTGCGGATTTCTCACTTAAACACTCCCACTTTACAGTGCTGGGAGACTTCAATCTCCATATTGATAATCCGTCCTGTGCTCAAGCATCCTTACTTTTGGAAACCCTACAAGGACTTACTTTGTCTCAACTAGTCAAAGGCCCCACCCACAAAGCAGGCCACACACTTGATCTTATTTTCACAAATCATCCTGGTATTTCTGCCCTTCCTCCCCTCCCCCTTACCTGGTCTGACCATTTTCTCCTCCCCTTTGTTATCACTATTCCTCCCCTTCCACCTCCCTCTTCCCTCAACAGAGACAGTGGTCGCAAATGGACCAAAGTCACCTGTGAGTCCTTTGATTCCCGTTTTCAGTATCAATTTAATCAGACGGCAGACCTTGACAAAGAAACGGTAAGATATAATTCCGCCCTTACCTCTGCTCTGGATTCCATTGCCCCTCTTGCCCCCCTGGCGTCCGCCAGATCCCGCCCCTCTGCCCCTTGGTTTTCCCCCATGTTACGGGAGGAAAAGAGTAAGTGTAAACAGATGGAACGCAAATGGCGCCAGGACTATGACCCTATGGCCAAACTGGCCTATAAATCTGCCCTAAATAATTTCCAAAAACTTAAACGCACCGCGATGAGAGCTTACTTTTCAAATCTCATCCAACAGGCGCAGAATTCATCCAAAACTCTCTTCACCATTGTGAAGGATTTTATGAACCCTCCTGCTATGAAAACCCAATGCGTTCCCACCCAAGACCTGTGCAACGGACTTTCTGACTTTTTTCAGGAAAAAATCATCAAACTTTCTTCCTCCTTTGACTCCGTTTCTCCCAACCCACCATCGGATGTTTCACACACCTCTCATTGTTCTTTTAATTTCTTCTGTGAACTCACTCACGACTCAGCCCTGTCATTGCTTTATAAAGTCAAGTCTGGCTCGCCTTTAGACCCAGTCCCTGCCAAAGTAATGGGCAATCTTGCCCCTGTTTTAATTAATCCTCTCCTCTCCATCTGGAATTCCTCCTTGACCCATGGTCAATTTCCCTCAGTTTGGAAACATGCTAGGCTACTTCCCATCCTGAAGAAACCCGATGCTGACCCCTCACAATTTTGTAACTATCGACCCATTTCGCTCCTGCCTAAACCTGCCAAGGTACTGGAGAAAGTGGTCCAGAAACAACTGGCTCAGTATCTGGAAACAAATAAGTTGTTGCACGATTCTCAGTCCGGTTTTAGAACCGGCTACAGTACCGAGACTGCGCTGTTGGAAGTATCCAAGATTATCAGGGAATCAGTGGATAGGGGCGAGGAGGCCATGTTGGTCCTCCTCGACCTATCCGCTGCATTTGACACTGTATCCCACGTCATACTCACAGCCCGACTACAACAGATGGGGATTGGTGGCACAGTCCTGGCATGGATCAAATCCTTTCTGTCCAGACGGTCCCAAAGGGTACTGCTGCACCCATTTGAATCAGAAGATAAACTCCTCATGTGCGGTGTGCCTCAGGGCTCTGCCTTGAGCCCTCTATTGTTTAATGTTTATCTGGCCCCGCTTGCCAAGGTAGTTGAGTCATGGGGTGTCAGGGTGGTCTCTTATGCTGATGATACTCAGCTTGTTTTTTCATTTAGAGACCACTCTGACTCCCTCTTCTCCAACTTTCGAAACTGCCTTGGCAACATTTGCACATGGATGGCTGCCAATCATCTTGCCCTAAATACTGACAAAACTGAGGTCCTCTTTTTTAGCCAGAAATCTACTCCCCCTGCAACCTTATGGTGGCCTACCGTCCTCAATCCTCCTCCCATGCCAGTGCAGTCTGCCGCAGCCTCGGCTTCGTATTTGACAATACCTTGTCCGGTAAAACCCAGGTCAATAAAGTTACAGCGGCCTGTTTGAATAAGTTGCGTATGATCAGGAAGATTTTTCCCTACCTCCCCCAGACTTCCCGCAAAACGGTGGTCCAGGCACGTATTACGGCACATCTTGATTATGCCAATAGCCTATATGCCGGTGCCCCCCAATATCTCATAGACCGACTACAAATCATTCAGAATGCGGCAGCAAGGCTTATTGGAAACATTCCAGCCCGCAACTTGGTCAGAGCATACCGAGATGAGCTACATTGGCTTCCCATAGCCGGTCGCATTGACTTCAAAGTTTTGGTCCTTGCCTTTCGGGCAATCAATGGAACTGGCCCGGTCTATCTGAGCAAAAGGCTCAAAATATCGTCCTCAGTAAGACACCTGAGCTCTAACAGCCTTCGCCTACTGAATGTCCCAGATTCAGGCTCACCCGAAGTGGCGGCAGAACTTTCACCGTTACAGCCGCCAAGCTCTGGAACAGCCTTCCTCTAGACCTTAGGTTTGTTGAGTCTGAGGAAATCTTCCAACGCAAATTAAAAACCTGGCTGTTTGCTAAACGCTAATCATGAGCTCCCCTGCAGCCCATGGTTTTCCTTTCGGTTGGACATGAACTAGGCAACCCTCTCTTGTGATTACCTGTAGTCTTAGCGCCGGGACACCCCCGCTGGAGGTAGCCGCGCGCTCTATAAGCTTCGTAAATAAATAAAATAAATAATAAATCACAAATCTGGTCAAAGGAGCTGAAGACAACGGATACATCTCAAAACACAAAGCAGATTTCCTGATTGTGGGGGATAGTGTAATACCATATTTTTACACATTACCAAACACACATAAACCCCCCCGTTCCCCCTCCTACCAGGAAGACCAATCGTCTCAGGCATTGGTTCACTTCTGGAACCGCTGTCCCGTTTCTGTGACTACTTCCTAAACCAATCATTCAAAACACTCCGACATACCTGAAAGATACCAAGAGTCTTCTGCAACTCTTACAGGATGTCACTTTTGAAGAAGGTTCGGTGATATTAGTAACCCTTGAAATAGAAAGTCTATACGCTAGCATTCCCCATTCCCCAGGACGGCAACATCAGAGTCCTGGGAGTGGCTCTAGACTCTGTCTTATGGGAATATCAAACACCTAAGGAATTTATTGTGGACTGCGCTACTCTGGCCCTTAAAGATAATTCTTTTGAATAGAAAGGTAACCTCTACCTCCAATGTACGGGCACTTCCATGGGCAGTACATTTGCCCCAAGTGCGGCAGGCCTCTATGTCTATGACTTTGAGGCAAAGCACATCCTGCCCTTGAACAGCCCTTTTGCCTCCTCCATAGCTTTATGGAGGAGGTACATTGACAATGTCCTCCTGATTTGGAAGGGCGGAGACTCTCTTTTGGAGGATTTTCTACAATGGATCAACACCCTGGATTTGAATTTGAAATTCACTCATACCAAGAGCCAACTGGAAGTGATTTTCTTGGATGTAGTGATTACCATCAAAGGCACGGGTTTAATAACAAAAACACATTACAAACCCACTGCCAAAAACAACCTCCTGGAATTCTCCAGCTTTCATCCACGGCCACTCAGGGAAAACTTAACGTATGGCCAGTACTTGAGGATCAGGCATAATTGCAGCGATATAAAAGACTTCCGTGAACAATCTACTGATTTAACAACCAGACTCTAAACAAGAGTTTACCCGGATAGGATCCTGAACAAAGGATACAAAAGAGCCCGCAATCAACCCCGAGAAGCCTTACTGGAAGACAACATGAGGGAACCGCACGATATCCCCCTTACCTGTGTAACCACATTCAGTACTCTAACGCTATGAAGAAATCCATTAATAAAAACTGGAGGATTATCACAAGTACGAATAAGACGTGGCAGAAACCATTTTTCTCCTTTAAAAAGGGACCACACTGAGGGGAAAGCGTTCTGTAACGGACACTTGGGGCCTCCCCAAAGTGACGGGCTATTTCCCGTGCTCTAACTGTAGTGTTTGCCACTTAACTAATCATACAAAATCCCTAGATTTGGAACCAGGGAAAACGTGGACGCAATGAGCCCAGACGAACTGTAATTCTACAAATGTAGTTTA
Organism: Lissotriton vulgaris; assembly: GCF_964263255.1. Lineage (NCBI taxonomy): Eukaryota > Metazoa > Chordata > Amphibia > Caudata > Salamandridae > Lissotriton > Lissotriton vulgaris. Next base: position 418,768,615 of record NC_141687.1, read on the forward strand.
CCTTATCACCTGCCCCTGCCAACTAAGGCATATTGGAATGACTACTCGCAAGATCAAGCAAAGAATCGGCGAACATAGGAGCAACATTAGATGCCACCGAATAACGACTAAGAAGAGTGAACACTTCATCTAGATGAATCATACCACGAATGATCTTAAGTGGACCATCATCGAGCAAATATGTACTGATAAAGACATTCCACACAGGCTATTTGAGAAAGAGTAGAGATGGGTCTACCGGCTGGGGACTCATACCCACGGCCTAAATGATGATATTCCCTGGGCTGCAGTTTTCAGGTAGAACCCCATACTGTATTCTCTTGTATTCATAAGGGGCTTCTTATTACAACCACACAATCTATATTGGTTAAACTTCTGAGATTAACATTAATAATACTAAGAAGGTACCCGATCCCTTAACTCTGATTCTCTGTGTTTTTTCAAAGGAAACCTCAACCTTGGAGTGCTACCTCCTCCAATCATCATTTCTACGGCCTCTGGATTTCCTCGTGATTTCCCTGAATAAGTGGTACCGCTCACTCTAACATTAGGTAATTTAAAATTAAAATACCTTTTAACTAGGCTTGTATTGCTGAAGAATGCGGTTCACTGATTACAATTGGATCGAGTGTTCCCACGCGATGAATTTGCCCCTATGCGTAATTTCGTGTGTTTCTTCATTTGTAGTTTTGCAGTGCATTTCTTGACATCAAGCTTATATAAATCTTAACCCTGGAATGAGTCCTTTATCCTGCGAGGCTCATATGCAGTGTACATATCTATAACGGCCCATTGTCCTGCTGTGAATAACCTGCTTCCTAATAAAGTTTTTATAACTTGCATAATCCTTGAGCGGGGTTGACGGTCTAGCTCCCACTGCTTCCTAGCGTCTCTCCCCATCGCTACGTGCTCAGCGATTGGTTGGAGGGACGTTGACCCACGCAGCCACGCCCACCAGCCCATTGCAGTCGCGCTCACACTCTGCTTTTAAAAACAAGAAAACCTCCGATACCGGCCATCCACGGGGTCCGGTTACAGAGGGTTTGAAGGCGGTACCGAGCAGGTGCCTGGTGACGAGGGCGAGTCTTTTTTCCTCTTCTCCCATCAGCTAAGTAATTTACACTTGTTGCCTCTATTGAGTATTTACGCAGTAGCTTCTCCTCTTTGTTTCCCCGTAGGGTGTGCCGATTTCGCCACCACCCCCCTCCCGTGCCCCATGGTGTGATATTTTCTCACCCCACAAGTGAGAATTCTTAACTAAGCGACTGTGCATCTGTTTATAGCTGGTAATAACACCACTTCTGACACACTGGCCTTTTCGGGTCCATTGATCGATAGACCACCACCGAGTAGATCATTTAAAGCTTCAGAAGCATGCAGGCGTTTTAAAAAAAAAATCATTCTACACAACGTTGATCGCGCATTATGCAATAATAAGCGTGCACTAGCCATCGTCTAACCACCCAGGCCAGGCAGGATCACAAGGTTTTTGTATAAGGAGTACAGTTAATAACTGCACAAACTGAGCACTAAAAACACTCTAGAGCATGGGATACAGTTAACATGCTTAACAGAGAAATTAGATACTAATTGTCTGTCTTGTCTTCTTTTTTGCAGGTGCAACTGGTTCCTCGAACTTGAGGTAACCTTGAAAAGGAGTATTATTTCTGTGCACTTTTTTACTCACACGTCCTCAGGTCAGGGTGGGCCTTAGCGCGCCCATACCGCCGAGGTTTAGTGCATTGTGGTCCTGACGAATGCCAGGTAAATTTACACCACTATTGGCAGAAACATGTTGACCTGACCCCACCCAAGAGGAAGTTGCCAAACAATTTATTTGGCCGACTTCCGACACTTTGTTCTTAATAGGTCTGATTGATCGCCAAATTAAAATTTCTTTTTTTACGATAGTGTTCAGAACACTATCACCAACTCACTTTACAAATAAACCAGCTCCGCAGTAAATCTGGCGTCGTAGCACACCGGGGAGGCACTCATGCTTCATCATAGGGCCCCACTGGGAGAGGCTGTCACCAACTAGTGGTGAGTGAGGGTTTTTTATACAAACCTAATTGGTTTTATACCCCCTTTTTCCCATGCTCTCTAAAGTTGTGATCACAGTAATTACACTCTTGTGTTGTTCAAAATATATGACTGGGGAATAAGAGTGTAGTCATTATATTTTTTCCTCCCTCTCCCTTTGATGATTGATATATGGTTACCCCAACTTTTTTCCTGGTGTTTTGCTGGTTTTCGACTTAGTTGGCCTGGGATCCTGCTATTCAGGGCCCCAGTCTATCTGCTTTCTCTATAAAATGGACTCCATGTACTTTAGGTGCATACCAGATTGGTTACTGGGTCACCCTTGTGAGCCCCTGTATAATGTACCATAGGTACCCAGGGCATTGATGCTCCCTAGGCCTACCAGGGGCTGCAGGATGTATTGTGCCACCCCTGGTTTGCCTTCCAAACTGACACCCCAGGTCTGTTCACACAGCCTGGGTAAGGTGGTGTAATCACCCCTTACTCAGATATAGTATACCTAAATCTGCCTGACATATAGACTCATATGCACCTATAAGTCACTCCTATGGTAGGCCTCGACAATCCTGGAGGCAGAGTGCTTGGTTTTATGTGAGAGGGTGCTCTGGCATGAGCGGAGCCCCTCAGCAGCTTTCGGAACCACCTCCTTATAGCTGTTCTATGATATAGCCATACCGTATACTCTGAAGTGCATTATAATCCTCGCGGTTAATACTAATTTTGGTTTGGCTTTATCAAAACATGTTGTGTAAGGTGTCAAACACTTTGGAATACTACCCCCCGCCAATTCTGGCGGCGGGGGTAGCATTCCACTCTGTTAAAAGGGAAAAGACATGTATGTTACTACTTTACCCGGTTAAAGTTAAGCAGAGCCTCAGCATCACAAAATGGATGATGCTGCCACAGACATAAGTCTAACGTCCTGTTGCTGGGGGAAACTCCAGCAAGGGTGGCCTGGACAATAGGTTTCCTGTCCAGGGAGGTGCCAGCACCTCCTTAGACAGGGGTTTTGTGTATTGGGGCAGGGAGGGCTGCATTCAGTGAATGCATCTAGACACTGCCTGGGGCACACAAGGTGCTCCATGCATAGCCTGGTTCAAACCAGTTGCTGGGGCACTCAAGCCCCAGCTCTGGCGCGGACCTGGACAAAGGGAAAGGGGTGTAACCACCCCCTTCTCAGGTCCACCCATAGGAGGGACCTAGTCTGGTAATCCAGGCCCCATCCTTAGTATAAGTATAGGAGCTGTGTCCCCTGGACTTTAGATTATCCTGGAAAGAAACTTTGATACAGAACACTTGGGCCTTCGACATTCTATTCTGATTAGAAGACGAAGACATCTCCCTTGTGGTCAAAGAGTGACCACCCTGTTCAAACAGGCACCATCAGCAACTTTGCCGGTCTGCAGTTTCAAGGCTCCCACAGGAACCCGAAGACTCTGCGACTCAAGAACTGGACTTCCAGACTTCCTGACCCCGACCCACATCCACAGCAAAGCTGAGACCCGTGGCGGACACGAGAGACGTGGGACCGGACATCTTGCATTTTGCTACCTGCACTCCTTTTCTGAAGCCTCAGTAAGTTGTGCATTGGAGTACCAGAAGCCCCAGCCCGAGCATCATTTGAACCGAAGCTCAGGCCCCCACACTCCGCGAGTATCCCGTGGGCCCAGTCTTTAAATTTTTTAAATGAATGAATGAAATGAAAATTATTCTTATATAGCGCATGGCTACCCGGAGGCATCCCAACGCTTGGAGCCACAGAGGCAGAAAAGCTAAGATAGTTATTATGTAATCTTAATTATTTGGTTTCCGGGAAAAGCCATGTCTTCTTGCGGAAAGTGAGGAGGTTGAGTTCTTGGCGAAGGGAGACGGGCAGAGAGTTTCACAGCTTTGATGCATTGTAAGAAAAGAGGCGACCTCCGGAGCGAGACTTACTGATTCTGAGAACTTCTGCCAGATTGAGATCATTGGACCGCAGATATCTGGACGTTTTGTAGGGTCTGATAAGGTTGGCGAGAATTGGAGGAACTTAGCTCTGAAGATTTTTGTGGGCGATACAGAGGGCCTTAAAATGTATCCGTTCTTTTATCGGTAGCCAGTGGAGTGATCTTTACGCTGGTTTGGCTGAGGAGCGATAATTAGTGTCAGTCAACAGTCTCGCCACTGAATTCTGGACTACCTGAAGCTTACAAATCACCGAAGTCGGGGCTCCCAGGTAGATTGCGTTTCCATAGTCAAGCCCGGATAAAATCAAGGCCTGAACTAGAATTCTATTAACCTTGTCAGGCAACTGGGGAAGAATTTTATGTATAGATTTTAGCAGGCCAAATCAAGTGGCCGCTGTTTTCCTGGCTTGTACTTTAAATGAGAGATCCTCGTCTAACCAGAGTCCTAGACTCTTGATCTCACTTTTTGGAGTAGGGCCAGGGCCCATACAGGGTGGCCATAATGTAGAGGCATTGAATGATGCCTGCCTGCCTAGTAGCATAAGTTCAGTCTTCTCACCGTTGAGTTTGAGATGGGACTGGCTCATCCACTTGGTCACTTCCTCCAGCCAGACATTCTGAACCAAGCGGAGTTTTCCCCAACGAGTCTGAGAAACCACGAGCTGCGTGTTGTCGGCATGGCTGACCAATTCAATCCCATAGGGAGCCACTATCTCAGCTAAGGGAGACATGTACACATTAAAAAGTGTGGGGCTAAGGGAAGAGCCCTGAGGGACCCCACACTGCGGAGGTAAGGGAGAGGAATGACAATCCCCTTCAAGCACCTTAAAGTACCTTTCCTGCAGAAATAATTTCAGCCATGCAAGGGCCTTTTCCGAGACTCCAAGTTTGTTTAAGCGAGCTAAAAGGATGCGGTGATTCACCGTATCAAAGGCGGCTCTGAGGTCCAGGAGGATAATGGTCACATTGCCACCTGCGTCCAGAATCCTCCTAGACTCCTCAACCACCTTTACGAGCACCATCTCCGTCCCTTGCCCAGGGCGGAAGCCTGTTTGAGATGGGTGGAGAAGATTAAAGGCTTCCAGAAATGTAGACAATTGGCGGTTTACAAATCTTTCCGCCAATTTACTGATACCTGGGAGAAGGGAAATAGGACGATAGTTGGACAGGTCTCCGGGGTCAATTAGTGGTTTGACCATGGCCATCTTCCAGTCCCGTGGGACTATACCTGGATCAAGCGAAGAGTTGACCAGATTAATAATTGGTGCAGTGATAATGGGCAAAACTGATTTCAGGATGTTAATTGGAGCAGGATCGAGTGGCGAACCACTTTTTATTGCTTTGAGGAGAGGGAGTAACAGTTCCTCCGTGAGAGGGGTGAAAGTAGAGAGCTTGGGAGGCTTCCCTTGAGAGGATATTTCAACTTGCATAAGTGGTTCAGGAGTGGTGATAGGGGGGGGAAGGGGTGGGGGGGGGCCAAAAGAATCTTTTGAATTTTGGTGTGAAAGAAGGTTTCAAGTTCTTCACTGTGGGATCCAGTTACATCCGGGATTGGAGGAGGGTCAGGGGCTTTCAAGAGAGATTTAACAATTCTGAAAATCTCTTTCGGTGCGTTAGGAGACGCAATAATTTTCTCTGCATAAAAGGTGGTTTTGGCCGCCTTTAGAGCAGATTTATAGGCATTAATGGAAGACCTTTAATTAATTTTTTTCTGTGGGCTAAAGTCTTTCCTCCATTGTCTCTCCTCTCGTTTGCAGCATTGTTTAAGTTTCCGGAGTTCCGGCCCAAACCATGGATGATTGGCTAATCCAATCTTTTGAATAGTGGATTTCCTGGGAAGCACTACATCCAGTGAATGTTCTATCCATTGATTGGACTCTAAACTCGCTGTGGTGATATCATGAATAACCGGGGGCTAGGTGGCCATTCATTCACCTGGAGTTTGGGCCAATGCCTTGCCTGCGTACTGCAGAAGGGTTTGATCAGGCCCGGGGGGGGGGGGGGGGGGTAGCACTCTAAGTGAATGGTATTACAGAGTGGTCCGACCACAGGACCGGGTTCGGGTCCTTGGTGGGTAAATCTAGAATATTGGAAAAAATTGGGTCAAGAAGGAGTCCCTTTATATGGGTGGCTTGCTGGATTTTTAAAACCATTTCACATGTTGCCAGGTCTTGGGCCAAATCCATGGCTATTGTGTCTTGTGGATCATTAAAGTGCAGGTTCAGATCTCCCAATAAGGTGAAATTAGAGACTGAACTGGCCAGGTTCACTACCGTTTCCAGTAGTGCCTTAGAGAATTGTCCTACAGATCCTGGGGGACGATATGCCAGGAGTCCTGTGAAAGAAGCTGACTGTGACAGGGCAATGAAAAAGTGGACATTTTCACAATCAGAGAGTGGGCCGCCTAGAAATCGGCATCCTAGATGTTCCTTAAAAAGGATTGCAATCCCTCCTCCTACCTTCCCTGCTCTATCGATATGCTGGATCAGTTACCCCGGGGGCAGAGCCTGGACAATATCTGGGCCAGAGCTTGCTCCCAACCATGTTTCTGTAAGAAACAATACGTCAAGTGCCATGTCATCCAATAAGATAGAAATTGCTATGGTGTGTTTGGGCAAGGATCGACAATTCAATAGTGTCATATTAAGCTTACACTCTTGTTTCCACCTATTCTCCTCCATGCAGTTCAGTTGGAAGGGACAGTGTCGGCATCCTTGTTGGTTTTTCACTGGGTTTAACAAGTGTCTACATACAGAGTTAATGACACCTTTTAACTGCAGGAGGGAGATACGCGAGTATATAAGAGGAGCTACAGTGACAGGAGCAGAGGTCCTAGTCCCTGGGCCCGACCTGGCGCAGACGGGCTCGCCTTCGGCGCGCCCTCTGCACGCGTCCGCTGCGCGTCCGGGTAGGCAGGCTCATTATATTGAGGATGAATAGGTCAGGTACTATCCCCACAACTAGCCCGCCGACCTGCACCCAACCAAGATGGCGCCTCCGAAATTGCCCGGCTCTTCCCCGTGTTCCAGCAGCCCCAAATCGGCTGTAAGGACGATCGGGAGAGTCGGGTGAGGAAGCGAGCGCAGGAGGGCCTCAAACGGTGCAGATAGAAAAATTGCGGGAGAAATGTGCAGTATTTAAAATCAGTGCAATATTTAAAATCAGTATCAAGTTATTTTTTTACAAATTACTAAGCGCGGTCCCGGCTTTCCGCCTCAGGACTCCGACGCGTCTTCCCGGTTCCTTGCCCGTTGGCTAGTGAGCCCCCTGAAGACGCCATCTTGAATTTAACTTGTGATCCTGGTTGCTCCAGGCTTGCTCCAGCTTCCCTACAAAGGAGAAGCACCACAGACCTTGCTGGTCTGCAACAGAGCCAATCTCGACATCCTGCATGGGTTGCAGTTGCCAAGGCTTGTTGGGTCCAATCCTGATACCGACACCGCAGTCAACTAGATCCTTCGCGGGACAGCTCGAATCCAGCGCCTGGTCATCGTCGATGCCTCCTGGATCTCGTGGCTGAAGAGACAATCTCACCTTCTTCACCTTAAAGCATGCAACATCGCCTGGTTCCTTCCTGGTCACTGGCTAGAGACCCAGTCTCTGTCCCCTCTGCTTTCAGGTTCTTCACATCACCAATCCACCCTTGGATCCACCCCGACACTTTTCCTCTTGTCGCCTGCAGCACTTCTTTGCAGATCTCCATAGAAAACGACGACGAAACTCGGCACGAAAAGACACCAATGCACCCGGCTTCCCTGGGTGAGGTAACACGAGTACTCCGGTGCTCCCGTGGGTCTTGACTCTCAAAGTGTCCTAGTTTAAAAGGGTTTCCATCCTAGTCCATCCGGAAGTGTCCTTAAATTGTAACTTTGTAACTTCTTTGTTTCCCATTATAAGTCAATGGTAACTCGTGACTGTATTTAGACACTGCACGCGACTCCCGTGGGTCTCCTACTTCTTAACCTTTGGTTGCTTCGTGTAGCCCCAGCGATTCTACAGGCCCCAGGCCCCAGACCTGCTTTCTAACTCTCATGTGATACTTATACCACTTTCTTAGTATATGGTTAGTGAGGTCCCTAGGGCATAACGTATACTGTGAAACTTATTGTGTATTTACAGTGTGACTTGTGTTGTATTTTTACCTCTGACCTCAAAGAGTGCAGAGGGGGTTGTGTTTAGATAAAATACATATATATTTGATATATACCTTGGGTGGTGTCCTTTCATTTGGTATTCAAGGGATTATATATGGTAAAACAACTTGCTTAACTCACCTACTGAAGTCTTAGCCTAAAGACTGCTGGTTCATGCTACCACTAGGATAGCTTTCTATAAGGTTGACTTTACAACCACCATCAATAAGGGTTGATTAGACTGGTGCAAGGTGCCCATTAGAACTAGTGGACATCATATGCCAGGCTAACTTCTCACAGAGTGGAATCGGCGGAAAGGCGTACAGGAGGCCTTAACTCCATTCAAGACTAAAAGAGTCCCAGAGTAAGTGCCGCCTAGGACATGCCAGCACACAGACGTGCCGACATTGCACGTTCTCAGTGTTAGCGAGCTGATCCAACCAAGGGTCTCCCCATTCGGGAAACACACCATGCACCACTTTCAGGTGGAGATGCCATTTGTGATCCACTTGCCCTTGACATCTGAGTTAGTCCACACTGGTGTTTAGGGAGCCCACCAGGTGTTGAAACAGTTTTAGCCATGTCCAGAGACACAGGGCCTCTTGATAAAGGGTCCATACACCCCTTGTTGAAGTACCACGTGATGGTGGTGTGGTCCATGAATACCTGAACCAGACTTGCCCTGATCAATGGACGAAAGGCCGATAATGCCCTTCAGGAGTGACACATCTGTTACTACACTCCACTGTGGCTGGGGAAGGGAGGGGTCTGCTGATGATCCAATTGCAGTTAGTCAGTCACCACTGTAGATCTTTGGCAGTTACCTCCCAGATGTGGACAACGTTGGAGAGATTTACCTGATGTTGCGTCTACTGGGACTTCAGGTCTCATTAAAGAGCCAGAAGATGTCAAGAGGCGTGTGTAACTAGAAGGATGCAGGAGCCCATGAGGCCCAACAGCCTTAGAGTCAGTCTCACTGAAATCCAGGATAGAAGCTTAAACATCGGTATCATAGCCTTAATATCCTTGACTTGCCATTGCGGGGGGTGGGTAGGGGGGAATAGGGGGAAGGCGGGCAGGGGGGGGATGAGGAATAGGCTCAAAACTGCACTGTCCAGAATGGCTCCACTGAAAGGGAGTGGCTGAGATGAAGTCAGGTGTGACTTTGGCACGTTTCTAGTGAACCCCAGTGAATACAGGGAGTCTGCCGTAGTCTAGAGGTGGGAGGCGACTGACTCAGACGAGTCCTCCTTCAACAACCAATCATCAAGGTAGGGGAAAGACAGGAACCCCTGAACTCCACAGATGTGCTGCACCACTGCAATCACTTGTGTGAACACCCTCGGAGCGCTGAAGCCAAAAGGGAGTACAGCAAACTGGAAGTGCTCTTGGCCCACTGAATGCAGGTAACGTCTGTGGGCAAGCAGAACAGGAATGTGGAAGTATGCGTGCTGCGAGTCCAACACTATTATCCAGTCCCCAAGGTAAAAAGAACTCGATCTGATGTTATCATTTCTTCCTGAAAAAGGAGCCGTTTAAGGAAAAGTTGCAGGTTTAGAATAGGATCAAGGCCTCTGTCCTTCTTGGGCACCAGAGAGTATAGGGAATAGCAATCATGACATACTTCAGATGCCGGCACCCTCTCGATGGCTCTCTTGGCCATAAGAGCCAACACTTCTTGGCAGAGAAAGGAGGGAAGGTCCTCCATCAGCTAGAAATAAGTGGGTGGCATGGGTGGAGGGGTGTCCAGAAAGGGGCAGGAGTAGCCCCCTTGGACTATATGCAAAACACATTTGTCAGATGTTTTACACTATCAGTGGTACAGGTGATGGGGTATCCTGGCCCTACTGGATGCCAATGTTGGTATGATTGTTACAGCAAACAAATGATGGACAGAATGCTGACAATGCAAACATTCTCCCCGTCAAAAGATCTGGGTTAAATCCATTGCTCTTTTGCCCACTAAGCCACCCCAGTTTGGACCCAGCCATAAGCAAATCAGTATTGACCCTGTGCCCATGGGAACAGTCCAGACCAAACTGCCAGGCCAGGTTCTAGTCCGCCTTCTCACCAAAAAGGGAATGTCCTTGATCGAAGCTTGCAGATGAGTCATGATAGAGCGACTGCACTCCTTCCCTTTGTCATTAAACTTTTAATTCAACTCACTGAATGAAATGCGTGTGAGCAGAAGTGGTGAAAACGCCCCTAATCACAGCTCGATTAAAAAAACTCTCCCAAAGGGCACATTTCTCCTGCGCCCAACTGTCGCACTGCTAAAAAAGGAAATCCTTCCTTAGTTAAATTCTTCCTCCAAAGTTACAACATTTTTACCAATTCATTAATCTTAATCCAAAACCTTTTGCCATACGTCTTCATTTGCACTTCACCACCACGGAGACAGCATGTTTGCGCTATGATTGTTTATTCAGCATTTTCAAGTGCCTAACTTGCTAATCCAAGCTTTACCGTAGGTATATGAGGTCAAACATGTTTTAAAAAATGGTCTTTTTACATTTGCGTACTCCCAATGCATTTCGAATCTTTGCAATTCTTTGTCAGGGGTTAACTAAAATAAAATAGAAAAAACAATTCAACTGGCTGCTCAACCATTACTACGTGCAAAAAACCCACTAGTTACTCTACCTCAACCATCATTCACACTGAACTCAAAACCATCCCGTGTTAACACTGCAAATGAAACCCCCACCATACTCCCAACCATTCCAGCTATCAAAGTGTACAATCCCAATAATACCATCCTAACAACTAACGAATTCCCCAAAACTCCAAACCTCCCTCCATATCTCCCATTTACCTTGTTAACGCCGGCAGCATGACCTCACTTGACTTCCTTTTCACAAAACTATCATTCCCTTTCCCTGTCCCTCGGGTTGTTTTTAAAGAAAACAAACTCTCCCACCTGCAAGCAATCAAGCAGTGATTCGCTCCACCCCCCCCGTGACCAGTCTCTGTGCAATAAACTACGAATCCCACAATACACACATGATCGAAGCTTGGACATTCCCCAAAAAGGCCAGTGGCTCTCAGCCAGGCGTTGTGCCCAAGGGCCACCGAAGATGAAATCGCAGCATCTCTACTGTCTGCAATTGCCTGTGTCAGTATGGCTCGGGCCTCCTCCGAGACCATGGGCAGCACTTTCACAACTAAGTCCCAGATCGTATGGGTATATTGGCCAAAGAGTCAGACTTGTACACCGACCATAGTGCTATGCAGGCAGATGGCATCCTCTTATGGAAGGTATCCATGTTCTTTGAATCCCTATCCGGTGGAATAGTAAGGAACATACCAGGGTTGACTTCTAAGTGGAGGCTTGGACCAACAATCTCTCTGGTGTTGGGTGCAGTGAAAGGAAACAGGGGTATCCTGGAGCTGGCAAATGTTGTCAGGTAATTATCCTATGCACAGTAGCCACTGTACAGGGCTCGGACCAGGCCTCGAGTAGGGCATCACTAAGGGCTACAATAAATAGGAGTAAGGGTTCGGAGAGAGCAACTCCCGGCTGATATAACTCTGCAAAGACATTCATCTTGACTGCCACTGAGGACAACTGAAGGTCCAAGACCTCAACTGCCCTTCACACCACCATAACAATTAAGGGCACCCTCCTCTGTACCCAAAGTAGGGTGAGAAACCAAGTCAGTGTCCGGTTAGGTGTCTAACCGACTGGCATCCACAAATTCCTTAGACCAGTAATCCTCGGTCATCTAGTGGATGCGAGTATCCATAGGAAGCTCCATGCTCCTCACACCAGTCTCCCTCTCCAGAATTGTGGAAAGAAAAAGGTACTTTTTCCACCTCGGACAGCATGGTCCCCGATGACACATGTCCGACTCTGTGTCGGAGTTGGGAATGACTATGGAGATTGCATCATCGTGGGGCATGAGCAGCACCGGGATGGTCAGTACTGAGCAGTCGCTGAGGAAAGTTGTGGTATCGTGGGTGGCAGCCCTACAAATCTGGCACCGAATCCAAGGGGCCTCACTGGCATCGAGGGAAAACCTTCTGGCAGAAATCCAGTGAGACCACCTCCTGAATTCATGGGCCCTGAAGGCACTCCAGAGAGTTCGACCGTGGAATATGAGCTGCATGGCCTCCGAATTCTTTTATCTGGGTGGGGTTGATCCGGGATGCCGGTGTGGCTCCACAAGCAGTCGCAGAACCTTCTATGCAATAGGAATCGTGAAGATCTTGGAGTCGTGGTTCCTTTCCAAGCACAACAGAAAAACCAAGTGCAGGTCTGTCACAGACATCTGCTTGTGACAGGCACCACATGGCTTGAAACCCTCAGGTTTCGAAGGGGAAAATTCTCAAAAAGTGTTGACAAAAAGCCTAGAAACAAACTGTCAAAAAGATACTGAGGGTAGCTCTTCACGTATCTGCATTAACTGGCATTGAAAGAAAAAAAAAACGGACTTAAGCCCACTGGGACGGCTGGGCCTATCCCAACCTTGTGACCGAATGAAAGCATTGAACAGTAGTGTGCAGTCTTTTAACTCCTTTTCTCTCCCAATGGCCAAGCAAGCTTCTTACCAGCAACACAACCATCTTTTTTGGAAATACTTTTTAAAGATTTGTGCACATTCGTGTTTTTGAAAAATATGTGCTTGTTTTTAAGGCTTAGTTAAAGAAACAAGAAGCCTCTCTCCTTCATGGTTTATCCTGTGCCCAGGAGTCCTTGATGGCTTTATGTCCTCATACTACAAGGTTAACCATTCTAAATCCTCTCTTTACATGAACCTGCGTACCTATCTCTGTATGCAGTCGAGAAGGAGAAACATTCTATTTTTGATCAGGTAGTAATCCTCTCTCCCTGCCTGTAAGGCAGCTCCTGTCAGCGAGTTCCAAGGCCTCCCCGCCCTCCCACACACTGCACAGCTAATCAGAGCTGTGCAGGAGGGGGCTCCGGGTAGCGCGCCTAATGGCTTGAGACTAATATGGTTGGATGGCGAAAGGGATGGCTTTGGGAACGTTCTCTTTGGTGCGCCGGGTAATTGCTTGTTCTGATCAGAGTGACAATCATGAAATGCATACAATCCTGCCTGTAAAACACAGCCATCGAGAGCCTCCTGTTAAGTCCTTTCATCCGAAAAACTCCACATGTATCTTTGTAAATCGTGGTTTATTTCTTCGTACTCATACTCGCAGCGCTAAATGCATGAGGTCTCTCCACTGTCTGCTGTCACGCACAGCGGGATGGTAGACGGTGAGCGGGGACACTGCTAATCACCCTAGTGTTCCCCTAGATGTTCTGGTATGGACGGTGGGGGGCTCCGATAACCTGTCCCCCCCACCGGCCTTATACTCTCTGGGTCAGATACGCGCTTGCTTAGCACAAGATGGAGTGCTCCTCGGCAGCGCTTGCTGTTTAACGGTGGCTCTGGCTTCCCTCCTCATTCATGGATTTTGGCCTGAATTGGTCACTGTTCCCAGCGGGGCAGGCAACGTGTGGGAAACTCTTCTATTTCAGTCTCTGTGGTCCCTATCTATTCTGAGGCTCGCTTCAGTGCTCGGCTCTCTTTGTTGCACGGTTCGTAAGTCTGATGCCCTTGTGGGGCTGTGCCTGTGCAGACAAACAAAAGACATTCTACTGCCCTCCCTTGGTGCTGTGACTGCATCCCCCCTACGACCCCACTTGATGGAACTCTGCTCTCATTGTTTTTGGGTCCTGACCTGGGTGCATCCTGCCATTTTGAGATGGTTTCCATCGATGCCCACGACCTGGGTCCGCCATTTTGTGGATTCTTGTTCTTTCCTTTGGTCCATTGGATTCCATCCTGCCGACCTTCAGTCATTCTCTTTTGCTGGACTGGCTTATCTCTTTCTCCCCCTCAGGTCCCCCTCTCTTCCCACCAATCTCAGCCTCCGACTCTTCTCCCCCACCTACCGCTCTCTACCCCTTTTTTTATTTTGTATTTCCCTGTTAACTCTGTAAATATGTGATCTATACTTGTCCAGCCTAATCTCTAGTAAAATGTAATCCTGAGCAAATCTACTATTTGTGTATATATATATATGTATATAGAGAAAACTCTAACCACTACTATATGTAGTACACCCTTGTACTCACTACCATTCCTATGTGATTCTTAGAGTTTATCCATTTGTATCTCTTCCTTGAGGTGAATTTACAACTTGTACATTTGCAATTTTTTCTGCTTGTATCTTTTATGTAACTCATTTAATCCTAAATCCTTATGTATCGTAACTGGTTCTTTTATAAAGCTCTCCGACACATTCGGGTAATGTTCGTGCTATATAAAATCACATTAAATAAATAAAATAAAATCTATACAGGCAATGTGCATGTCACTTCCAGTGCAGACCCCGCCAAGCCAAACAAAGCCAACTACCAGAGCGAAGGGGTACTGCTCAAAAATATCCTGATCCACTGTGACACTTGGGGAATATTCTAAGGTAAGGATTCCACGGCTTGAAGTCTCTATCAGATATTCCTATGTAAAGTAGACGTTGTCAGACCTCCTTATTTCTCGGTTCCTACTCTCACGATAACAGATCTGCATAAAACAAGGATCAAAGAAAAATGCATGTGCTTTTGTTTTACAAACTTTCATGTAAATTTGTCGAACAGGGCCAAAGTCATTATTAATCAAAAAAGTGTTTTCCTAAGCACTTACAAACTCAACAAAAAGTACAGAGTTATACAGCAGACGTTATGATAAATATTCAACTTCACCACTTTGTTTGAATATCAATTATTTTTGGACCAATTAAGCCAAATCTCGTTGATAGTTTTTCAAATTATTTTAGGCTGGGTACAATGCAGCATAATCAGAAAAACTGAAAAATAATACTTTTGGCAAGTTGAAAATATTTTGAACTGGCTACATAATAAAATTCTAAGTATAGATGGGGCCGCAAAAATGCATTAATTTGTTTACTAGATTTAAACTAAAATGCTTATTCTGTTATTTTTGGTGCTGAAAGGTAGGACGGAAAACTGGCTTAGGACTTCAGAAGGTTGCAATGAACCTAGAAAACCAAGTCATTCAAACGGACATCAAATCAGTATGGGTAAAAGTTGATAAAGCATGCTAAAACATAACATGTCAATTTACTGATCATGACAAAACTTCTAATTTCAGACTAACTTATAATTGTGTGTACAAATCCAAGCTCTTCCGTAATTAATATAGTATGTAATTCATAAAAATTAGGTGGGAAGATAGGTAAAAATGATGGTGTTATTGCAGTTACTTTTATTTTCCTGCTTGGAGTCTTTATTCAGACTTTGCGGACTGCTTAGTTGATAGCATACATTAACAATTGGAATTCGAGGAAAAAAAAAAAAAGAAAAAACAATGGTCTAACCCACCCTCAAGGTGCCAGGTTTTAAAATTAACTAGGCACTCAAAATATCAAATTAGCATGCCATATTTTAAGTACATTACGCTAATTGAGTTCAGAATAAAAAATTGCTGGGTATAAAGTGTTTACTGTCAATATAATACTGTTTAACGGAAAAGAATACTTAACTGTAACAATCTGTTTGTGTTGGACTTGGCCCGTCTGGCAGGTCCGCCCCTGAAGTTTTTATGGTATATGTAACCTGGGGATGGGGATTCCCCCTCTGAGTGTGTGTGAAGAGAGAGCGACCTACCCTTCCATAGGAATACATGGGGAATGGAGGAGTCCTCGGTAGTTCCCGATGCGTAGGGTGTGCAGGGTCAAGTCTGGTATGTATGAACTCGTGAGATTGAATGCTGCGCAACGGTATATGTGGCATGAGTGTGTCTAGTATAGAAGTCCCCCTTTTGGAAGTTGGCATATTTGTGGAATGTGTGCCTGGCGTATGATTGGCCGAGGCTGGCTGATGAGCCTGGCTCCCAGGATCTGGGAGGGTCTGCCCCGGTGGTGAATGGAGTGTTTAGCATGCTGATGTGAGGGGAGGAGTGAGCCTGGGTCTGCTTGTGGATTGACTGTCTGGTTTGAGTGTCATGAATGAGGCTGGGTTTTCCCCAGACAATGCCGGCTCCACCCCCTGAGGTGCGGCTGATGTTCCTAGCCTGGCCAGTGTAAAGAATCCCCCCCATAACCAGTTCCAACTGGTTCTCTCCCTGCCTGCCCCTTCAGACCAAGAATGTGTGTATAAAAAGGGTGCTGTGACACTCTGGACTTGTTCTTGTTCTCAACTTGAATCTACCAGGGGCTGCTGCTGCTTGGGCTCAGGGTTGGCTTGCCTCCTTGGGCCCTGCCCTACTCCTGATGGTCTTTCCCCTTCTAGGAGCTGCTACGCTCCCCCTGAGGTCCTGGACTCCCTATGGGCTTTACTACCTTCATCTGGCGTTTGGGAGCGCTTTCTTCTGACCCTTAGCGCTTGGGAGCGCTCTATTTTCCCCCTATAGCGCTGGGAGCGCTGTATCCATACTCTAGAGCTTGGGAGCGCTGGATTCATCGAGCCGGTGCCACCCGGCATTTGCCCTGCTCCACGGAGGTGCCAGACGCCCAGCGAGTACCTACCTCGCCTACCCCCTTGCGTGGCATATTTACGAGGGAGCCTACTCCTCGCTACCTCCCCGAGTTCACCGCCGCAGCCCGGAGTTCGCTGTGGAGGCGCTGCGCCCGCCTCCCTATCCAGGGCCGCGCTGCCATAGGCGGCCCCGGAGAAAGCATTGCCACACCGCCATTGGTCCTGGACGCCGGGACTCCTACCGCGTCATTGCTGGGCCGCGCAGGGATTGGCCCGACCTTGGGGGCGTCCCCACGCGCACCCGGAAGTCCAGGGAGCCCGGCCGCCTCGTCAGAGGACCACAAGAAGAAAGAGTAGGACAGGTAGCGGCGGGAGCCTACTCCGCGTGCCTGTATTGTCCCCCGATGCCGCCGAACCCCCGCCGGGGCCCCCAAGATTGAGGGAGGGCCCCGCCAAGCGAGAGGAGACCAGCGGAACGGAGGAGGACGGCGCACCGATCCGGTGAGTGCCGAGAGAGAGAGATGGGGCGTGGGGACACATTGCCGGTGCCAGGCCCTTTTCTTCCGCGAAGCCCTTGCTTTTCACAGACAGGCCCAGAAGACCTCCAGCGAAGCCGAAGTTCCCCGGGAGGGACTCCGTCCCCTCCCCCTTTGTCCCTGAGTCCCGAGTGGCTCCTTCATGGCCAGTGGGGCCCCCCAGTAAGATAGAGTCCCCCGAGAGGGACTCCACCGCTCCTCATGAGCCCCGAGAGGCTCCACCATTGCCCCCCTGTTCCCCCCGAGCCTGCAAGGCTCCATCAAAGCCCCTCAGCGGCCCAGCACTTCGTGGGCCGCAGCCACGTTTAGGTTTATTGGAGGCTACCTGCAGCCCCCCCCCTGACATTGAGACTTTGGGTGTCCTAGCCCCCGAAGGCCAGTTGGCCTGTTGAGAGTACTCGCTAAATGTTAACTGTGCTCCTTGAGAGTTATTCTGTGTTTTCTTCCTACAGGTACGTCTGTGGTGTTATGTACCTTGCCATCCCTTTCGTATAACCTTGCCTCATGTATGTCGATACTGGTTAAAGTGAGTTCTATTGCTAGTCCTATGAGACCCCGGGGCGTGACGTATTCTAATGCTAAGCTCCTGGTGATTATGTGTTCTAGTCCTAGTCCGAGGATACTCCCAGTTGTTATATATTCTAAATGCCAACTCCATCATGTGCACCTTCCTGGCAGTGGTCCCTTGGCCCTGCCCTGCCCTGTACCTTTTCCCTTGTAACCCCTGCCGTGCCTCGAGCACATTGTAAAGTGTATGTTCCTATGTGTCCTTCTTAATACAAAGACTATTTTCATATATACTTGGTGTGGAGTTCCTTTTGTGGGAGGCCCGGGATGTTGCCGTTGGTGGGTGCGTGCGCAAATGCTTCACACATGTCCTCCGAGATAGGCCTGACTGCCCACGCCGCGTTACCTCGAGGGTGAGCAGGGGTCGACTTTACATAGGAGTGGCGGTCTCTGACTGGCTGTGGCGCAAGCCCTGGCCGGCCGGGGGTCCCATTTCCTACAGTTTGCATCTGGATGTTGTTGTAGATTCCAAAGCTGTGTGTGCATGCATTTCATTAAGTGTTTTGTTTAAAAAAAAGGAAAAAAGGGCATACACTTTTTCTGGTCAGTCTTTGATTCAGCTTCAGGCATGTCTCATATCATTCCCTGTGTTATCCTGAATCCCACAAGGCTGTTTATCTCAGAAATGCTTTTAAAATATAGTTCACAGAAATATAAAAAGAAAAAACTACTTCACAGCAAGGTTTATTAATACATCCAAAAGAAAGAAAAAATTTGTCACACTATATACAGATAATAAATACAAGTTTTATACACATATTACTTCAGTTTTTACACAAGAAAAATATACATAAAAATGTAAACCTTTGTGTACAAAAACCCTTAAACAAATTAAACAAGGACCAGATAACAAAAGGAGACCAATCCATTAGTTCATCAGTTAAAAAAATTTCAATACAGTACATTCATCGAAAGAGGAGGAAAATAGGGGGTTCAGCTTGGGGTTTCTATAGAATTATACAAAGTGATGCATCCTTCTGTCTTTAATGCTGACCACAACTGCTGCAACAGCCAACGCATCTGTGTTGTCTGCTAACAAATGGGCCAAGCCTTACACTTTGCAACCAATCTCCAACAGCAACAATAGTATTATAAAGGTGAAATCAAATAAATGTTTTGGACAAAAACGAAATTTCAGCCCCTTTGCCACAATGACTTTAGAAAACAATTGTTGCGAAAACAAAATCAACTCTTAACCATGGAAACATTATGCTGCACAATGAAAATTTCAGAACGTTTTCATACATCACATTAAATGCATTTGAAATAAAAATAACAGCTCTGTAACTTTTGTGACAATTTGTTCTGGCTTGGTTGGAGAGAGAATTTCATGGGAAATTAACATATTTCCCTTACCAATTTTAAAAAGAGGTTCCCACAACAAAATACAGAGAGGAATGCTGTGTTTCATGGAAACAGTAGGACATTCGCACTTTATAAATTTTCTTTAAAACAAAATAAAAAGTCTCTTGGATTTTATTGTTTAACATACTTATCCCCATTTTCGACAGATGCACTGCAGGAGGAGAAGGGAGTAATTAGGGTACATATCTGTGTTCCTGCTTCTTATGAAGTAATACTTCTCCATCATTTTAAAACGTCTAAATATATGGTGGGACAAACTATGTATTGGAGCAAAGAAATCAGTGAATGAAGGAAGAAGTGTATTAAATGCAATGTCCCTGACACCATGCAGAAAGGAAAACAAGACAAATATCTGCAGCTCGATGCAATGGTACAGATGTCAACATATCTTTCCCCCATCATAAAGAGAATGTCTTGTAGTAAAAGGCTCCACCACAGCTTCTGCCAATATGTCAACATTTTGGATACGATTTAGCTGGTATCTACGGCTCTGTCCGAAGAAACCTCTGGGGTAGGCATTAAAGTACTACATATCCTATTGAGTTACTGCATAGCAGAGACATTATTGGCCTCCAGACAATGCGCTCTAAACCACATGCTTAAGTGTTACAAGTGACCAATCCCCAAAGAGTTGAAAGTGTCCATTATTGGCAATGAGATTCTTTGGATGTATGCTATGCCATGTCAATGCTGGTATGCCATGTCAATGTCATACAATAAAAATTACAAGATCACCAAAAGTCCTATCTCTGAATATGCAACACCAAAGGAAACCCCACTCTCGAGGCAAATTGCACAATTTAGATGTCAGGTTAAGGTTTATGTTAGTAACCACAAAATGTTAAGAGCCTGTCAATCTTCTTTGAATCTATTAAAGTCTGGGTGAGGATGGGCATACAACATGTTTGTATTATTAAGAAACAACAACTAATCACTGCGGCCACACAATTTCAATGGATGGTTAAACTTTTTGCCATAAAAAATGCTTAAAACTCTAATTGTATATTTAATAGTCAGTAGTGTATGTGGTGCTTCAAATAAGTCCTTTTAGCTCCTTCAGAACAATAATAAAATGCAGGCCCAGAAACTGAAGCAACATTAGTAACAGCAGCTACTGAAAAGGCAAAGAATAATATGCAGTAGGAGAATAGGAGGGTTAAACTGTTTAATTTACCTGAAGCATTGAAACATGTTCACTATAAAAAAGAACACAGAAAATTACAAGAATTACCCTTGATCGTCATGGCTCCTTGAAACAGGGACAAAATTGGCAATGAGGCCGGACAGCCCAACGCTAATTAAGACACATATTTACATATACGTTTTACATTAATTAAAATACAAATCTGTATTGAATTATATTTTGGCTTTCTCAGAATTATATTGTATGTTCTTTATACATATATTCTATGAGGCTATGCGTTGTGAGTCTGTTTCTAAAGTCTAAAACAGTCTATGCCTTGTGGAATCCAAAATTATCTTATATATCTTTTTTTTTTTTTTTTTTTTTTTTACTGCAAAATCAGAAAGCATGCAGAACCCTGGATGTGAATGGCTAAAAATAAAGCCTTTGGGGCAGGTTCCCCAAGGCTAATACGTGGTGCCTCATACATAAACAAAAAATTAAAAGTACAGAGAAAGAAGAAAAATCTGTAGTCAGCATGTGGATTTTCTAAAGGATTGCAACAAAGCACTGCCCTTCATCTTGCTCTCCTTGGAATGCTGCTCCAACTGATACCACAATGGTAGAATCAGAATAACTTTCCCACCACCATTGCAAAGTCAGTCCTTACACCATGTCATGATCCTATCAATACCCTTAAATGCATCTTGAAATACAGATCCGCAAACAGCCTTAACAATGCAAGCATTACCACGCAATGCATGTACCACGCATGGTAAGTATAGGTAAAGTAAGTATGCAAGTGTGTATAAATATATATTACATATGGGTTTAAGGATGGGTAAAGGGTGAGTATAGGGTGATAAGGGTTGT